>NC_055663.1:5780644-6088844 GCF_017976325.1 Chelmon rostratus | reverse complement strand
TGTAACTACACTCATCTTAAAGTCCAGTGTTGTTCTGGTATCACATGATAGGATTTTCTGCACGTTAGCATGTTGGGTTCAGATAGTTGTTGGTTGTTGGTATATGTTCACATTATCAAAAACAGCACCTCGCTGGCTCACTGAAAACACAAACGATCTGTTAAGGGTTCAGTATGAAACACAATACAAGGTTCACACATGATATCTTCATATTCATTCCTGCCATTCAGGGGCACCTTACAATGCAAAGTGGAGGTCTGAAGGAAAAAGCAGAAACTGGAGTTGCTGGTATGTTTTGAAAACCTTTTGTATGAGCTGGAGCATCTTGGAACAAGAGAACATGGACAGTGTGACTTTGAGGGAAATGCACCACTCACATACGTTCCCCGTTTGAGAGAAAGTTGATATGACTGTGACACTAAATGACTCGTAATGATTGATAATGAGTTGATATTGTGATCCATTTTTCAGCTGCACAATGCTTTTACTGTATCACAACATATTGTGCCCTCATATGTGATTACAGCCTTTACATCTGGCAAACCTTGTGACTGCAATTTGGACATTTAACTTGATCTACTGAGCAACCTTCCTAATTCACCAAATGCATTAAAAGCATCACATCTTCAAAATTTCAAGGTCACCAGGCAGCAAGTAATTCATCCGGCATTCTTCTTTCTTGGTCTTGCAAGGGTTTCATGTGAGGACAGACAAAAGAAATACTGCAGTGCTGCCGTGCCTAAAAAAGACTGGAATGGCCCTGAAACCACACAGAGGCTTATTTTTAACACAGATGACCACAGGGTGACACTGCAATGACATAGAGTATGTACAAATATGAACACACAGAGGCTTTGAACACATGTACCCAAAGTACAGAGGTACAAACACACACACACACATACGTGGAGACACGCAGCCTAACATAATATGAGATTGAGAGTGACAAGCTTTTCCTCAGGCGTTGAATAGAGGTTTGTGTGCTGACAAGAACCCGACCCAGAAACTCCGCCTCCATCCTGTCGTCTTAAAGATAGTCTGAACCGTCTCCTTTCTCTGTCTCTTTGCCTGCACTGTTATAAAACTACAATGATCTGGTTCAATAAGGACAATGATCCAAGACAGAGAAAATGGACAAGCAGGAGGAGAGAGCGAAGGTGGGAGATGTGTGTGTACCAGAGAGAAAACTGGGCAAATGAGGGAAAGAATGGGAGGAGAGTGAGATACAGGAGGGGAAATAAAAGCACAGCAGGAGCGGCAGGAGTGACGGACACAGAGATTCAGGGTGACAGAATTAGGGTGCTGTTGTGTATTTTGGTATGTGTGAGCATGTGTGTTAGTCCTGAAACAGCATATGTGTGAAAAAGCCACATATATGTAGCATACTGGGTGCTGAGTGAACAAATCATTTCCCCTGTAGTCACAGCTGGTCTCTGGAAATCAAACAGCTTAACAGCTGAAAGAACCACCGAGTATTTCATCAGTTTAGAAACCTCAGCAAACCGAGGAACTGCAATAACTCACTGACAGGTGTAGGTGACAGTAGAAATCCGAAAATCAAATAGAGCAGCAATGATTAATCTATAAATTAATTGATGAATTTGATGATCGAATAAGAAAATTTGTGGCTACAATCACTAACTATAATCACTTCATCATTTATGTCATTCCACAAGAAAAAATGCCAAACATTTCACGCTTCTAGGTTCTCAAATGTGACAATTTCAAGTCTTATATTAGAGGAAATTGAACATTTTGGGGTTTTGCACCATAATTCAATAAAACAGGACATTTAATAATGCTACCTTGTGCTCTAGGATACTGTAATGGGCATTTTTTTTTGCTTTTTTTTTCCAAATTATTGATTGATTAATCTAAAGAAACTAAATAGTTCTTTGTTGCTGCTGGCTTGTTTTAACATGTTTAAGAACTGGATGCTCAGTCATAGAACCTCCCTCTGTATTTACACGGAAACTCCATCCTTTTCTCAAAGGAGCGCCATCCATGTATACTAACAGTATGAACCTCCATGTGGTCAACGTGTGTTTAATCCACACCCAGCATCATGACACTGCTCAGGTTCAGCTCAGGGAGGCCATCCTTCTTCAGTTATTGTAATGGCGTCGTTTTGGATGGAATAATTTAATTCCAGTGGAATCACTCCAATCAGCAGATTCACTCATGGGAGTAAAATAAAGTTGTGCAGTGCTCTCACGTTCATCTTTAACAGATTTAGGCATGCAAGTCCACACAAATTGGTCATTTCAGAATCAGCTAAATTCAGATTGGTTGTCGTTTGATGTGCATTATGAGTTGGGTCAAAATGCCTGAACTGCACAAAGTAACAGTTAGTTTCTTTAGTTTTGTCTACATTATTGAGGATGCGGTCATCTTGTTTGAATAAAACTTTATTGGAATTAAAATAAAGTCACCCAAAGAAACCCATCCAGGGATTCCATGCTTTTACTCAGTGTGAGCAGCCACATTATGAGGTGTGAGGATAAAAAGCTTCAGGTTTTGGCCGTGCAGAGACGCTGATTAAACCGTGTAGTGTAAGATAACACATACAAGATTAATATGCACATTGTCTACCTAACTGATTAGCTGACTAACTTAACTGCAAACTGTCCTGGCAGTGCTCATCTCTGAGAGAATGTAAAGAACTGCAGGATCCAAAAAGAGGGGAGCTATCATATGAGAGGTGTAACACCATCCAATTTGATGTAATCCTGCTTTCGCTGAATGAGAACACAGAGACACAGACAGAGCTTTGGTCTTCCCCCTATATCTATTTTGCCATGACCGATGTTGGTTGCATCACAACACAAAAGTAGTCAGTATGTCTCCAAACTTCCAGCATCACCTTCTTCTGTGGTGTGCCAGCTGTGCCAGTCTCCCATGGGATTTGACAATTACCCCAGTATGACCGCAGAAGTCTCCCAGGAGGACTAGGACTAGGACATTTGTCAGCACCCCGCCCACCTTGTCCTAAAATGAAGAGCACTCTACAGTTATGGTATGATGGCATAGGTCGTGCAATGGTAGAAATGTGTCCACCTGTAGAGATTTGGCGAAACCGTTTCGACTGTGGGAGCTATCCCTTATTCACACGCTGTCATTCACAGTGTCTGCACTGCTACCTCGCTACACAGCGAGCGGGTGGACGTGCTGATGACAGAGTGTAGCTGCTTCACACTCTTTTCTGCTTGCCTACATATTATTTTTCACTCTTTTGTTTCGAATATATAATAATATCATATAATATCATTACCAGTGAGTTCCCCTCCTGCACACTACCCAGGCAAATGTGGGACATCATATGAGAAAACGGCAAGTGTCTCTGCCATATATTCGGGACAGGCAGCGCGATGAAGCAGCGGAGGTCAGGTGATTTGGGCAGCAGGGCAGCTTACACACATTCTCAACTGAGACAGACAGCTGGTACTGCATCTCTGTTGTTCTCATTTGGACCCTTAAAGCTTGAAAGAATTTTCACTGTTTTGAGTCTTTTGTTTTAAAGTCAAGCACTGTCTCATATGAGGCAGTTGTATTTGTTTGTATGGAAGCTCCACATAAAAGAATCATCAAAGTCGGTAAGTATGTTATGGTACATTTGTTTTAAACCATTTCTGAATTTACATGGGAATTACTATGCTGTGATATATACTGTTACTTTGATAGAAAATTACTTATGCCATATTAGAAGGTTTCGGCCATATCGCCCACCCCTACTCCAAACTGCCACACCATGCCGGAGTTTTCCTCCTTTCTATCAAGATGCTTAGTACAGCTGTGACTATGTTTCCTCTGACATTCTTACACCAGCCATGGCTTTCTTTACCCAGAGACAGGTCATGTTGAATGAGACCCAGAATGCATTTTCAGAGTCACTTTAATCACCCAGCCAACAGACTCTCAGCTTTGAACAGCGCTTCCAACCCTGGATTCAGAGAGCAGACCCTGGTATTCCTGTTCCAGGTGACATTGAACTGCTCACTGGTATCTCTTATACAGGTGTATCATAGAGGTTTCTGTATCAAACATAGCTGGAATTACATTTCTGATTACAATCTGTTTTTACTGCTTGGTATACTGAAGATGACTGATGTTTTGCTTTTACCTCAGCAGTTAGTCATGTCTGAGAAATAGTATTTTCTCATAGATGTACACAGGTGGCTTGCATGCTGAAATCACAAGGCATATCTATATTAAAGAGAATACAATGTAACTTGTTTGTGTAACTGATTCAAATACCTGCATATGTGCAAGTAGACACGTATGAATGTATACCCTGCTAAAGAGGAAAGGAGTGTACTTTTCATTTGTTCTTGTTATATGTATGACTGATGTTCATTTTTCGGCCCTGGTGTCCATTCATTTTGTCTTACCATGAACCTGAAAATACATATGCCCAAACTGACAAGTCGAACATCATCCAAAAAACCATTACAGCATTTTCCCTCCAGTGCCCTCTCCAGTGATAGATATTTTTAGTTTGATGGCTGCGAATGTGATGACAGTGGGAGATGACACCATTCTGTTTCCAACTTATTCCTCGCCCCAAGCTATTAGTAATTGCTAACACACAAGAAGGCTAAACACGACATGACAAACACACAGTTTCAACAAGCAAGTGCACAGAATTAGAATGAATAGGGGGCGACAGAGCAGCATCTCATTACTGTATTTTTCTGAGCAGCGATGCAGCAGAAAACGTCTGTGGCTGCAGTAAATTAGAGGGATTACACTACTGCCAAATTACTGTCAAATAATTGACATATTGACATTCACACTGGAGTTTTCTCAGCTGTGCCTTGTTGAGTATAAGCCAATTCTCACGCCAGGACCTCTCAGACTCATTTGCAGTTAAACAGCCAGAGAGATGGATGGAGGGGAGGTTGGATGGATGAGTGTGTGTGAACATCTTCTGGAGCTATTCTCTGTCTTCCTCTGAGGTGTTCCTAGAGATAACCAGGAGCTGCTGTTCACTGCCAGAGCTTTACTATGGGAACATCTGTTTTTGGTCGATATTGGTTCTTGTGTATTACTGTGCATTGTGTCCCTCATGACAAGTTTTATCCGCCAAATAACAGCCACTGTGTGTTTTTAAAACAATAAACATTTCAGTAGTTCCTAGCATACATTGGTGGATGTCTCACAGGGATGTGTCATACGCACTGATATGAGGAATAACAATGATTATTTTGTAATGTGGTTGGATTTTACACATTAATTATAAATAAATAAAAAAAAGCCTTTAGTTACCCCAACTATAGATAGAACCTTTATATTTGAGACAGGCCTTTATTAAAATGTAATTGATTGTTTTAGTATTTTAAGCAATTTAAGTATATTTGATTTTAGTAAAAAGCTTGCTTGTTTACTTGATCTGCTCCTGTTTTAATTCACTGTTGATGCAAACTAAAATGAAACACAATAATAAGCAAGAGATCCTTACCAGAATATTAATGTTGTGTTTATATAAAATGGACGGTGGTTGAAATAACTAATAACAGTACTAATTTACATTAAAACTACTACCACTATTCACAAATTAATTGGAGATGACCCCACTACTACGGTTTACTCATTGGTAAACTACAGTCAAGTCAGACCACTGGATTATATAACTCCCATGATGCAACACAACAGCATCTTTCATTAGACCCTCCCTGCCCATTAAATATGCACACCTTTTAAACCACACACTTTTGGTAATTCAGGCTTTTTGTTAAAAATTGTCAGTCTCAAAACTGGCAAGATAACCAGTTATCATGACATCATAATGGCCACTTTTTCAAGCTTTGGAAAGCTCCTCCAGAGCTACAGAAGATGTTATTCTCTACCATCAGACACCATCTTTGGGATTTAAGAAGCACATCAAGAGCTAATATTTTGGCAGTGTCACATGCCCTCACTTCACTGAATAAAATGATAAGGCCCTAGGATTTCTTGTGAGAATGACATGTCATATCTAAGCAGAGCTGTAGACTACAAAAACAGAAACAGAAAAACAGATATGTGTCCTCAGTGATATCGTCTGTATCAACATCTTGCGCTGTGGAGATGCTTGTGTGTGCTTTGATTCATGAAAAGTTTGTTTTCTCCATAAATCCACAGGGACATGAGTACTACGCTCTACACAGCTCTGAATGGTATCAAACATAAGATATGAATAATAGCGTAATTCATTTGAAATGAGTCTTTCACAAACAGCCCATCAGCAGCAGCAGGCTGTCTCTTTGTGTTGGAGTGTGTAACAGAGAAACGCCGCTCTCGCCTCCAGCTCCCACAGCCCCGAGGAGAGACTTTCCCTTCCTAGAGATTAGGATTAGAGCCACACTAAGTCTGATTGAACACCGCAGAACAGCTTTTTCTGCATGTGTGTGCTTCTGGGCGGGTGTGTTTTTGTACACAACAGCTTCTCACTGTATGTGTGTGTGTCAAACCTGTGCATCCAAGTGGCAGTGTGTACGTGAGGAGAAGATGTCATCGGTCTGCGTGAGATTATGTGTGCTTCTGCGTGTCTAAATCAGTCAGAGTGTGTAAGCAGGGAAGGTTCCTGATTGAGGATATTGTATGTGTGCGTGCACACCTACAGCACAAGCCTTGCTCATAGTGCAGAGGCATGCGTGATAAAACATCTGTATGGAGAAGATACTGTGTTTGGATTTGTGTGTGCTGGTGTGTGTGTGTGTTTGTCCCAAAGTCATGTTAGGGAGTTCGCATGTAAATCGGTCGTTTATAGAGTGTGACGAGGATATTATATGTTTGTGCTCACGTGTGTGTATGTAAATGAGTTTGTAAGCTGGAGAGTGGAAGTATCTGTGTTAAGACAGTATTAGGTGTGTGTGTGTGCATCAGTGACAGAGCTGCAGGTCTGCGACAAAAGGCAAAAGATTAGGAGGGCGCAGGGAGGATTTAAGAGTTCCCATTCCGCCTTAAATTTGCTCATCTCACCACCACTAGAACAGGCAATGTTGACATTGGAATGAAATTCTACTCATTACAAACAAGCAAGGCTGAGAGAGGTCAATCAATTACCAGCATCCGCATGCAAATACTACAAATTGTGATATTTCTATTTTAACAGAGTATGTTGGATGTTCGCCTTTTCGCAACATCCTGATTCACACTCTGCAGTGAAATATGTCTGCGGCTGAGAGAAGCCCAACACTGTCCATCCTTTTACTGAGGCACTCGACTGCTGGAGGGAAGGTGTCTCATTGACCTCGGTCATCCAAAGTGGGGCAGGGTGGATGTAGAGTCCTATTGGCCGTAAACCACACAGAATATCACCTCTGGACCAGTCAAGAACGAATGACGGTTTTGTCGGTCAACTCCTGAAAGAGACATCTTCATAAAGTCTTATCTTATCTTACTTTATCTGTCTCTTCGGCTGCTCCACTCTGTTCACCAGCTCGTCACTAACTTTGTCTGTCTGCTGTGAGAGAACTACACCGTAAGAGAGGCGAGAGTGAACCAAAATAGCAAAGCCCTGTAAAGCAGCAGATTCGGATAATAACTCTCTGTAGGTTCATCACTGCTACTGACCCCTTTCACACTGTTTTCGCATTGACATTTGATACATTGTTATGATAAAAAATTTTACCAGAGAAAAAGCTTTCAGGATGCACCGGGCACACTGCTTCAAGAGAAATAGCTATAATTGGACAATTATTCTTTGATTGGTCAATTGTTCTTTTTCTGTTGTTTGTTTGAATTGCCAAAAATCATTTTCATTTTTAAAATAGTCTATTAAAACAAAAAAAGAACAAATATTTAAAATGTAAGTGTTCTTATTCGTTGTCTTATTGAAGGTAAACCTACTTTGAGCTGAGAATACATCAGGATATAAGGATAAAATCCTCTTCACTGACTGAAAACTACATTCATACACACAGACAAACATGCATTATACCATTCTACTTTAATGCTCTTTTTCCCACTCTTGTTCATTTTTTTTCTCAAAACTCATTCATCATGGTGCAAACATTGTCATCAACAGCACAAAGCGTCACTATGGCAACACCACTATGCTCCTTGCTTTAAAGCCTCATTACCAACAGTAATAATAACAGGCTGACAGTGAAGCTTGTCATTGTCTGTGTTTCTGTGTGTGCTCCTCAACAATGCCCCAAATTTAACAGAAGATCTAACACTTATTTGTCCCAGGGACGCATAAAGAACATCCTCTGACACTGGCAACATATCTGCACACGAGTAAATTCACCTCCGCATAACGACTCTCTTGTACTTGACCGAGACCTTGAGCCAGAAATATACTCCATAGCTCTAACTTCAACAAGAACAAGAGGGGTTGAGGTGCAACGTACAAGATGCTACAAAGGACACGTCTGTGGAGCTGTGTTTTCCTGTACAGCTGCCCGGCGGGCGGGGCTGAAACAGCTGGACAGACCATAAACAATGGTACGTGTTTAGCTGTTTGACATTCTATCGCTTGGCTTAATTTAAAAACCACAAACAATGTGCAATGGTCTGAAATAACTCTTTTGCATTCAACAACCAAAAGGCAGAAATTAAGAAAAATTAGAAGTGTGAACATGATGCTATAGTATCGCAAAATAATCAAGGGAGATTCCTGTGTTACAGTCTTAATTTTGAGATTTCCATAAGGTTTTATCTTAAGTAATTCACTATAAAATAATAAAAGTTACTACAAATCCAATTTCACATTGTTAGTATAGAAAGTATAATTTCGGCTCAACAAGGGTATATGCACTACATTTCAACAACTCCCAGGTCTGATTGATCCCTAAGCATTCGGTCACTTGTTTTACTAAACATACAGCACAAATGCGATGACTCTTAAAAGAAAAGGAGCCGCACAGGTGCCTAATCGCAGAACACACTTAAAAAGAAATGCCACAAAATCGAGCATGTAACAAACTACATTATCTGTACCCCACCACATCTGGAGCCTGGTTCTAGCTCACAAAGCTGGGAAATTGTTGGACAGATAGCGAAGTAAAAAAAGGGGACACTGTGTGTGTGCACACAGAAAGTGCGTGTGTGTTCTCTCATTGTACATGCAGCGTAAGCGTGTCGTCACATTTTTCTGAGCGTGCATGTGGTTTCAGGATTTGTGTATGTGTGTGTGTGTATGTGTGTGTGTGTGTGTGTGTGCATGAGAGTAACAGTGAACCAGTGTGAATGGTCCTGAGATTCACCAGCAGGACATTTGTATTTTTTGGACAAAAACAACCTGGATAATAATAAAAACAACTCGATGTGTGTGTGTGTGTGTGTGTGTGCGTGTGTGAGCGTGTGTGTGTGTGAGAAAGAGAGAGAGAGAGAGAATGGCTATTATAAAACAGGAATTTCTCACACTCATTCAGTTGCACACAATGGGGTGACATCACCAGGGACACACAAGAGTTTCTCCTAACAAGAGACCAAAATAGACTACGACAATTCTCTGTCTCTCTCCTTCCCTCCCTCTGGTAAAATCTCCATTTTTCTTTCTTTACCTGTTTCTCTTTCTTAATCTCATGCTCACTTTCTATTTCCACTATGTCAAAATATCAGTTCTTGTATTATCTGTTTTCCCCTGCTCTCTCTCTCTCTGCACTCCCATTTTCACAATTCAATTAAAGTATGCACATTTCAACGTTTCAGAAAACCCCATTACTCCCTCTGTCTCTCAGTACCCTCTCCCTTTCCTTCACACTTTTACTCTGTGTATGTAAATGATCCTGATCTAACTGTAACCCCGGGAGATGAAAATAGGAAATCTGAATGTTTCAATCTGCCTCCGAGAGCAAAACCATGCAGAAACATGCATCACAGTATCACAGCATTGCAGAGGCAGAAAAACAGGCATGATAATATCATACTCACTGTAAACATGAGCTGGCATCCTCCCAGTATGTAATCCAGAAAGGTGTAGTCTCTTGTAATCTAAAGACACAATCAAAGGACAACGTAAGAAAAAAGGACAGGAAAATAACTACAGTGGGCAAGAGAAGAGGAGAGGTGTTGGTCTACTGAGAAAAAGAGAGTCAGGATAATAAAAATGGTATCAGATTGAAAGAATTAAATCATTACACTTTGTTGTTGTTTTGTTTGTATTTAAGGTGTAGCATCTGATCCAGTTTGTGGTTGCAAAGCATTTTTTCTTACACCTCAATCGGTGTTGTAAACAACCTAACTAAACACAGCACAGTAAAAATAAGTAAATTATTAACTGTCTTCATAAGCAGAACCATAAAATTTGGTTTAAAATGGCAAAACAACCCACATGTTTTCTGATTCCAGGTACCACCAATGGAGCACCAATTATTATCATGTTTGAACACAATTTCCACTCCAATTACAATGAATATTTAGCGTGGATTTTACTGTCATTAGTCTAATCCCTGCTGGCAGCCAACAAATATAATTACTGTATTAGCAGTTTAGAGCGAGTGCTGGATGTGTGTGCACATGTCTGTACCAAGGCTTTCGTTCATGGTTGTGCGCATGAAAAGAGGAAGGAGGAAAAGAATCAATTATGAAAGCTTGTCATCATATGCACACAGCTTTAATGTCATTCCAGTAGTCATCTAAAGACTCAGTGTTCCCGCGTAATGTGTCCTCTGTTGAGCTCAAAGCTGCCGCACTAATTAGTTATTCAGAGTGAGACACTAACGCCCAGTTAGAAGTGTGTCAGCTGATCAAAAGCACAATGGTTTAATGTAATGCTTCATTGCATCGAGTGTAAGATGGGTCATTATGAAGTGACAAGACATGAGGAGAGGCTGAATGATTTGGCTGACAGTCAACCTATCGTACTGAAATTCAAAGTTGGAATTCACTTGAACAGGCAAGATTCTTTAAGAAACTTAAACCGGCATTTAGGGATGTGCAAAACAAAACAATTTCATTTCACCACCTCAAGCAGAAGCAAACGGTTGAGTGCAAGGAGAGCCAAAAATCCCGTGAGGTGAATGAACAGCTATTGTGAGTTCTAAACCAAGCAGATTTGTGCAGATTTTAAACTCTTTTAACTCGTTTTTTTGGTTTTACAGTCAGACTCACTCACAAAAAGATTCTACGATTTGGCTAAGTCTTATGGTTCACATCAACCACCCCGTATGAAACCACAAGCAAATGGTTTCTGCAACACAAGCTCAGACAAGACGAGGGTGTGAAACCCGCCAAGCATAAAATGGCAGCGAATCGAAGTACAGAAATAAAGAGACAATAAGGCTTATAATTATTTTCTAAGTACAGTTATTTATATATGTTTATGTCACATTAGTACTTCCTAGCTATATCTAAAATTCTCAGTGATATATTTTTGATAAGTTGCAGAAAATCAGTGGAGGATTGACCCATTAAAATAAAAAACTCAGGTGTGGGAGAAGTTCAGGGAGGCTTTGGAGAAAGTCTTTCAGTTGGCCTCAAGGAAGTTCTGGAAAACCGTTCAACAACTTGGCTAAGGCTGTGTTCAGCCAGCAAGGACAACTGCAGATCTGGACCAAACTATAATCAAAGAGTGGAAAGAGCTCTTTGAGGAGCTCCTGAACCCAACCAATGTGTTCTCCGTGGAGTCTGAAGACTAGAGGGAAGTCTCACCCATACCTCTGGCAGAGGGTGCTGAGGTAGTCAAGAAGCTCCTTGGCAGCAAGGCACCGGACGGGATGAGATTTCACCTGAGATCCTAAAGGCTCTGGACATTGTTGGGCTGTCTTGGCTGACGCACTTCTTAAATATTGCGTGGAGGTCAGGGACAGTACTTATCGAGTGGCAGTGGCAGTTTTGAGGATCCCAAAGTTCAGTCCAGGGTCCCAGAAAGGAGTGTTGAACCACCGATTCAGGAGGAGAAATGCTGATTTCATCCTGGCCAGGGAATGGTGGACCAGCTCTTTAACCTTGCGGGTTTGTTGGGGGAGTCATTGGAGTTTGACTATCCAGTATCTATTGAGGACTTGGAGAGGGTCTTATAACACTGTCCCCTGGGAATCATGCAGGGAGTACTGTGGGAGTATGGTGTACTGGGGCCATTGGTATGAGCCATCAGGTTCTTGGAAAACCAAACTGAGAGCTACGTCCATATTCTCGGCACAAAGTCAAGCACGTTTTCAGTGGGCGTTGGACTCTACCGAGGTTGCCTCTCTTCTCCGATCCTGTTAACGATATTCATGGACCGAACTCAAGGCACAGGTAAGGAGAGTGTCCAGGTTGGGAACCTCAGAATTGCGTGTCTGGTTTTTGCAGATGAAGTGGTTCTGTTGGCTTCATCAGACTAAGACCTTCAGCAGACACTGGGCCGGTTTACAGCCAAGTGTGAAGCGGCCAAGAGTCAGCACCTCCAAGTCTGAGGCCACGTTTCTCTACTGGAAACAACTGGACTGCTCCCTCTGGTTTGGGGGCGAGCTGCTGTCCTAAGCAAAGGAGTTTAAGAATTTTGAGTTCCTGTTCATTCGTAGGTAAAATGTGTGGGCGTGTGTGTTGGACAGGCGGAATGGTGCAGCATCAACAGTAATCAGGGCGTTGTGCCAAACTGTTGTAATCAAGAGGAAGCTGAGCCACAAGGCAAAGCTTTCAATTTGTCAATGTATTTCCTAACCATCGCCTATGACCATGAGCCTTATTTAGTGACCAAAAGAATGAGATTGCGGACACAAGGAGCTCAGACATGAGCTCAGAGTGCGGAGCAGAATATATTCACACTGAAAGGAGCTAGCTGAGGTGATTCTGGAAGCTGATCAGGATGCTCCCGGGCAGACTCTTGCAGGAGACCAAATCAATAAACAAATCAATAATGAAATAGATTGCAAACTATTTTTATAATAGATGTTAATCAGTTCAATCAATTAGTTGTTTCAGCCCTAGTTTAGACACAACCAAACATTAAGATTGTGAAGAAAACATGGATGCTGCTGGAAAAATGACCAGAACAAAGCTCCATCCATCCTCACCTTACATAGCTTGACGATGATAATTCCAGAGTTTTTATAGTTCTTCTTCTTCTTCTGTTTCTTGGGGTTGATGCAGTCAAACTCCACCTGAAGAAACACAAAGACAACAGAATGATGACAAGTATCGGTATCAGAGGGGACACTGACAAGAAATTTAAAAAGAAGGGGGAAATAATGGGAGAAGGAGAGATGATAGCAGGGTTGGAAAGGGGAGCGGTGAGCTGGGGGGGAAACGAGCAGACAACTGAGAGACTGTGACTTGGATCTTCGTGCATTCCACACACCGCCTACAGTCACTACAACTTGACAGTCAAACCTAGAGATGTATTTTAAGCAAACTGTATTATAGTGGTGTATCATGCAGTTTATATGGGAATCCACAAAAATACTGTTAAAAACACTATAAATTCATTTTATGTGATGACATGAAGATTGAAGTCACACAAACACAGTTTAGACAGCAATGTGTTTTATCAAAAGAGACGCGACACACACACACACACACACACACACACACACACACACACACACACACACACACACACACACACACACACACACACAAACAAACAAACACACCACACAGCCTCACATGCCTTAAAGACAGCTGGTGATTCATATGACAGGTAGCTCCAAATGCCCTGTCGTGTTACCAGGGCTCAGCTAAATGCTGTTTTACATCTCAAAAGCACCTCTCATTTTCTCATCCTTCTTTTCACACACTGTCTCTCTCTCTCTTTCCATCCCCCATATCTCCACCCCCCTCCCCCCAGCAACATTCACCACACATGAAGACACTCAGTGGGAGAACAAGTCATGAGGCTGCTTTGGCACATGCATGCACGCAGTTTCACAAACAAACACACACACACAGACAGAGCTACTAATGAATGAACGATCTTCTGAACCCTGCATCTTTACATCTTTAGCAGGCAAGAAATACAAAAGTGAAAAAATAAATCTCAGTAGTATTAAGTCATTAGCAGCTCAGACTGAAGAACCCACTGGTCCTAAGTCACCGTAATGTGCAAAAATGCACAATGCAAATCCGTGCGTGATTATTCCGGCTTCCTTGTTGATAAACGCCACTGAATGCATTTAAACTGCAAATTAGCCAGTGCGGGGCAGAGTCGTAGCCAATTCAGTACATCTAAAAGATAAAATAAAACTGTTACCCATTAGCTGATGACAGCAGTGTGTCAGTACGTTGTGCAAGATGAACTAAATGCTGCTTTAAAAAAAAAAAAAAGGAATGGTTTAGCGTTTCAAAATCAAATAAGTGACCTTCTGTTTCAAAATGATTCAGCAGCTGAGGTGTTGCATGACAAACAGCATGATGTAATGGGTTAAAACCAGATCACGATCTTTGCACTGTTGCCATTCATCTTGCCTCTCAGTCTGCGATTCATCTTTTATATTCATTGCATAATATTAACAAAAATGTGATACCAAAAAAATAAATTTTAATGAAGATATGTGAAGTTACAGAGAACATTATGGTGAGCCAGGATTTTCTGCAATTGAGGGGAAAGAAGAATTAAAGTTTATAACCCCACTGTCAGCTTACACCATTAAATAAAAAGACGTGGTCGATATAAAAACAGGCAACCCTGATATACTGAGATTACATTGATGGTTTAGCCTGATGGTGGTGTGAATATCAGAATGGTTTATGGTATGTGTTTGGACCATCTCACGCTCAGCTTGTCAGCTCTACACTGTCACATCTTTGGTATAAGCTGTACTGTACAGTCTACTGAGTGTCTCATCAGACTCAGCTGTGTACGGGCTCAGCTTTGCTTGAAGCTGAATACAAATGTTAGCATGCTAATATGCTGACCCTTCTCTCAAGCTAATGCACCTTAAAAATATAGTTATAACCAACACAGTGTTGATGGGCTTATTAAACGATGGGAGGAGGGCCTTCAAAGTGTATATGATGAAGATGCTTGGGAAGGATGTATTCAGACGCCCACTCTCTGTTTCTCAGCAATAAATTTAAAGAAATGCAATATAAAATACTTCATAGACAACACAGGACACCTCATGTTATGAACAAAATTGATCCTAATAGATCACCATTGTGCCTGAAATGTAAATTAACTAGTGGGACATACATACACTGCTTCTGGAACTGTCCAAGAATATCAAAGTTCTGGTCATGTGTATCTAAGGAAGTGACAGCAATATTCAAACACAAGATTTGTAAAGATCGAGGCCAGTTTGTATTAGGGTTGCCACCTTTGAATAGATTTTTGGATGTAAAAGGATTAAAATTGCTCAATAAACTCTTATTTCTGGCCAGGAAATGTATACTATTTAATTGGATCAGTGAGAAACCTCCCACTGTGACTCAGTGGTACAAAGAAATTTTTTTGAGTTTTTCCTATGGAGAGACTAAGTGCCAAATTAAAAGGAAATGAAAATACTTTTATGGACATATGGCAACCTCTAATAGACTACCTGCCTAAGGATCTAAGTGAAATTATCCAGAGGGGAATTACTGGCTTAGAGGCTTCCAAACAGAATATATATATATATATATATATATATATATATATATATAGAGAGAGAGAGAGAGATGCTTATTGTTACTTTTTATTTTTTTAATGATGAATAATTAATGGACACTGAGCCAAACACATACTTCAGTCCACTAACACCAAATGTGTTTTACCTCCACTGAGTTCTGGGCTTCACTCATCTTGGCAGCCGTCGTTTGAAACTCTCCTATGAAGTCGTGGCCTCCATCATTATCATAGTCGTAACACAGAACCTGTCATTGTGCAGAACAGATCATATGCCGCCATCAGCGTTTCCATGACGTGGTTACTTAATGAGGCTTCCTTTCTGAGAGTCAGGTGGTTATTTCTGTGGTATGTTTGCCCTCTTTACACTTCTCCATACTTGTCACACTTAGACGACCTCTCTAAAGACGGTCAATTCAAAAATGTTATTTTTCATGGAAATCCGTAATTGGTTACATTTTATATGGACAGTCACACTTTTTGGACTTGGACTCAAACACACTGTTGCAAGTCTAGACTTTGTGATTAGAACGCAGCATGAAAACAACATGATCAAATCATTTGATGCAGTGCTAACCAGGGTGTTACATGCTACATCCTGTCCTTCTTCCACTGTCAATCTACACTGCTCATATTTCATGAAGCAGAAATTCCATACCGTACCAGTTTTGTCACATATGAAACTCTTTGCACTAACCTTGATGTTTCTGTCCACATCGCCATTGCAGAGAGAAATGAGGGGCACAGTGAAGGGTTTCCATGCTGGATCTAAAGTGTTCTTTATGACCTGAAGTCACAGACACAGAAATAGGCAAGCAATATTTGAATTACACAGCAGCAGATATATAATGCAGTTGTAGCAACAGTAGAATTTAGAAAACTTCAGGCTGTAATCTGCTTCCTCCAGCCTCCTACACTTACTGCTAACGCTACAGCGTGTGACCTTCTGTAAGACCTGGTGTTACTGACAATGACAGCTCATGGTTGACAATAATGACAGTTAGATGAAGGTGCTTTAATCCCCACCGATGACTCACCTCTGTCCTGTGCACCAGCATCCATTTGCCGTCTTCTCCCTGCTTGTGAAACTCCAGGTAGGGATCTGACTTCCCAAAAAAGTCCTGCACAGACCAGAGACAGTTTGTTACGAAGGTTGAATCCTGTTTTATCCTAATTCTCCTCATCATAACTGTAACACATGTATCCCAATATTTACTGACTATAGTAAACTAAATTGCAGTGAGCAAACACACCATATTGCACTGCAAAGTCTTTGTTTTGTTTAATTAACATGAACATTAATTAGCATTAAAAGAAACTCTGAGCTTCTGCACTAACTATGCTTTGTGTGTATTCTGGAGGTTTAACCAGAGGCTGCACAGCAGGCACGCACCAGCATTACAGTTCAATCACAGTTCGAGCTGGGCTGTTTCAGACCCACTGTCACTCTTCTCTGCAACCATATACCAGCAGCTACTCCACTGGTCCAAGACTGAAAATAAACTCTAATAAAAATACATAAAAATCCCACATGATTTTCATCTCCAACTACCAGTGCACCTGACTGCCCATTAGTTAGTGGACAAAGGTGAATGGTATGAATACATTTACTGTAAATGTTGTCCATATGGCCTTTGCTTGTGTGTCCTAAAGCAGTGTGTGTTGCTCTAATGCATCTAGAGTGTGTGTATGTGGGTGTGTGTATGCATATATGTATGTATGTGTGTGGGGGGGTCTAACTGCCTACCTTCTTATCCAGTTTCCGCCCACTCAGGGTCAAAGTGATGATTCTGTTGTCAGACAGCTCCTGAGCTGTTATCTAAAATGACATTACAGCACAACATTAGCTGCAGCAAAAATACCGCTAACTATTAGCAGTGACATCAACATCAGCAGGGAGGGAGAGCAGAAGCAATAACAGCGGTCTAAACAGTAACAGCAGCAACCACAGGAACATCTTCATCATCATCATCATCATCAACGATAGCAAACATGCCTTTATAGTCAGTACGTGTATGTCAACAGGAAAGACAGAAAGAAAGAGAGAGTAGCTTTAAAAGACAGGACTGGTTCTTACTGTAATGGATCCTTTGCCAGCTGGCTTCCCATTGGCTAAGATCAATGGTCTGTGAAGTTTCTTATTGGACACAATCTAACGGACAATTTAAGAGAGACACACAGGACAGGAATCAATAAAGAACACGAGACAAAACACACAACTATAGAAATATGAGTTTGGACCACTGAACATCTTTAGTTTGGCCAATTCTATTTTAAAAAATAGCTTGAACATAATCACTTGAACTGTTACCCAGCACGCCTCGGCAGCTCTTTGTCTGTCAACTTCCTGACTACAGTAGAAGTTGGCATGTGTCATGTTGTGCAGCTTGACTTTGCTGCTTCTGACCACCTTGCACCTAAATTTTATTGAATATTTGAAGGGCTGACAGCTGGAATATAATGAGAGGTTCTGTTCTGCAGCAATCTGACAAACACTGCCTGTTACTCCCACAGCAGTCCTAATGGTGCTTATAAAAATATTATAATAGAAAGTGCTAATTCAACAGTCTTAGTGTGCTAATTCAACTATCTTCATCCAAAACAGAGCGCACATCAGAAACTGATCTGGTTAGTTACAGTCACACATAGTCCAGGTTTCTGTGGGCTTATTACTGAATAATGAGCTACTTATTTCAAATTATATTAGGACTTTTCAGAAAGACCTTTTATGGCAAATTATGCTCCCTCATCCTATTTAATGCAAAAGCAACTTTGGACCAAAGAGGAGAAATCATCCCATACCACTCCCAGTGTACAAATGAATTCTCCCAGGAAGTCATGCTCGTAGAGCTGCGTGGCACACTTGTCTTCATCGAACATGGCAAAGCGAAGCTTCTGGATCTCCTCAAAGTGGTAGTCCACCTGAAACTTCACTCCAAACACTGGGTTCAAGTTGTTCACAGCTGTTTCAGTGCGGCCGAGCTGCAACCCAAGACACAAGGAGAGGGAAAAAAAAAAAGCTAATTTAATCACATGCAGTTGAGCTGAACCTGCACATGGAACAGTGTGGTTGAACTGAAAAGGCACTGCGCTCTACTGAACTTCAGTTTACATGTACATTCTTCCTGGTTGTGATCATATTCAAGACATTATGTTTACATGGAAAACAGAAAAAACCTGATTATATCATGCACTTTTCCAAGCGGTGGGTTTTCTGATTGTGTCAGTGAAGGCTTGTCTCTGACTCCTCCACATCCAGCCTCTCTCTGTCATTTCTGCACCTACTGAATTGAGCTTGATGATGAACCCACTCGAGTCTCTGACTGCCTGTACTCTCCTGCATTTACCAGTCTGGATTTGGTTTCTCCATCTTATCACCAGTAATGAAATACAAAAACAACAAGCAACACAATGTTTAAATGATTTTGCAATGCAAAATGTAGACAGTATTGCTGAAACACCATCCAGTGTAAAATCATAACTGTATAAAAAAGTGTGAAGAGATCAAGGTCAAATAAGTGCAATTTCATTGGGATTTTAATACAACATATGAAAGAATTAGTTTTGTATTTGTAAGCACCTTGTTACCAACCGGCAGCGGCTCGGCTTCACTCTCAGTGCTCCTCTCTAACTGACTAGAGTAGCAACAGCCTGGAGCTTCAGTTCCTGTTAGTAATAGGTTAGCAGCTGTGTTTGTAGTAATGGGAAATGGGAATGTGACATCATCTACAGCAAATCTGCCATTTTTAGAGGCTGCCAACCATCAGCTGTCCACCGTGACAACCCTGTTATACTCAGTGTAACTCGGTTTGACTTCACTTACAACGTGGTTGCTAAATGCTCACACGACCAACAAGCAAAGACAAATTAGATCACGCTGAGGTGCTGTGAGTGCAGGACCTATGGACAGAGTAAATTTGTGACTACAGCTCTAACATTTTCTCATTTTAACATAGATGGGGAGATACATCAGGTAGGCAGTAAACATCAGACATTTCACCAGTTACTGTGTGTAGGCTATAACATGCTGTGTGTTACACAGTGAGAGGCTACATAAAATCACAGTTACTCAGTAACTGTAACGTTAAGAGCGCAAACCTCTGGCTATTTACTGCAGGTGTCAAGAAGAGCTGCAAAACACAAAACACACCTCACATCGATTAAGGTTCAAAACATGAACTGTGGCAGCATGCAGTCACACACAAATTTAGGCTTCAGTTTTTAGTACATCACTCCTCATGCACATTACTTTTACTACCATTTGTTTTTAACCAAGGTACAGAAGGAGAATCCTAAGAGATAGTGTCGGGTTTCCTGAAGTATTTTGACTCCTAATAACAATTTAATGTATGAACGTTTACCAGCCATGACAGTGTGGCTAGTGTTGTTTTCCAAATCTGTATTTCAGTCTGAGTGGCATTATGCAAAATGTGGTCCTGGAGACACCTATTTTAGTGGGAAGTATCTCAGAAGCAGATTTGTGCTTTTCCAAGTATTTCTATCTATGGGCAGATTTTGACACACTGAGATTAGAATGAAAGCTCAGTTTAAAAATGGGTATGGTTTGACCCATGAGTACTCAGTACTCATGTAATAATGTAGTAATGAGTACTCATGGGTCAGAAGGTCAACATGTTGATGGGTGCCACGGATGGTGTGGTCCAACAGCGAGATGATCTCCAGTTCTCAAGATGTTCTTAGCATGCTAACATGTTCAAGACAATAACATGATGTTAAGAGAGATAATACAATATGTCATGGTTTGTCTTTGTCACTTCCTGTTTTATGTTGAAGGTTTACCTTATGTGGCATCTTTTCCTTTACTTCCTGTGTTTTTCCCTCCTTAGTGATTGTTTAATTTGTTTCACCTGTGTTCCATTAGTTCTCCTCACCTGTGTATTTAAGCCCGTCTTCCCACGTGAGTTTTTTCCAGTGTTTCCAGTGTTTTGGATATTTGTTTTGTTTTGTTTTTTCCCCAAACCTTCGTTCGTTCCCTGAGTTTTGGATTTCTGCCACTTCATGTGAATGTATTTTGGACTCAGGCTCCTTTGAGGACTTGTTTTGTTACTCCCTTGGATTTTGTAAGATACTCGCCTGCCAACCTGTTTTTTCATTATCTTTAGTTAATAAAGTTGTTAAATAGCATCAGCTCTCTTGTCTGCATTTGGGTTCAATCCCTGTTCCCCTGTGACCCCAATCCCTGACAACAATGTTTGCTATGTTCACCATCTTAGTTTAGCATGTTAGCATGCTAGCATTTACTACTAACCATAAAAAAAACATAGTATGGCTAAAGCAGAGGGGAATCTCATGGGTTGCACAGGAATTTGTTCATAAACCAAGGAATTGTACAATTTTGACCTGATAGTGGTGCTGGAATAACGGCAGATGATCACAAGTTACAATTACAATTCATCGTACGGAGGATATTAATATATGTGCCACACTTTGTGGCCAGTCAATCTAACAGCTGTTGAATGTCCACTTCATGGTGTCGCAAGAGGAATGTCATTAGCGATGTCGCTAGAAATTTGCGGGTATTACTTTTAGCTGCCGTCTCCCAGGGCTAACTTTGTCTGTCTGCCATTGATGCTGGACAGGTAATGTTGTGCAGCCTCACCAGAGCTTTTTAGCCTGCCAGCCTGCTGCTGCTGGCATCAGCTGAGTGTAGCTACACTTTTGTGAGACTGACCCAAATGGTAAATGTACCATAAAAACAAAACAGAGTTAAAATAGGCCAGAAGAGTTATTTGATTCAATATGGAATTGTAAAAAAAAAAAAGATTTAAAGTTTTGAAGATTCCTTTATTGTCCCATACGCTCATAGTTAGTACACTTTGTTGAAATTTGTTCTCTGTGCATTTTAACCCATCCCTGAGGAGCGTGCGGTGCTCAGGGGCCAAGGAAACTAGAGCGCCTGGAGTAAATCGACATAAGCAAAGGTAAAACATGCAAACTCCACACATAAAAAGCCCCGGCTGGGAATCAAACCCTTCTAGCTGTGAGGCGACAGTGCAAAGCACCAAGCCAAGCAGGTCGATGCAGCTTTGAGGTAATACAAGTGATAAGTCCTCATCAGCGACAGCGACCAGACACATCAGAGTGCATGGGTGTCTGTGAGAGCACTGCAAGAGTCATTTTATTTGCTCTGGGCCCTTGAAACAAGGTGGTGGGATGACTAATACTCACTAGCCATGTTACTCTCCAGCATGACTCACCCAGAAAGCACTGCATAGTGTGTTTATCCACCATTAGATGAGGTCACTGTATGCAACTTTCAAATTACAGGGGCTATAAATGGAATGGTGGAATGTTCATTGGACTGGTACTCTGGAGATGGCAGTCATGAAATGTCAGCACCCTGACACTTAATTACATCTGTCCTGCTAATTCACAGGCACTAAACAGAGCACTTTACTGTGTTTGTCATATTTTATCACAGTGGTAATGTAATGTAACGTGCTGTTTCGGTGTTTGGACATAAGTGTTGTTAAATTTAAGTTAGCTGATTTTAGTTCATACACAAAATAAAGTGTAACTTCTCAGTCCAGAGTTGGTGATGATTCCCACACCTATTGGTCCTTTCTAGCCATGCCATGAAGGCAATGTTGGTTGGTCAATAGGTCGTAAACGACTGATTGTGCTGACGTTTGTAGTCCCAAGAGGAGGAATATTGCTGGTGTTCCCCTGGCTTCTCCTTTAGCGCCACCATGAGGTTGACGTTAGTGGTTTGAAGGGAAACTTGAAAATTAATGGAAGGATTGCCATGAAATTTGGTACAGACAGTCATGGGGACTCAGGATCAATTGTAATAACTGGTGATGTACTAACTATTCATTTAGTGCCATCGTCAGGTCAGAATTCCACTTTGTCCAAAAACATTTTCTTTTATTGTTTAATTTTTTTTAACATTTGCTAATTAGCAAATGTTATCATACTAGCATACTAATGTAAACATGCTTAACATACCAGTATTGTCACTGTGAGTATGTTAGCATGCTGACATTAGCATTAGCTAGCTCAGGGGTCGGCAACTCGCGGCTCCGGAGCCGCATGTGGCTCTTTCATCCCTCTGATGCGGCTCCCAAAAATAATTAATGAGCATTTAACTAAAAAGTATTTTATTTTAGTTCGTTCGTTTTGAAACAAATCGCTCGCGCTCACAGATGACAGTTTACGATCCTGCGTATACGATGCAGGTGACGGCGCACAGCGCTGATGTGCAGACGCTCTCCGCTGAGGTTCAGGTTCAAACTCTTCGTCCGCTTTTATTCTGTCTTATTTTATGGATGTCCTATGTCTTATTCTGATTTTGATTCCTCTGTTCCCAGCCTCCAGTTCATGACCCATTCAGCAGTCAGTTGTTTGTTTCACACACATTGCAGCAAAGAGTTGCAGTTGACTGTCCAATCAGGAATTGTTTTTTTTTTCCATGTATTATTTTTGTA
Source organism: Chelmon rostratus (assembly GCF_017976325.1). Taxonomy (NCBI): domain Eukaryota; kingdom Metazoa; phylum Chordata; class Actinopteri; order Chaetodontiformes; family Chaetodontidae; genus Chelmon; species Chelmon rostratus. Next base: position 6,065,942 of record NC_055663.1, on the reverse strand, counting down.
TTTTCTTCTATTGTGCATTTAAACTGTTTGCACTGGGTCAGAGCGGAAAATCTGTAAAGTTTTGTTCTGATTAATCTGTCCAAAGGCAGCTGGAAATCTCCACCTACTATCTGACATGTTTCAGTGTTTTTACTTTGAGTATGGTATCAAATAACCGTATAGACATGGTACCTCCATAAAATGTGCATTTTACATGCCATTATCAGCACTTTTATCCAAAACATCTTACATTACTCTGACTGTTAACAATGTTATTACTAAAGAACTGGCTGCAGGCCTATTTTGCAGAGAAAGGAGTTTTAACTTCGGCTTGCTTACAGTGCTTACAGCACTTATCCATCCGTCTGACGCATGGGAAGACAGCAGAGAAGAATGGCTGCACCCTTAAGCTTTAAGTCTGATATTAGTGGGGCATCATGGCAGCCAGATAGAAGTGCATGTCTCATATTTGTGCCACTGTGGATTTGAACCTGGCTGACCGGCTCTGGAAATGAGTCAGACCTTTGAGGCATGAGATGTTTACTATCAGATAAGAAAAAGGCATTTTCATCTACGATCCAAATGGTGCTATAATAACAATATGAACAGCTGGATGCAACAACAGCTGACCACGGGGCCATGATAAGATTGATGTCTTGGGACAAACTTTAAGAATAAATATCACAGTGTGTAAGCTTCAATAATAAAATAATAAAATAATCCCATCAGCTGTCCATTTTGCTGCTTGGCCTGCTGGTGAGTGCTCTGCATTCTCCCTTGTGAGCACACAGTTTCCCCTTGTTTATAGGTGTTTGCTCATATGCAGTTATCTGGGGTTGGTTGGTGTTAACTGGAGGGTTGTTTGACTACATCTAAAAGGGCTTTTGCGACTCTCTATGGTAAATGTGTGCATGGCTCACTTGGAGAAACCTGCAGAACCAAAACAAAAATGAACTTTTTCAGCCCTTTTCAACACAAAAACGTGTTACGAGTTTAAAAAAAAACATGATCGTGTTAACAAACAGTTGCTTCTTTATACATTGAGAAGATAGGGAGCTGTTTGTGTCCACCAAATAAATAAAGTCCAATACTGACTCTCCTTTTGTTCTGGTATGTTTTTTCGGCCAACTCCTGAGATAAACCTCTGTCTCGGTATCAGCTTAATGCTCCACTGTGTTCACAAGCTTACTTTGTCTGTCTGTTTGGTGCTGGGCAGGTGGTGTACAGTGGATTTATCTGAGCTTTTTCCCTGAAAACAGCTGCATGCTGCTGCAGAAAATGAGGCTGATGAGAACGGTGAGAAAACCTAACCAGTTATGGACCATAAAACCAAAACAACACAGCTGAAAGATGTTAAAATGCCCCGCAGAGCTGAGGGAAGCTGCAGAATCGAGTGATGATTATCTGTTGTTTACAACTATGAGCCCCACCTCTCACGTCACGCGTAGTGATTTGATCCATTGTGAACATAACAATATTGACTGGAGCAGCTGCAACAATCCAGGGTTCACTTTCATGTGGATATTTGAATTGATTTGTTAAATCACTAAACTGAAAAGTAACCTAACAAACGCTGACGTGTTCTGATCACGACTTTGGTGACGGACCTCGCCATTCAGCTAACACCATTTGATGGAGTATAACAGAGCAGAAATGTCATTGAACACATGGTTCAGGATCACAAAAACCAATCCTGCAAAAGACGTTACAAGGCCACATAAGACTGCACTTCACAGGACCAGAGAGATGTGATTTTAAACCCCGCTGATTTTGGCATCACGTTGAATGTGAGCTCTCACTTGCAGGCGTTATAGCCGTATATCTGTGGCCATGACATGTGTTGAGATTAGCAGGAGGATTTGGAGTTGGGAGAGAAAAAAAGAAAATCAAAGGACTTCAGAAAATAGCCCAAGTAGTCAGCTAACTGTGTGCCACATCATTTACATATATTAGATCCATATTTCTGTAGGCCTATCATGTTCTTTAAAGCCTCTCTAACACCAGTTTTAGCTGCTATCATATCTTCCCATCATGGCTCCCTTCATTCACCACTTCCTCTGTGTCACATCTTTTTCTGTCGATCATTCACCTTTTCACCTCCGATCCTCCCTTTTTCATTCCCCCGTCACCCTCTCTTCGCCTCCACCCTTTCCTCATCTCTCTCTCACACGCCTCCTCGCTCTCACACTCTTACCCTCTCTTAGCCCCTCTCTCCCTTTCTCCCCGAGGGACCCAGCTGCTTCTCACACCTCGATCTCAGAAGGCAGGCAGACAGACAGTGAGACAGAGAGCGAGACAGAGAGGGGAAGGCTGGTGACAGAAATGAGAGAGGCAGTCGGAGGAGAGAGAAAACAAAGCTAACAGGAGGGGATCAGAGAAAGTGAGAAAGCTGGGGTGTGAGAGAAACAGCGAGCTGTGGATAATATCCGAGAAAAGGTTTGGGCCTCATTTCGCCTCCTCCATCGCTCCCTCACTCCAGGAGCGCTAAGCTTTTGTTTCCCTTCCCGTTGCCATGGCAACCGTTGGCAATTTCACATCGGAGCCACATGCCCTGCTGACCGGCAGCGAGCTACAACCCGAGGCACTCGCCTACATGGACACACACAGGCGCACATGCACACACAAACACCAAAGCCGGCTTGCCCTGCTGACCAGCTGTTCGCTGCAAGAAAGCCTCGAGGCAGCCGCTGCCTACACACACCAAAACTTCATCGCCATGTTCCTCTCGAGCATCTTCAACTTAGCGCACGTGTTTTTTTTTCCCTACATCATGAAAATACTGCACATCACACGCTCTGACATCAGATTGTTGTTTATAGAATTAAAACGAGGCAGAAGGTTACACAAACAAGAAACAGAACACGAAGAGCAATGTGCCCGGACTCAACTCATCCACTGATTGATGCAGCATGTGTGTATATGTGTATGTGTTATTTGTATATACATATTTGTATGCATTAAACCTATAGTCAGGCCTCATAATCAATCCTGATTCTAATTCTGATTGCGCTCAGTCATTTCAGTTTCCAACAAATCCTTGTTTCATTCTTCTTCTTCTATCCCAGTTTATCCTGCGCTGTGTGTTTTCAGGGACTGTCCTGTCCCAGCACACATGGGGCTCACACCTTAGCTTGAAGGAAGACCCTGGTAGAGCACATCCCATGTAACGAGGCTGAGTCCTTACTGCAGCGGCCGGGGTTCAGTTCCAGCCCGGGTCCTCTGCTGCATGTCCCTGTCTCTGGCCTGCCTTTCTAGTCTCTCTCCAGCTGTCACTATCATAACAAAGCAGAATTTTAAAAAAAGGTGGGGCACGAAGCTTTGTGACGTAGTGATTACTCGCAGGGCTAGTTGGTGAACTGCTGCTGAAGAGCAAACTACTAACACACCGCTTTTCATAACAGCTTCTGGAGCTTCTCTCTATTTTCATTTTGCTCACCATTACAAACCATTTTGTTCAATAAAAAGTTACTGAAGAGGGAAACGAGCGTCCTAACGATCAGTTAGCAAACTTCACTTTGCTTAGCTGGGTCACTAACAGGACCTAGGCCTGCTCGTGGAAACCTATATTATTAACTTGGCAGCCAAATAGTGTCTTTAACCAAGTCTGCAGAGCCAGAGCAATGCTGGAAGATGCTAACAAATACTGCAACATCCTACTGGGCTCAGCAGGCCGGGGCTCATGCCAGATGGTCAAGACATCATGAGTTTGGATCTGGTTCACAACATATACTGTCTGCAAAGCACCGTAGACAACAAACACAATCCTCTAGTCTTTCCTTTGCCGGAGGAGCCAGCACGGTGGACGTGACCTTGAAAGCACTTCTAACACTTATTCAAATCTTCCATCCTCCCTTCAATCTTTTTATTTCTGCCTCCCTTTTATCCTCTTCTCTCCGCCTCCCCGGAGCTGAAACACACAGCACGGCGAAGCACCAGAAATGGGTTTGACCACTTATGATCCGAGCACTACAATATTATCTCTCTGTTCAGCCTTTCCTCTGCAATCTGCTGTTCCCTTTCTTTCATATCCCCTTCTCCACCTCTCTCTTCATCTTTTTTCATCATCCTTCCATGCTTACCTCCACCCAGTTTCCATCAACTTCATGGAAGAGAACACAGAAGGGGTCAGACTTGGAGGCTACATCTCGGTCCAGCAGGCTGGTTGCGGTGACGGACAGCTCCACCCGAGTGACGCAGTGCTGAGGTGCGACGCTGCGTGTCTGGCCCTCAGGGGCCGAGCCTAGGGTGTAGGCCATGGTCTGAAGTCAAGACTGATCACCCTGGAGGAAAGAAAGTACAGAGAAATAAGAAGAATAAATCCCACACTGGCTGCTTCTTGGGTGACCATGGCTGCCCCTTGATACAGTATAATTACACATTTTGAACATTTGGACAAGTTCTTGGTCCTGATGGCTAAAACTAGAGTGTGGAATAGACAACAAAATATAGTTCTATAAACTAATAAATCAACTTGCCAAACAGGTGATCTTTACTGTCAATACAGGATTTAAACCAGAATTACAGCCTTGTGGTTGTTTGCCTGCATTTACCTCCATGTCTGTTCAGACTTATATTATAAATATAATGAAGACTTTGAAGGGATTTAATAAATAATTAAAATATTAAGTGTCTTTTTTTCGTGATATTTAAATGATCACTATACTGACATGTGTGATTCCAGTGACTAATGTCCAGGTAGAAACATGCTGTCTTCACTTAGAGACTATTTTTCCAGAGGAGCACTGTGGACTGATGGAGAGCTTTGTCACATGGTGCAACAACAATCACCTGAAGCTCAATATCAGCAGAACCAATCAGCTTGTTGTGGACTGCAATGCTTCAAATATGGATGCTGCTGCAATGAAGCTACTAACTAAAGAAGTGGACGCTTCTCTCACATCTTCAACCCGGCAGCACAGAAGATATTCATATCATATTAATCATATCAATCAGCACAGTTTCAAGGTGGAGACCCAAGATTAGTGTCACAAACTAAATATCTGACCAAATATGCCTTCTGCTCCTGAGTTATGCTGTTGAATAATGGCGAGAAAAGTGTTTTACAGAACATTATGATGTCAAAATTAAGCTGAACTTTGACCTTTCAGCAATAAAATGTCATCACTTCATCATTTTATGCTATGAGACATTTGTGTAAAATTCTGTTAATTCTGTTAATTAACATACAAATTCTTGTGCTATGGTCAAAAATGTGTGAGGTCACCATGACCTTTGACCTTTGACCACCAAAATCTAATCAGTTCACCGTTGAGTACAAGTGATTGAAAGTTCCTGAGATATCGCATTCACAAGAGTACGTTTTTGGGTTGTCTGTCCATCCACCTGTACACAGATACAGATACACAATGCATCCAGTCACAGCTATTACCGGCGCTTGTGCATAAAAAACACTAACAAGCTTATGTTCAGCAGGAACAATGTTCATTACGTTCAACATGTTAGTTTAGTGTGCCAGCATGCTGACATTTGCTAATTAGCAGCACTAAAACTGCTGCAGAGGCTGATAGGTATGCCATTAGTTTTGCAGGTATTTGGTCATAAATCAAAGTATTGGACTAGGGTTGCAATTGACAATTATTTTCATTATTAATTAATCTATAGATTATTTTCTCAATGTATTGATAATTGTTTTTCCTGTAAGGCATCAGAGCAGTGAATAATGAAAAATGTCCGACATAGTGTTCTGGAGCACAAGGTGATGTCATTTAAATGTATTATTTTGTGTGACCAACAGTCCAGAACACAGAAATATTCAATTTACTATTATGTTAGATGTCAAAAAGAGCTGCAAATTGTCAATTTGATGACCTGGAATCATCAAATGTTTGGCATCTGCACTTGAAAACATCAGCTACAAGTATCTGCCAACCACTGACGTCATGTACAATGAAAGAATAAACACACAGCTGTAAGGTGCCCCTAACACAGTCTCTGTGAAATGAACTGCGCTGTAGGTTGTTGTTACACACAGTGATGGCTGGTGTCCAAGATAACATGCAGTTTCTCATTAGGGGTCTTATGTAACTCTGACACTTTACAGGAGCAAGTGTGTAATGTGTATCTTACACTGACAGCTGACAAAATCATAAATTACTGGAAACATCACTGCAGAGAGAAAATAAGATGGTAGCAGCACACTGGGGGTCCGTGTCTTTTACCAGGCAGGGTGTGCGTCTTCCTACAGAAGCAAAGAGTTTACACAGGCAACGTGTTTACGTCTTTATATGTATAACAAAAAGGACACAAGTACTTGTAAATAATGAATGAATCAAAATTACAATATGTCACCTGTGGTTTAACAGCCCTAAAGAGTTCAGTTCAATTAGACTAATGATAATGTTTGGCTAGAGCCCCCTGAGGAAGAATTAAACACAGACAGTAATACACACACACAAAATGTGAGGCCTTCACAATGCACCATGGCTGCCCTCTGGAAGCCCCAACGATATACAGCATTTAACTTTACAAGACCCCCCCAACACACACACACACACATACAGTGCCCTGAGCCCAGATCAAAGCCACCACAGAACCTCCAAAATGGAGAAGCCTCAAGCAAGAGGTGGAAAAAAAGCATAAAGAGAAAACACACACACACATATCTTAAAACACTTTCCGATGTGTCTCATCGTGCTGACACATCCTCAGTTAAAACTCGTGTCACATTTTAACTCATTTCCGAGCAGCTTTGAGCACAAATAACCGGCACAGCACCTTGTGTCCGTAAAGGTGGTTTTGTCCTCAGAGCGGCAAGCTAAAAGGATGCTGTCTGTTGCTAAGATACTAAAGTGTCATAACCAGCGTGCGCCTCCCATCCTGCTCCTGTGATGTCACACTGGTAGTGGCGATGTACTGAAAATACCAGAGTGATATTTTCATTCACTTACTCAGTCATTCATAGGTGATGAAAAGCTTGTTTTGACTGGCTGAAACACTTTTCCTCCATCATTCATTGTTCATGAATGGGCGACATGAGAGAAGATTACGCTCACTTTTTCCAAGGTGAGCTCAGAAAAATGAACGAGCACCATTAACGGGCACTGCTTGCACGATTCATACATGATGCTGCAATGCACGAGGGCAGGTGTGAAAGCAGGATGGCCTGTAAAATGAGGCTATGATCTGAAAAACTGTGTAACGATTACTGACACAGCACTGGTCTGTGCTGTATTCTTTTCTGGCAAAGTGTGGTTTGTTTTTTTCCCTCATGTGTTTACTTTGATCAGATGGAAACACAAACAGGGGCTGTGACCCAACTTTCAAGGCTGCAGGCATGAAAAACATCATTCTTATGCCTTCCAATAATCCCAAAGAAGCTGATGCCATGCCCTGCTGCACCACCTCCGCTGGAAATGATTAACAACCTGAACCTGCTATTAAGACCATATCACCTGCCTTTAAGGTGCAATTACATCAAGAGCATTTGCGTTATGTGTGTAGGAAAGTGGAGCAGTGCCAGACTGCGTGTTCGAGTGCATTACAGGTATGCATGGACTATATAGCAGGATTGTGCAAAAACCAAGCCTTGGCAGCCCTGTCCAGGTCTCTGGTTGCACTAAGCGTGGTGAAGACGTTCACACCCAGTCACACTGCACATCCACACCTGAGTCACCTCTGTGCAGGAGGGCAGAGCAGAAAAAAAAGCCCTGAGGGGGGGGGGGGCAGGTTAAGCGTGTCTGACTGACAAGCAGAGCAGAATGGAGGCTGTGTCACCCTGCACTTGTTAATAGCGGAGTCTGAGTAAGTCCGATCACACGTCCTGCGCGCCTTCTTCGATTCAGAGTGGCCAATAGCAGCGACGGACTGTGAGCAGCTGTCATTAAAAGATGTGGTCCAGTTAAACTGAACGTGAAACACACCAAAACAGCATAGCGGCAACTCTCTCCTCCATACACGCACACCCCGCGCGCAAGGTGTGCAGCAAAACGCCACATCCTTCCAGCATCCTTCCCCTTTCCGTATTTAACCTCTCCAAGCAGCAGGCTGAGCGCACGTTTCTGCTGTGGAGTCACTCCGAACCCCACACTGTTCTTCTGACTGTTTCATGCCTACTAATGGATGTCAAAGGGGAACAGAATGTGAAAACTGATGTCACACTCACCTCGCTAAACGACGTCCAACTTCTTCTCCGCTTTTCAGTTGGCAATTTCTTTAATTACTGCGCACTGTGAGGAGAAATAAAACCGCCAAAAGATTTTTTGCTGTCTACTACAGAGTGAAAACTGAAGTTGGTGTTGGCACTTTCATCCCGCGTATCCTGAAAGGCGCAACAGTGTGGGACCGTAAATCATCCTCGTATCCACCTGGACTCTTGCTCTCTGCTCGGCTCCACTGGTGGACGGAGCTGCTTGGTCAAGCTAACGGGGATAGCTTACGACCGGAAATACTGCGAGTTCGCGAACAAAATAAAAGCGTCGCTGTCAAGTAGACGTCAATCGCTTCCGTCTGAAGCGTTTAATTTTTTTTGTGTGTATGTGTTTTTTCTTAAGTGCATCCAGAAATTGTTTTCGTAGCACTAGTAGACTTGACCCTCATCCACACATACTTTGTGTGACGGTCGTACCTGACGGTGGTTTTTACGAAGACCTTTCCCAAAATTATAGCAAGCTGGCAATGGTTTTTGTGGTTGTTTTTATAGCGAATTCTTACACTTATATGGAAGATGTGTTGTTCCCCTGGCACTCTCTTGTGGTTAACACAGGTATCACGACCCAGGTTTGTTCATCGGATTACAAAACGCCGCAGTTACAATACCAGGGGTGGAAGAAGTGTCGTTAAGTACAAGTACAACTACTTAAAATAACGCATGTACCCATTGCAGCACAGCGACCCATCTCAGTGTTATATTACCTTATGTTATTGGTTTATTCAAGATTCAAGATTCCTTTATTGTCATTGAGCATGACATGTCAGTGAAATTTGCATTGCAACCCCCATGTTAGAAACGAAAAGATAAGAAAGATTAAAAAATAAAATTAAGATACTAGAATAAAATAAACCAACATGCAGTAAAAATATTCGTAAATGCAATAAAAATATACCAAAAATGAAAATATACTAAGAAAATAAAAATATACTACGCAATAAACAATAAAATATAGCAATGAAATGTACCAACAGCAGATGAAATATACTAAAATGTATAAACTGAATGCAAATGGCTGACCATTTAGTTAAGCGTGTGTGTACTTAAAAGTTAAGCAGGCGAAGGTGGAGGTGAAGGTGTAAAAGTGCAGTGTATTATCACTGATGGATTGCTGTTCATGTTTCATGTCGGTTGATCAGGTGGAGGTGAAGTTATTTGAATAAGAAGCAAGTGTTTTTTATCAGTTATTGAGGAAATTCAGTTTTTACACACAACAGACGTGTGACGGATGGAGTAATGCATTATCAGCAAGTCACAGCGAGCAGTAGAGTAACATTTAATAGTCTCATATATTATAATTTTCACAATCTGATGCGTTTGTATTGTGAATTTTCATGCTACAGTTTAGGGTTATAATATTTTCAGCTGCAGCAGTGAGAGTACAGTACCTTTGTGTTTTCTTATGTTCATTCATTCAAACAGCAGCGTTGGTTAGTAGTTAGTAGGTACCGGAGGGCTCCAGCAGGGGGAGCACAGCGCAGCAGACATCGCTGTCTCCCCACAGCCATTAGTCACGTGATCTAAGGGAAGTTTGTGTCTGTGCGTCTTTCACTCAAATTCTCCTCTTTTCAGGTACGAGTCCCTAATAATAATGGTCGATGTTTACTTGCGGGTTAGATGAATGTGTATATGTGCTCAGGAAACTATTTGTAATACAGTATGTCAGCGTATGATGAAGTAATGAAGTTAATTCCCCGACGACGTGTAAGCTAGCTACACGAACCCTGTGAAATGCTAACAGCACCGTCGTTTGTGGTGCTTCGTAGCCGCGATTGTTGTAGCCATAGACAGACATACCTAGACGCCACTTCGAGCGCTGAATCATACGTCGACGTCGCCGCCATATTGAATGAGGCAAAAGCGAACCGTCGGAGAAGATGCCTCATTCCTGTGCTGCATGGAATTGTACCAACCGGTCCACGGTCCAAACTCGATCTCGTGGGATTACCTTTCACAGGTCAGACTGCAAAAAATACTTTAGATTGTATTTGGCCATTATAACATAATTTTACGAACTAATCACTGACTTTGTGGCTAGTACTATGAAGTCTTTCCTATTTAACTAAATTACCTCGAAGTAACTACTCTGATTGTTGTTAGTTTAGTTGTTAGTTAGCTTAGCTAACTTTTCACATACTATGTAGGTTTCCCAAAGGTACAGAACTGAGGAAGCAGTGGGAAACAGCTGTCAGACGGGAGGGGTTGTCTGCTAGTCCGTCGTCCATGCTCTGCAGTGAGCACTTCAGACCAGAGCAGTTTGACAGGACAGGTCAGACGGTCAGGATAAGAGATGGAGCTGTTCCCTCAGTGTTCACTTTCCCCGCTCATCTCCACAGGGTAGGTGTATAGGATGTAAGGATTAGATCATTAAATGCCACACTATGCTGAAAATGTGTTTTCCCTCTCTGAATGTGAAGGAATCAGTGATGTATTTTGTTTCACACTGTGAGATCATTTCTGTATTTCATCCTTCACTTTAGCCTGTGCCTATCAGGACCTCTCGGACCTCAAAGAAGGCACAGGAGATCCTGTCACCGGACTGTTGCCAGCCAGTCCAAGAGACCAAACCCCTGCCTTTGCCAAGTGTTGTGAGTAATAAGTGCTTGCTATGCTTCAGACAACTGTAAGCATTATAACCCTGGTTATATTCAAACCTCTTGTCACCCCCCTATGCACATACAACACCTCCCACTCTCTGTCACTCTTTCAGACAGACTCACATACACATATGCACGTACATTGAAACATGTCAGTATTGAATCTGCATCCCTGCATCCACACACACACACAGCGCTAGCAGTACAACTGAGGAGTGATAAGATTAAGAATGTGCAAGAATGTGGGACAGTTGACAGCACATTGTACTAGTAATGATGTGACAGACTGTGACTGAGGGATGTAATATTAACATGACTTATAATATTTTCGTCCATGTTTGTACTAGGACCACTCCTATGCTCTGCCTTCATCACATGACGATCTGAAGGCCAGACTCAGGGAAGCCTTGGACAGGGTGGAGAGTCTGGAAAGAGAGAGGAGGAACGCGAAGGACAGAGAGAGGAGGGCAAGGAACACTGTGAGTGGTCTTCTGGAGGATCTCAAGGTGAAGAAAGTGATAAATGAAGAGTTGAAAGAGCAGCTTGATGTATACTCAGGTAAAATGAAAATACAAATCTGGAGAAAATTCAAGCTTCAGTGTTTCATACTTTCCCTTCTTCATCAAGACGTCTTAGTGATTTAAATAGTACTTACTAATTTGCCTGTGCCAATTGAATTTCAGATCTTCCAATACACCTCCTGTCAAAACAGAGCAATGAATACACCAAAGACCAGAGGGATTTTGCCATCACTCTCTACTTACATGGTCCAAAGGCATACAACTATCTCAGAGAGACTCTTAATATCAACCTCCCACATCCACATACGTTGCAAAGGTATTGTTCATGTTATTTGAAGCCTTTTTTTCCTGTTCATGTTATTTTATCCCATTATGACTGAACAAAGTGAAAGGCGGACATAGCTACACATATCATGATTAACATTACCATGAATAAATAATGATACTGCCAATATTGCTTCCAGTGATTAGTAAACAGCCAAAAAAAATCCTGATCAGGGCACCCATATTAAACGACTACTTTTCTTTCTTATCGAGGTGGATGAGCTCTGCGGATGCCAAGCCTGGCCTTAACAGGAAGATGCTAGACATGTTGAAGCGAAGAAAAGAGGAAGACCCAGCTAAATGGGGTTGTGCATAGACATATAATTGTATATAAATGTAAACGTGTGTGTGTGATATATATATATATATATGTTCATCAATCACTGAATATCAAAATGTTAATGAAAATCAGTTAAATGTAAATGTTCATGCTATTTATTCAGAAAACCCAGCTGTCACATCTATGTTTTTTCCGGATCTGGTTATTAGAAACACAGATGTTTGATATAAATATTTCAATATTTATCATCACAATAACAGTGTTACCGACATTGGTAGCAGTAAATCTCATAAAATCATTAGAAAAATACGTACGTTGTTTTTGATGCAAATTTGTCTCCCAAATATATTAGTGCGTGTGAATGGGTAGATAAAATGTATTAACTTCAATCACTTTGTAGGAAGGCACTTTATAAAGTTCAGTCCATTTCCTTGCATTAGTTTACGGGGCAGATCTCCCTCATCCAATATGGCGGACATGCTGTTGTATCGCAGCAAGGGCCAACCCGCTCGATGAGGCGTCTACTTTTATATGTCTATGGTTATGGCATGTAGGCTAATCTGTGTTTATGTTCCAGAAATGTTTGCAATACTGCGTGATTACACTGTTGTATGTTTATATTACGAGTTGCAGCATGTTTTCAGTGTGTTATATATTGTGCTTTGCTGTTTTTTTTTTCTTTATGTGTTATGCCTTCACTTTGCTTGTGATTCAAAGTTGGAATGTAAGTGCAAGTGCTGGCCGAAAGAACAGGCATGTTAGTTGCTGTTAGATGTACATTGTCTGTGGCGATGTTTCAGCACAGTCAACTAATACTAATGTTATATATAATTTCTGTAGCTATTCAGTAGGGCCATTGTACACATGATGACACTGTACTGGCATTTCTATGTATGATATGTATCATTTATTACACGTCTGATCTGAGGAAAGTTAGTGTCTGTGCTACTTTCATTCAAATACTCCTCTTTCCAGGGCTTTTGAGTAGATGTACTTCCACCACTGCACACAACAAATAATGAGAAATTACATGTACATGAGGAAAACAACTTAATAGTGCTGGTGGATGGATGTAGTACAGTGAACTAAAGACAGTGATGAGGACAATAGTATTGACAGAGCCTGAGATTTAATCGTGAAACATCATTATGTCTTGCTAATGTGCATCTGTGTGTCCAGCTGCACCACATTAGCACCACTAGTCTCAACCACAAGAGAGAGCCAGATGAACATAAATGAATGGGAGTCCTATGACGGTGTTTACAGGCGCAGCTGTCATTTCAGCTGCTCATGCTGGCAGGAGCCAGAATGAAATAAGAGCGGGTTACAAAACAAGCACAAGGTTATATATACATGCCATCTTAATTATTTCTACAGTGAAATATTTATATATCAACTTTTAATCATGTATACATGGGGAGTGAGATTTTTGACTGGGCTTGATGCATCTCTGTTACTATTGAAACACGGCTACATGTCTGAAATACAGCTATCAGAGGAGGCAGACAGAGAGCCTGTTAAAAAGAATAAGTGAGGGATAAATGTGATAATACAAAATATTGTCTGCTTCTTCTCTGTTGACAGTGTTTGAGATAACAGGAATGAAGGCAGTGGTGTGACATGGGACTCACACCTGTTGATCTGTACAGTAAGAGGACCTTGTCATCATTTTCAGACCTGTCTGACAGATTCAGTGTGTGTGGATCTGATCTATTTCACTATTTCAAAATTACACAATTATGGAAGCAGTTTCCAAACCAGCCCACTCATTGTGAAACTGGTCCATCCTTCTTTTTAAACTCCAATGTAAAGAGCCTAATTTCACTAATTCACTAGGCCCCAAACTCTTACTAATGTCAAAGTCCCTTGGGAGCAGGATGTATTCAGGGGGAGCTGATGGATGGGAAGATTGTGCTGGGGCTCGTTCACGCCTCCTCAATATGTGCCAGACAAAGTCTTTCTCATCGCATTCATTATAGGATATTTCCTGGCACAAGTGATGCAAGTAACTGTCGTGAACAGACACCTGCTGACCCTGTCCACATGTTCTGGACCTGTCCCTGCTGATCAGAATTCTGGACAGACATTTTTAAACCCTTTAGGGATATATCTGGTGTGGACTGGTTTCCACTCAGCCCCCTGTTAGGTGCTCCTCCCAGGACCAGAATTATGTTTCTCACCTCTCCTCTAATGAGACGTCTTCTTAAATGGAATCATGTATGGCCACCCCGGCACAGCAGGTGGATCAAGGCTATATTATATTACATTAAGCTAGAGAAGATGAGCCAGGAAGGTTCACTGAGAGTCTCTGAAAAAACATCAGCCCTTTTTCTTTACATTTTTCCTGAAGGGAGGGGAAGGGGTGCACACGCACAGTTTGCTATGTTGAAAAAAAGGGGGAAAAAAGGAATTAAGACCAAACTTAGTGGCAAGTTGCAAAGAAATAAAGACAGATTGATAAACTAATTGTGTAAAGTGTGAATAAAGGCCAAAACTCAAGGTAGTCTTTGTTTTATTCTCAACTGACATCTCAGTGCAAGTCAGAATGAATGAATATGAAATCCGTCACCTGAGAACTCAAACCTCAACCTGAACACAAACCTTAAAGAGCAAAACCTCGTTTCACAGATAGCACAGAACACCTCTGTGCTAATTAAAACCAAAGCCTTTGTAGAGATTACAATGAAGCTGAATGAACTGCAAAAGCTTGACAACAATACACAGAGGAATGGGAGAGGAAATACGCTGCATTCGTTTCAGAATGAGTCCATGAATGTGAGAACGTAGAGAGATAACAGTGGTGAGATCTGTAATTGTCCCCTTTTCTGCCATTAAATATACACAATGTGCCTTGTTCAATCTAATTATCATCATCTATAATATAATTATGTAGAAATCTGAAAGACATTATGGCTAAATAAACTTAAAAAACTGATGCTTTCTCTACATGATAACAGCAGAAATAAATACGCAAATTGGATAGAGACCACAACCTAAAATGAGTGTGAGAGCAAACAGCAGAGCAGGGCTCGTCCTCTCAGCTCTTCTTTTACTGTGAGTTTGTGACTTGTTGTGTTTTCAAGCATGTGGCCTCTAGTTATTGTAAACACATCATAGTGCAAAGTGAACATAGTATCAAAGTCAATTTCATCAAAAGGAAACCTTTCTGGAAACAAAGGAGTCCTCCACATCACCTCTGGCCTCTAGGGTCGCGGAGGTGTGGGCTGGCAGAAAGTGCAGGAACAGTAACAAGACTGAAAAGCTGCGGCTGATCAGCCTCATCACAGTATTTCAGTTCACCAGGAAGACACCTTATCTAACTCTCTTTGTTTTGATTTCTCATACATAGTAGCACGTTCTGTAGTGACTGAACAGTGAGACATTTTTCTCATTTGATGTCAGTGTACCTTGCAGACAGCTGTCTGTGTGGCCTGTCCAGAGGCTGTACAGATAACAGTCCGCCAGCTGACCGTCACAGGTGCTGATGTGACTAGTTACGGTTCAACACCTGAGCACCCACGTTAGGATCGCCGCACCCAGCGCGGTTCATCGAGAAAGGGTCGCCGTCAGCTGGTTACGCCAGTTGACCGTGGCGACGCTAGAGGCCAACACGTGTGTATTCAAGCATTCAAATAGGCTGAAAACTACAAGTTTTCTTTCACAGAATTATACATTTGAAACATGCATCTTTACCTCAAGCAGTTCTTATGATTAAAAAACATAGTATACATAGTTACACTCTGTGCATCTACATGAGTTTTCTCCTATAGGGCACCACACAGTGGTCTTATTACCCTTCATACGATTGGAAACACCAGCTGCTGCAGTCATCAGATAGACAACTGATTAAGGGTTTTAAAGCACAAAATGTTACATGGAGATATGAATTATTTGTTGTGAGATTCCTCGTTCTTTCTCATGGTCCTACTGCAGGGAAAACACAACTGTACAACTTTACTGTAGCAGTGCGTCACCTCTGCAATTTTTACTTCTCACTGTCACGTCCATTACAGACCACATTAGGTGGATGAGAAATTCAGCCTCCAGTCCTTCAGATGGAGCCTGTGGGCATCAGTGGGAGAGACCTGGTTCCTCCACAGCCTGAAAAGCACAGTGGTGGGAAAGGTAATATTGTCAATGTTTCAATATATTTTAAAATTTCAAAGCCATGTGACACAGTATTCGATATGCAATCAGCAGGTGAGAAACAGACTCTACAGGTGCCTGTATGAGCCAAACCTCGCCTGAGAGACACTGTGACAGCCAGTTTACCTGATGAGCTGCAGAGCAGGACACGACTGTAAGGCTCGAACCAGGGCCTCCGCCCCTGAGACAGTCACACTGTTTGACTCCAGACTGCCGGAAAGAAACATACATGCATGCTGTGTTACAAGAGTGAGTGAGTGAGTGGAGAGCAAGTGAGTCAGCGAAAGAATGCAATTTGAACTAAATCTACATGAGTGATTGACTGCAGTAAAGACAAAACCAAAACAAAATGGAAAAAATGGCATTTTTATACAAAACTAACCAAAATTCAGAAAAGTCCTGAACTGTGAATGTTACCTAAGTGAGTGTGAGAGTATAATCAGAAAAATGCACGTGAAGTATTATTTAATATTATTATAATAAAGCCATCTGAATGTTGCAAAAAGGCTCCTGTGACTGTTATACTGTTATACATCTCATCATTAGATTATTACTTATGTGTAAAAGCAGGATTGTACTGTTTCAACTATTTTGTGAAATAGTGATTATTTCCATAACCTGCTGATTAGATAAACAAAGTGGAGATAAAATACAATAGTTCCCTCTGAAATGTATTGGGGCAGAGGTAAAAAGTGGTGTGTGTGTGTGTGTTTGTTCACAAACTCACTCTATCCTGGTCAGCTTCGGGCAGAGAGGCAGGACTCTGGCCAACTCCTCTGCCACGTCATCACCACAGTTATTCCAGCCCAGGCTGCAGACACATTGGTGAAGCACTTTGAAACAAACGATCCCCCTCAACGATCCCTCCACAAACCTCACAGCTCACGTTAGACATCACAGTCAGCCATGTTTACGTCCCACACAGGCTGATTCACATTACCGTTGACTCCATAAATGCAGGAGGACTGTGATCAAACACTGGAACTTCTCATCTTATTTGATGCCAGGAAACTCCACATTGCACACATATGTTTACCAAAGAAATAATATTGTAATGTAATATAGTAAGATTGATTTTAATAATTTTTACTGACAATGGATTAAATCATGATCTTACCCCACATCCTGTATGAGGGGACAGTGGCCCAGACTGGCAGCTACAGCACACAGCTCTGAAGTCCCAACAGAGGTCAGACTGACAGACCACACACAGAAACACAAACACATTATTAAACATAAAACCAATGATGAGGGGATCTAGTCATCCATCAGGGTTGTGACTCCCAAAATGCTCGGAGGAGTTTCAGAGTCTTACTGAATCTTGGTGAGGTTCTTCATGCATATTATTGCTTTGGACAGACTCACTGAGCCTTCAAATCCAACACGGTTTTCTGAAATACTAGAAGAGACACACATGAAGAACGTAAAACCTCAGGACAAGCCAAACAAATGCAGTAAATGCCAATAAGAAGCGTGAATGTGTGTGTGACTTACTCTAACACTGTGATGTGGGTCAGCGATGGCAGGACGAGAGCCATCCTGGCAGCAGTGAGGTCACCCAGATCGTTACCAGACACACTGGAAGACAGCACAAATGGCTGGGTTTTAATCGTGTACTGATGGAAGCATGCAAGAGAAAATACTTAATTTCTTTTCTTGAATCAAAGTACACAGAGTACAGATAATACAATAATGAGTCATATCAAATTTAAAGGTTATAGGAAAAAACTACACTTTTCCCAGCAAAGGACACAGTCCTGAGAGTCGGATGGACCAAACTCAACAGGGTTCTCTGCACATCTTCCAGCCATTTGCGGCTGAATCAGATGCTTCTCAGCTCGAGGACAGCAAACTTCCAGGGAAAAAGGGGACAGATTGGTTTGCAGCCTCTTTAAATTCCCCCGACCTGCAACGATGCTGCAGAGCCACGGTTAGTCTGTGCAGCAGCGTACTCAGTGTTTCGTGTGTGTGTTGCAGTTGTGCTCAGAAATGTGAATCTTTAAGAGGTTGAAACTGAATTTGTAATGTCTCCTAATTTATTACACTTGATGGATGCGATACTTTCTGAATCTTTTTAACTTGTATATCTGTGTTCTTTTGTTGTGATCATGGTGCATGGACTGTGGGACGTGGACTACAGTAACTCACACTCTTACATCCATTATCCAATAAATCTGAAATCCTCTTCAACCAATTATCCACTGACGATTGTGTACCTGTTCTACGTTGACTGTACATGTGTTTGCTTCATGTCCATTTTGACTCTGATGAAGCCACAGTGGCGTCTAAAAGTTTGCCTGTTCCTCGTCAGTCAGTTACCTCCTTCTTCCCTTGGATGCCGTGTAGCTTTCACACGTCACCTCCCCACAGGGTGACGTTCCAACAGTGTTAACAGGAATGACAACAGGAAAGATAAAAAATGTCATTGTGTCCTTACTGGAGCTCTTCCAGGTGACCACAGCTGCTCAAAGCCTCCAGTAGCTTGTCTCCTGATTGGTCACTGATAAGGTTCTTAGAGAGACTGGAGGGCCGACACACACACACACACAGACACGCACACACGCACACACACATTTAATGTAAAATAAGTTGTTTTCGTTCTGTCTGACTGGGCAGTGCTGAAGCAGAAATGCATCACCTCACCAAATGAAGGCCACATGACTTTGTGACTGTCAGTCTGACACTTGGAAAGGAGGAACCTGCTGCCAAATGGAAACAGCTGGTCCTCATAAATGCCCCCCCCCCAAAAAAAAGGTGATGATAGTCCAATAAAGTGACCTGTACGCTCTGAGTGATTGTCACTCTTAACACACAAGCAAGAGCCAGCAGTGGACAAGCCTATGACCTGACCTGGCAATAGACACGATTTGCCTTAACATATCATTATAAGGTAAATGTTGAAAAGTGTACTAGCTTTAGTATAATGACGCCATCAGTGTTTAGATTGTCTTCAATATGCAATTCTGAGTGCCACCCGGTACAGTCTCTCGAGACAATGGAGACTGACTGGTGATCAGGTCCGGCTGCCACCATTTCTATCTGCTTTCATATCTCCATTGTAGATTAAATAAAGGAATGAACTCACACTTTGTCTCCTAATGTTTTCTTCTACTCCCCCCTCCACACCGGCGCCAACCCCTGCTGTAGTTACTTCTTTTCATGAAGCAATACTCAAACTATATCATTACCCCATATAAAATCATGACAGATTCACTTTGCCTCTTCAGTGAACACGCTTCTTTCTCCTCTCTCACTTCCAAAGTGGGGGTGATTGTTTCTGAACGGAAATATGGAAACAAATGCAGTGTGTCCTGTGTTGGTAGCTGCTGAGCTCGGAGGAAAACTGAACGCGGTCCACTTGTCTTTGCGACAGAAAAGTCTGTAATGTAAAAAAATTGTCTCCACTTTGCATGCACTCTTGAGTTTAGTCACAAATGCCAAAGCAGTAGATTATTTTATTTAAAAATGCTAAGAAGAGGAAAGAGCTCTTGCTTGTTTTTCATTAAGGATTACTTTAAGCATGTCTCGTCTCTAGTTGCTAAATGCTGCACAACTGCCTGTCACGGGGTTCCTCAACCATTTTTTTGCCGCCAGGACCTTCCTGCCTACCTGATCTTCCTGAGCTCCGTCCAGACAGGAAGCAGTCTCGTCAGCAGCTCTATTCCTATATCAGCCATCCTCCAGCCCTCCAACCTGAAGCAACATGAAAAAGAACACATCCAACGTGCCTGATGAGAAGCTTATGACATCTTTTGACAGACAAAAATGTGCCTCTTCACATTTGTTCATGTGCAGCGTGCTTTATATACAGTATACATGTGAAACACTCACTCTATCTCCTCCATTCCTGTGAGCCGCTCCAAAGCAGGTAGGAGATCTAACACAGCGTTCACTCTTGATTGTCCCATTGCTGTGCCAATCTTATTTAGCCTGACACACACACACACACACACACACATTGCACAAACAAAGGGTCACATGTACTGTTCAACCAAGCAATGGGACCCTCTGTAAAACTGTTATTCTGGTTCCAATCTAGGAGTGGAAATCCATTAAGTGAATGTGAGGAGGATGCATAACCATGTCAATACGATACACGATATGTATTTACACACTGTACAAACACCATTGACATTTGCCGTCTAAGTTCTGACCTGGAAGCCCCTCAGCAAGCGGCACTTTACAGCTTAGCACTATGAGAATGGTACATTTCTCCCGGGGGCATTTATGATGCACTTCATGTGGAGCTGATGACACGCTGGTATGATAAGCTGCGCCAACCGTGGCTGTAATGTGAGCAGTGAAGGAGCAGTTTTGGCAGCAACAGTGTCAACCAAGGCATGATTTCATAAATAGACCAGATTATTAGAGAGGTGATGGATATGCGTGTGGGTAAAGAGCGCCAGTGCGAGCGTAGCAGTAAATGTAAAGCCATCTGCCTGAAACAGCCTTGCAGGCTTAGCTCCACATAGTAAATACATACTTACAGCAGGACTACATGATGAGGAGCTATAAACAGGCCACATTATACTGCTCTTGATTAGCCTTCAACATCACTTGGACATGTCAGACGTTGGATTATATCAGGACTTTGACAAAATCTTAATTAATTATTGTTTGGACCTCTGCCAATAACTCTTCTTTGGGTGGAGCACATGAAGTTGAGTGAGACTGCAGCAGTAGACCAGACTGTGTTTCTTACTTGAGACTGCGAGCAGAGTTGATATTCCTTAATGATTGTGCCAGACACGCCCTGCTCTCCTCATTCAGCTCCAAAGAGTCCAGACTTGGGGCGCACACACACACACACACTTAGAACGTCAAGACATTACTGAAGCCAGTCTATCTGTATTGACATTTTCACACACTTGTTCATTCATATGCATGCATGTGCGTCCTACCAAAGGCCTTCCAGATTGACACACTCCCCCAGGGCTTTGATGAGCTGCAGCCCTGCAGCCGCTGACCAGACACAATGAGAAAGGCTAGAGGAGACAAGTCAGATGGTAACATTGTCTAATGTTCATAGAGAACAGTTTACACTTCTGCAGAAATACTATGATACTGAATGTTTGATGCTTACTTGAGCGATCGCAGACGGGGCAACACTGTGGTCATAATCTGAGCTGCTGTGTCACCAATCACATGACCTGATAGACTAGGAGAATAAAAAAGGAAGATTTCATTTCAGTTCATGAGCGTAACACATAAATGTTGTGCTGCCTATCCAGTCAAACCATGGCATGCAGTGCTCACAGTTTTTTTCATGCATGTGAATGCATGATATGACGTGCGTGATATGACCCATAGTTGGAGAGCTGACAATCAGTCCATACAGTCAGTAGTCTTTGATGCGTTGCCCGACAGCAGTGTTGGTTTTCAGTTGCCTTCGAGCTCAACTTTCGTGCAAAACATCATAAGTTATATGAATGTACAAAAAAATAAAATTAGAGAGAGCTAAAAGCTTTTCAAACAGGCAGAACTCATCTGGCCACGTTTTTGTTGTCAATACTCCCAGGCCCTCTGATCCTGCCTACAATGCATGCTGACAATTAGATCAGTCCTTTAAAATGTGAATGAAGACAACGAGAGGAGAAAAAGTGAAAATGTGGATGTGTTGCTCACTTTAAGCACTGAAGGCCTGTGACCTGCAGCAAGGCCTCTGAGAGCTTCTCAACCACACACGTCTCTTTGGAACCGATGCTGCAAAGGATCAAAGCAGAAGCTCGTCATGCTCGAACTTTAAACCAGACATTAGCAAATGTCAAATGTGAGAGAAGACTCTCACCTGAGAGACGTGAGGTGCGGCAGCGAGGGTAGAACAGAACAGAGGAACTCAGCTCCCTCTAGGCCCAGGCTGTTTTGGGAAAAACTGGAAACAATGACAACAAAACATGATTTGACGACACTTCCCTGGATTAGACGCGTCATCATATTCAGACACAAAAGAGAAAACACTAACTCCAACTCTGTCAATAAAGGACACTTCTGGATGATTCTGGTCATAGATGCAAGCTGGTGTCCCTCCACTGCACAGTCCACAAGGCTGGAGGACAGAAGAGAGAGGAAAGAGTCTATCTGGGGTTAATTCATAATCATTTGAAACAATGAAATCTTGTTTTCTATCAATATATATGACATCTTTAATAGTGCAACAAATTTGTTTTGAAGAGTAAAAAGGATCATAGCTGATCACTGCTGTGATAATGGCCAATTAATGTATATTTTCTCAAGGGAAGCTAACATGACGTTGATATTATGCTGGTACAATGATGCGACTGTGATAAAGTTACGCATCACTTCAAGGTTAATTTACTTAATAATGCTTTGGCGAGCACATATAAAGGAAAAAGTACCCTATTTTCTCTGTGGGCATCGAAGGAGTCAGATCTGCTGAGTCATCACTGAAAACACAAAAACACATGAACGTTCACAGCTAGTGTAGGTAATGCATGTCATTTTCCAAAAGAGTTTTTGCGGTATGTGTTAAAATTATCTTCACATTCTGCTATCTATCTATCTCTGACACTTTGAACCCCCTTCAGCTGAACGTGAAGCCCTCGGCTGTCAAACTCTGCACAGACATCATTCTACACAGCGAAGCTCAAACATCCAGGAGAAGGAACAGTGAGCTGAACACATGTTTGAGTCGAATTAACTTAAAGATGCAACCTGAGATGTGTTACCTGACTGAAGTCAGTTCAGTGGACTTCATCAAAGACAGGTGCAGCGTGGTGTAGTGAACCCTGCAAAGTCAGTGTGTAAAGGACTGTTACACAGGAAGCAGACATATGGTTTGATGTGGGCCATTCTGCAACAGCTCTGTCTTCCAATGTGTATGTTTTCATCTGCATGTCTCACATGATCGTGCGTATGTTGCTGTTGAGGTCCAGACATTGACACACCAAACTAACAGCTTCCTCAGATCTGATCCAACTCTCCTCAATACTGACAAGGAAGAGAGAAAGAAACACAGCTCACACAGATGCATTTCAAAAGATTCATGGTCAGAGGGTTCATTAAAATAACTGGAATATTAAAGAGAACAATTCACAAGATGCTGCGGTGTTCATCCAAACACCATCGCCAGCTGTAAAAGTGACAACAAGCAACTCTGGCAAGAAATGCACCGAAAGAAGTCACATGATCAGCACATGAGCGGAGATGTGATAGTCACATGAAAAGTCGTCTGTGGTCCAGTGATTTTAATAAACAGAAAGTGCTTTGACACTTCCCTTTAGGAGCAAACAGCACGGCTACTGTCTTCCCTCTCACCTGACCCTGAATCCTCTCTCACTGCTCTTCAGCACTTTCACGAAGTCTTCAATCCAGTCCGACTGCAGCTTATTGTTCTTCAACCTGTGGACCAACAAGACAGGAGTCATCACTGGCTTTCTGAAATACACTGGACCAGCTGAGACACTTATCATCAGTATCAGTAGGTGCCCTGCTGGTCAATCATATTTGTCAAGACAAATATCAATAATACATAAAAATAAGAGAAATAACGACAAAAATAAACACTGCCCTCAGACAGTTGTTATACTAAAGCTTTGTTATCACCTGGTTTTTGAGATGGTTTCATAGATCAAAGTGTTTCACACAATGTTCTATGAGAGTGCTATAAGACAGTCAATTTTATTTCAAAAATACAACGTCCAAGTTCTTAAATTCCCAACAGTGTACTTACTCCAGTTTGGTCAGACTGGGACAGACAGACACGATCTCTGCTAATCTGACCAGATGTTCACGTTCCAAACTACTCTCTCTGACGCTGGCGGAGAGGCAGGAAAGATGGGAAGAGAGAGAACAAGCAAACAGTAAGTCAGTTATATACAGCCTAACGAATGAATGCAGGTATATTGAAAGTTTTAAAAACCTAAGTTGACAACAAACAGGGACCTATGACTGTCTGCAAAGAGTGCTAACAATCAAACAGCAGTTTTCCTCTGACCTTCTGTAGCATCAATTATGTTGTGTGAAAACAGCATATGGTGGAATGAATTTGGCTCTTCCTGTCTGTTTCCATCTATCAGATCTTGGCCAGTAACAGAAACCTGACATCTCTGATCAACCCCGTTGCTGACATAAGAATTGTCGTGAATTAAACTGAGTAGAAACCACCACAGGAAAACCACAAAGTAACTTAAATGTCAGAGCAGGAAGACCTCACACACTGCATCCTATACATCAAAGGGGCGCAGTGGTAATGCGGTAATCACTTGAAGGTCAACTTGTGCGTCAAATGGAAAGCCTGGCACGATGACAGGTTAGGAATTTCGACTTTTGGCATTCTGGTTTCTCCTTGTCTTACCTCAGAGTTTTTTCACAGCCTTCATACTGTGTAAACCAGACGACACACCTCTCCCTGGCTCCCAAACTGCCAGCAGACGTTCAGAGACAAAGAGATGGATGGGGACGAAACTTCATTAATTCATGCAGCTTTTCATTCTTTCCACTATTCATTTAATTGCTTTGTTCTCTCGGTCCTTTCTCAGGTCCTGTCCACAGCACACAGACTCACCTGACTTCTACATCAGAGACGTTAGCACAGGTAGACAGCGCGCTGGCCACATCCAACAGTCCCCGCTGGGTCAGGCTATTGTTGCTCAAACTGTGTATGAAGACACATTAAAGATCAGAAAGGTTATTCTGTGTTTCACTCATTTACTAACACATGTGTTATATTACACTGACCATTTTCCAACACTATGGCTACGTGCTGTAAGTGATATTTGTTGTTGAAAACCAAAAGCACGACAAGAGGCCCTGTTGGCACAAGACATGACAGAGCAGGAGAAGCACAGGTGTTGATATCAAAATAAAATGAACGGTGGCTGAATTCCATTTAGCTGCATGCACTGTTCATGCTGGCTCACTGTCACACTGCCACGGTTTACTGGGACACTAGAAGCTACTACTACAACAAGTCAGGGTGTCTGCTATGGTTCAAATGAGGTTATTCAAGAGCTGTTTTAGTTGAACAATTAACTTACCAATCAAAGATAATAAATATAAGACATTAAATTTGCAACAGTACACTTGACTGAAAATGAAATCTATATGCAACAACAAAAAAAAACCTAATAATGCAATTCAATATCCTGCATTTCTTGCTCTCATATCTGCCAACACTTTGGCTGAAAAGACTGAAAATATGTCAGTTAGGCTTGAATTTGCAGTAAAAAAAAAAAAAGTAAAAACAAACAAACAAACACTGATGTGCTTGTCTGTGTGCACACATGACTCTCCTAAATGCTTCTTTACAGTATGTGTATCCTACTGTCTTATTAAAAACAGGCCTAATCAATTAAATACATTTTTCTACTTCTACTTTTCTATTATTTTGCAGAGGGACCAACTGATTTTCACATTTTTCCTACTTTTAACAAGGCCTTCATAAAAACAGTGTTGTTTGCTGGTTGATTTACAGCAGAAACAAGCAAATACAGAACTGAACATCAGTGTTTCATAACACGAGTCTTACTTGACGCAGCTGGTGATTTTAAGATCTGGCAGACAATCGACAAAACGCTTCACGCCTTCATCTTCCAGTTGGTTACTTGATAAACTGCAGTCAAAAGAAAGGATGACTCGGCATTACTCAGCAGTAAGCACCGGTATGTATGTACAGTGTATGGGCGCACACTAATAAAGATGTAAGAGTGTGTTTTGTGTGTGGTTTGTGTGCGGGTCGTACTCCAGGTCAGACAGGTGGGGACCCTGCTGCAGGATCTCAAGCAGTCTCTCCAAGTTACCTCCATTCAAACTGAAATGAGTTAACCTGTGTGCACAGACAGACAGACAGACAGTCACAATGCGATCATAAATGACTTTCACTTTTTCTTCTGACATTTCTCAGCTGATTTATGCGTTTATTCATGTGCTGATCACAGACCTGCAGCTGGTGTGTTCTGCTTTCACACGTCCAAAACAGATGAATGATTCAGTCTGAGGCCTGAAGACGAGTTCAAAGCAGCATTTAACAGAAACTCAGGAAAACATGTAGAATTACTGCAGTGACGTATTTACAGCATTATAATTAACTGAAGCCACTACAGTACAGCCTGCTCCGACAGAGAAAAAGCTCCAACTTTCAACACTTTTCAAACGCAGCAGATTGTTGTCTCGATGGAAAGGAAAGGAAAAGTACCTGAGCTCCACTGACGTGACTCGCTGACTAACAGTCCAACAGCTGACCAGCAGCAGCGCTGCAGCTGTGGATGTGATGCTGTGGCTCACACTGAGGAGGAAGTCGACAGAGTTGATTCAGATGAGGAAAGGGAAATGAGAAAGCAACCACAGCGGTCACCGGCACGCATCATGCTCAGTATCGTTAAGGGTTGTGGTTCTAGATTGAACTATGGTGACTTTTTGGGGCAGCATGTTTTGGTGTGGTGCAGCAGACAATTAGAAAAAAGAAGCTTTAGCACTGACACCAAGGAGGCGGGCGTTCACACTGGGCCATCACTTCTGGTTCATCCCAAACTTAAAGGTGTCCATGTCATCATAAACACTTGATTCTGTTTGACTGATGTCACAGGACTGCCCTCACTTCTGGACTGTGCCATCATCTATATGTTTTCCCCATCGTACTAACTAACAATACATGTCAGTACAGTAGTTAATATTCACATATTTGTAACATTTTTCAGCATAACTCCTCCATCTGGTTATCTGTTAATGCTGCCGGCCTTTAGGTGGTCTTACTTGAGTCTCTGCAGTGACATCATCCTCGGCAGGACCTTCAGCAGATTCTCAACAGCCTTGTCCGTCAGTGAGCTGTGGGACAAACTGACCCAGCGAAGAAGTGTATTAATGTCTACCCATTTGTCACAATCATGAAATAATAATGTGT
This sequence comes from Chelmon rostratus, assembly GCF_017976325.1. NCBI lineage: Eukaryota > Metazoa > Chordata > Actinopteri > Chaetodontiformes > Chaetodontidae > Chelmon > Chelmon rostratus. The sequence goes on along the minus strand of NC_055663.1, from coordinate 6,039,070 downwards.
GGACGTACAATAATCAGACTTACTCTAACTCCAGATCGGAGTGACACTGGGCCAGTCTTCTACACAGCGCGGTTACATTAGATGGCGGGAGGCTGCTGTTGTTTATCCTACAGTATAAATAAGGATCATTTTGTAATTTCACTTCAAAGTAATGACTAGTGGTAAACTGTTAAAGAAAACTCTTTGTGATCTTACTGTACCTGAATATCTTTAACTGCTGTTTGTCATCGCTAAAAAAGAGCACAGCGTGAGCTTATTAAGTGCAAATGAAAACAGTGGTTTCCAGATGTGTGGAGGTTTTCACTGATGCAGCATTTCTACCTTCTGTCAGGGCAGAACTTCAGGGTCACCTGCTCTCTGCCTCCGTGACTGTAAAACAGGACACAATCAGATCAATAACCTGCACAATAACCTGCAATAACCTGGTCTCCCCAATCAGTTCACTTCTATATATATATATATATATATGATACAACATTTCTCAGCAGCTCGCCACAGTGGAGAAACAGGTGCTCACTGTGTTGCTGCTCTAATAAAATCATTAAACTCAAACGTAAAACAAAGAGTACCTGATGAGAATCTGTGTTAAGTTGTTATGGGAACACAAAGCACCAGCCAGCATCACCACTCCCTCCATGCTGATCCTGTTATTATGGGCACTGACAAACACACACAAAGAACAATGAGCAAAGGAGAAGGACATCATTAGCTCTAAATACACCATTTACACTGAATAAAGGCCCAAAGTAAACACAGCGCTGCCAGCGTCGACACATTTTGTTTGAAACCTGTCTGGTGAGAAAATAACCGTCCAGCTTTAGCCAGCTAACCAAGATTAGATCAGCTCTGTCTGACAACAGAGTCTCATCTTTCATTTAAAACACACACCTCAGTACAGTAGCCACAACACACGATGCTGCTAGCAGGGTCACTCACTCTTATTAAATGCACCACATACAGCCTTATATCTGGGGTTTGCTGTAAAGATCGTAAAGTTTCAGGTTGTTTTTTTATTGTTTGGGATGTAGCATTAGCCACTTTATGTTTGAGTCTTACTTGATCTCCTGGATGCTACTCAGATGAGGCAGGACCTCCAACAGTTTCCCCAGACCTTTGTTGCCTAAACAGTTACTGGACAGACTGACGGACAAGAGAACATCATGGGTAGAAACACTAAAGTAAACTGGGGATGCGGATTACATAAACAAAATATCAGAAAAATAACATAATTATATCATGATTACAATCATATTAAATTACATTCTAATTTATGGTTCCATCTGAACAGCATGCAAACAGTTTGCAGTTCATAACTCCTTCGTACATGCGCTACATGTATGGCATGCACTGATCCTGCTGTGCTTTTGTCCCACAGCCAGTCAGCAAAGGCACAAGTCCGAGTCACATACTGTATGTCAGTGTTTCCTTCATCTTACAGTTAACTGCGCATTAACTACACACAGCAAGAATGAGCATGCAGCGTATCTGTGTTACAGGCCGGTAAGCCCTTGGCTTTTGATCATGTTCTCGTGTGTCTTACTCCAGCAAAGTGAGATCAGAGGAGGTTCCCAAACTCCTCCACACCCTCTCCAGATCAGCAGGCAGCAGACCACAGCAGCTGAGACTGACAGAGGCAACATCTTCATCATTATCATCATCATCATCATCATCAGTAATACCAATACTAAGTAATATATTGTTGATTGTTACTTCAAGTGGATAGCTGTACTTAATACATACCAGAGCATTTTAGATCTTTCATCTGCAGGTTTTTCTCTCCCTCCAGAGAACACTATAGACACCTGGGCAGGACTCTGCAGTCTGAAACACGAAGAAAAACACTGATGCTGACCAGTGGTGATGCCACTGTTTAAGATTTAAATTAAGTCATCTATGTGGATTAGTATAACTAAACAAGTACTGAGTATTTTTGAATGCTCCTAACGTTTCATACCAAAGCAGTATATATTAAAAAAAGAGAAAAAAAGAAAAATGAATGGTAACTAATATAATTTACACAGAGATGAGCGTTGCTGAACAATGACATGGTGGTCCTGCCTCTTGTAATGATAACCATGCATTTGTTAGTACAGTATGTGTAAAGGTATGCACAAACCTTTAAACATACTGTGTGCGTGTTCTTGTAGTGTGCAATGCCCATGGTAGGTGTGTTTGTACCTGATATGAAGCTCCATCACAGCAGGGCAGTCAGGCAGCAGAGCAGTCAGGATCACCAAATCCTCCACTGAAGAGCAGCTGTCATTCACACTGAGAAGAGACCCCTGAACGTCAACAATCTGCTGCTGTTCTTGCCAATCCTTTACCACAAAGACTGAAACGATGCATTAAATGTCTTCTTGGATGGCTCGGTAAAATAGGGTGTGGCATAAATGGCATATTGGAATAGCAAAGGTAGTATAGTAAAAAGCAGCCTATGCAGAATACATGCAGCTTCATGTCACTGTTGTATTGTGTGCTCTGTGATGTGGAGTTTGGTATGAATCCAGTCTTACATGATCTTTTCTGTCATGTTGAACCTTGGCAAAAACTGAGTGAGCATCCTCAGAGTTTCCACATCCCACTGGCCTCCAGACAGGCTAGGGTGTACACACACACAGAGAGAGATCATTAGCATTTGATCTGAATTAATATAGTATACATACTATCAGTCCCAATAAGACACACAGACAGAATATCCACTATGACCTGTATGTTAATATCACTGCTGCATTAATGTGCGTGTTGCACTTTGCTGCTGTAGAGGTTTAAGGCTGAGCTCATCTGAATTACTTTATGCACTGTTGGGTAGTTTTATCAAGAGTAATGCATCAAATTCTATGAGCTCATCATATGTTTATAATTTTCTACGAGTCCAAAAAGTCAACTTTGAGAGCTTCTAAAAACAGCCTGTTTTCAGCTTTGTCACAATGCACTTTCCAGCTAATCTAAGCAGGTTTTTAAATAGTGTATGTAGTGTAAGAATGAGGACAGTTTCTTAACCCAGTAAAGAAGAGTTAATCCTTCAGTTTATCGGAAAAAATCTAATTCAAACTCACTACATTTGGGGATACATGGTTTTCACTGGAAAGGAAGGGCATGAGTAGAGCTTCATGCATCTGAGGTGTGGTGGAACGGAAGTTTAAAGTTGCATATGATGGAACCACTTTTTGGAATTTGCACTTAGTATTTGCAGTATCTGAGTAAATGTGCTTCGTTCCCGTCCACCACAGGCTGCATGTCTCTTGCATCTCTTTACGTCTGAAGATGTGTTTTGAGGTTTGCTTACTCCAGGACGGACAAGGCGGGGACACGTGCCAGTGACTCTGCAAGTTTATGCATCTCAGGCGTGCTCCACTTCTGGTTCAACAAGCTGGAGAACAAACGGTATTTTTTACTTCAAAGGATGAGCAAAGTTCTTTAAGGAAACTGGCCACGGTCATAAAGACCTGGAAAGTGGTCAACATTTTGATACTTTGACACTTACCTGACTCTTGGCTCAGACTTAGTTTTATAACTGCAGAGGGGAATACATACGTAAGTAACACAGAAGTCATTCATATTACAGACATAACATGTCACAGACACACTGTGCGGTGTTTATCTAGCCATCACACTCACCCATTCAAATCAGAGTTTTGGGAGAAAGTTACTGCCACTTCCTTCATCCCACTGCAGAGAAAAATGCATATTGTATGATGACGTTTAATTGCTTACTTTTAAAACAATCTGAAACTTCTGACTTTTATTTAATTCCTCCGAGCTCTGTAAAGTTCATGAAAAAATACAGACGCCTGTAGCTTAGTTGGTGTTTATCTGTGTATGTGTGTGTGTGTGGTCATACTCTGCGTGAACGTGCTGGATGTTCAAACATGAAGACATTTTCCCGATGAGGCAGTCCACTGCTCTCAGAGAGCTGTTGTTTCGACCCAGCCTGCAAGACACACACACACGACCCCTGTGCATGGAATCAGCTAAATCTACAACAAAATCTTTACATATTGTGCTTCTTTAAAAATAGCAGCATGCACTTTACATTACAGAGAGCAGTCCTGGTAGTTTGGTAAAAACATCGGCGATGTGTTCGATCCCTGCGTCTTTCAGATTGTTGTCGCTCAGACTGCAAAACAAAAACAGAAACCTGGAGTCACGCTTCAGAGCTGCATCCAGAATATCTCAGCATTACTATATATTAGGCATCAGCAACACAATTAAAATTATATTGTAGCAAATATACTTGATTTCAGTGACAGCCGGACAGTTCTGTAGAGCCGAGGCCAAACATACTGCTCCTGTGGCAGTCAGACTGGAACCACAAAACCTCCAGAAGACAAAAGACAACATCAGTCGCTGCTGCAGGGGCGTTCAGACCAACCGCTTCTACTACAATCCCTCCAGCATTTCAAAGAACGACATATACTGATCTGTGAGCAGACTCTGAGGAGGGTAAGCAACATTTACACTACATCGCTCTTGATAAGCTAGACATGAATTCGTGAGAGGTTCAAAAGACAGACATGAAACACGTAAGGAAAAAGAAAAGCAGCAATTTGAACCTTACTCTAGTTTTCTCAGGGTTGGGAACTTTGGCAAAATGGAGGACAGCTTCTCAGCAAACTTGTCACCATACTTACGGCCGCGAAAACTGAAAGCAAACAAACAGTGGAGAAAAGAAATCACAAACAAGCCTTCGTGTTGGATTAGAAATGCAAAGACCCCCTCACCCCAAAGATATAAAAAGTCAGATTTGTTAAACGGTATAATCGAATATATTAGTGAATAAAAACTGCATTGGAGCTCTGTGTGACACTGTGACAGAGCTGCTGCTGGTTTCCTCCTGTTGTGACCCATATCTTACATAGTGATATGTATACAACTCTGTTGCTGTTGGCAAAGTGTAGTGTGCTTACGAACAAGAGCCTGAGTTTGTTTTACAGCTATAATCTGTTATCCGTTATTTGCGTAGCTCGGTCCGTGTTCGTGCCAGTTTCACTGTTTATTGTTTTATGTGCGAAGTGGTGGGAGTTCAGTCGGCCTGATGAAACATCCCTTAAATGCCATTCCATCCACGAGTCCAGGGCACGGTCGGGTCTGCTTGTTGCAGACAGTCTCAGGCAGCCACGGGGCACAGCAGGGAACAAAGAGCCTCAGTCAGTTTTACAGTATGCGGGACAGGTGGCCTGAGGAATGTCAACAGAAAAGCGGCGGCTCGTTCCACATCTGCTGTCCTCTCAAGGGCCAGAAGTAAACACAGGTTTCTAGAGCCTTGATAGATTAACACTGTCCACCTGGGCAGATGAACGACAACCCGGAGGCGGCCGTGATTGTGGCGGGGGACTTTAATCACGTTGAACTGAAGGCGGTGTTTCCCAAATTTCATAAGTACATAAAGTTTCCTACCAGAGACAGTAACATTTTGGATCAAGTTTACTGCAACATCCCTGCGGCTTACAAGGCTGTAGCAGCTCCACACCTGGGCATGTCAGACCACATCTCCGTGAAACTCATTCCTGCCTACAAGCCTCTGGCCTGCAGAACAAAGCCGACCACCAGGACAGTACAGATATGGACTGAGGAGGCCTCCTCTGCACTTCAGGACTGCTTCGAACTGACAGACTGGACTGTGTTCAGAGAAGAGGCAGACCTTGAGGAGTACACATCATCTGTATTGTCTTATGTTCAGTTCTGCACTGATGCTGTCCTCCCTGTTAAGACCATCACAGTGTTTCCCAACCAGAAACCATGGCTGGACAGCACAGTGCGGTCCCTGCTGAAAGCCCGGGATACTGCCTACAGATCTGGAGACAGGCTGGCTTATAGCAGGGCTCGAGCAGAGCTGAAGAAAGGAATCAAGCAGGCCAAGCTCCAGTACAAAAACAAAATTGAAGATCACTTCAAGAACAACAACCCACAGAGCATGTGGAGAGGCATCAGAACCATAACGGACTACAAGCCGAACACTCAGCTCACCAGCCACGACCCCGCCCTGCCTGACACCTTGAACAGCTTCTTTGCCCGCTTCAACACATCAGGCAGCAGAGAAGTCACACACCTACCCCGGCTGGAGGAGCAGCACCAGCCCCTCGTCCTGCAGCAGCACCAGGTGTCATCCACCCTGAGGAGGATCAACACCCGCAGAGCTGCAGGACCGGATAAGGTGTCAGGCAAGACTTTGAGGACATGCGCTGACCAGCTAGCAGGAGTGTTCCTGGACATTTTCAACCTGTCCCTGCAGCTGTCCACGGTTCCTGAGTGCCTCAAGTCCTCCACCATCATTCCGGTACCGAAGAAGACATCCATCACCTGCACTGACCCCGGTAATCATGAAGTGCTTTGAGCGGATTATTCTCAGGTACATCAGAGACTTCATCCCCTCGGACCTAGACAGCCTTCAGTTTGCTTACAGAGGGAATCGGTCCACAGAGGATGCTGTCTCCATCACCCTGCACACAGCCCTGACCCACCTGCAGCAGCCCAACACCTACGTCAGGATGCTATTTGTAGACTTTAGCTCAGCTTTTAACACCGTCATCCCAGACAAGCTGGCGCTGAAGCTACACACGGTGGGTCTGCCTGCGTCTCTGTGCCACTGGATCAGAGACTTTCTCACCAACAGGCCTCAGGTGGTGAGAATAGGGAACATCACATCATCCCCTCTGGTCCTCAGCACGGGCACGCCACAGGGTTGTGTGCTCAGCCCAGCCCTCTTCACCCTGTTCACTCATGACTGTGCTGCCATCCACCCCACCAACACAGTCGTGAAGTTTGCGGACGACACTACAGTAGTGGGTCTCATCTCAGATAACAACGAGACCCACTACAGAGAGGAGATACACCAGCTCACCCAGTGGTGTTCAGCCAACAACCTGGTGCTGAACACAGGGAAAACCAAGGAGGTCATTGTGGACTTCAGGAGGTCCAGGAAGACGGATCACGTCCCCCTCCTCATGGACGGAGAAGTGGTGGAGCGTGTGGACAACATCAGGTTCCTGGGCCTCCACATCACATCTGACCTCTCCTGGTCCATGAACACCTCCCGCCTGGTGAAGAAGGCACAACAAAGGCTCTTCTTCCTCAGGAAGCTGAAACGGGCTGGACTCTCCTCTCGGTTGCTCGTTAACTTCTACAGGGCCACAATTGAAAGCATCCTCTGCCTCAGTGTGACAGTGTGGTATGGCAGCTGCACGGCACAGGAGAGGAAACAACTGGCACGGGTGGTTAAAACTGCACAGGGCATCGTGGGCTGCCCCCTTCCTGACCTAGACTCTATATATGAAGATCGGGTCAGAAAGAGGTCCATCGCCACGGACCCCAGCCACCCGGGCCACAGACTGTTTGTACCGCTTCCATCAGGAAAGCGGTACAGGAACATCCGCACCACCACTAACAGACTGAGGGACAGCTTCTTCCCCAGAGCTGTTAGAGCTATCACCCCCAGCAGCCCCTCACTGCAGTGAGAGACTGTGTGAACTGTGAACACTGCACACCGCACTTTTCACCTACACCTACACCTCTACCTCCACCTGCACCTTCTGTGTACTTGACTTTTATGTACACACATATACTATAATTATATACATTTTAGTATATCAGCACATTTCAGTTTCATTGGCATATTTTATTCTGTCGGTACATTTCACTGTGTATATTTTATATTTTATTCTGCTTGTATATTTTATTCTGTTTGCACATTTCACTTCCATATTTTATTGTTTATTGTTTAGTATATTTTATTGCCTAAGTATATTTTCATTCTGTTATATTTTTAATTGCTTCACGAATATTTTTTTTATTGCATGTTGGTTTATTTTATTTTATTGTAGTTATCTTAATTTTATTCACTCTTTCTAGTCTTATCTTTCTTACCATCTAACATGGGGGTTGCAATGAAAATTTCATTGACATGTGCAATGACAATAAAGACTCTTGAATCTTGAATCTCATCATTCCTGTGGTGTGTGTGCGCCATACCTCTGGCCATTAAAAGAGTTCTTAGCGTTGCATGCCGTGCACACTTAGCATTCTTACTATGTCTGCGCGTTGTTTTGCTTATGTGAGCACCTGTGTCGACTTACCAGAGGTAGTGAATGTACTGACAGCTTGGTAGGACATCTAAACACTCCAACTCTATTGAGCATGCTCCAAAGTCCAGGCCGATACCATTATCACCCACTGAGTTAACTACAAAAGCCAGAGCATCAATATCATTGGGTAATAGGCGGATGTTCCGCAGCTCCAGGGTGGGTCTTGTACCCAACACCTGCTGAGCCAGCTGGCGGTCCTGGCTCTCCTGGACACAGTGGCAAAGCTCCAATACCTGAGAAGATGTAATGTGGAAGAATCAGCAAAGAAAGAAACAGAGAGAAAAAAATTCTGCACAGCTAAATAATACATGAGTTTATCAGGATTCACTTCAGTTCATATTCTACCTTCGGTCCAGTCAGGGTGTTGCTGTGACACAGGTTTTTTAGCAGTTTTCTAACAAGGGCTTGTCGTGTTTGGACCCAGTTCAGGCCTCCTGTTCCACCAGAAGCCCTGGCTAATTGAACTAAGGCTTGAGTGCAGCGTGGAGAAGCCAGACCACACACATACAGGTGGAGGGAGTCGGTGAAGACTGTCCTCTGGTCTGACTTGGTCGTCCAGCGAGTTTTCAGACTGAATCTGAGAGAGCAATGAGGAAGAGGACAGAGCAAAGTCAACAGTTTACCTGGACTAAGATAAACGGACACGCCTGTAAAGTGCTGTGTAGAGGACAGTTCCTTTCCTCTCCAGCCAGATGAGAAGAATAACTAATGCTGCACACGACACTGCTCAGTGATCATCACATGACAATGGCATATTTTGGCACAAGAGCAATATTCCTCTCCATTTATTATATGTATTATTATATTTAATCCCCAGCCAGAAGGAAGGCAGGGACACTCTTTGGCATGTGTCTCCACCACTGGGCCACCTGACTCAGTTCGTCTTGTTGATTCCTCTTTCACACTGGATTTTCCTATTTGACAGGTGAAGCAGCGGCTACACAGTCTCTCTACAAGGACAACGTCCGGCAGAAGCTGTTAGTATAAATTAGAATACTCAGTAGGGCCTTTATTTTTATAACTCTCCCCGGTTTGGGACTGATAAAGGACACTCTATCTTGTTTAGTGACAGTGTTCGCTTCCTGCTGTGTCACACCCCCTCCCTGACTCACCCCCCTGAGCCCCCACCGCTGTGATTGGATCACCCACTTTGAGGCTTTGTCAGCACATTTTTTGCTCTCCTTTTACAGTCAGGACGGACGGACGGTCAAACATATCTCTTGGTGTGCTCAACTTACACGAGTCATCTCTTTCCAGACCTGGGTTATTCCTGGTATCGAGTGTAACTCTACATGGTCAAATCCTATTACGCTCTTTTGCACGTTGTATCATTACTCAGATAATGCAAAATTACTTCTGCACGCTGATGTTAGGGACGATCTAAGAATATAGCTTATATACAAGCTCCAAGAACACTTAATGCTGGAAAAGATTTCTTAGTATGATTTATTTTCTATGAGATGCAGTCATGGAATGTAAGTGAGTACATTTAATCAAGTATTGTAATTATTTTCTTTTCATGCTACCATATACTTCTGCTCCACTACATTTCAGAGGGAAATACTGTTTACTTCATTACATTTATCTGACAGCTTAACTTACTAATTTATTAATTAAAGGCAACTATTTTAATAATTGTTGAAGTAATTTTTCAAGTAAAGATCAAAAATATTTCATGGTTCCAGCATCTCAAATGTGAGGATTTACTGCTTTTCCTTTTTCATGTCTTTATTATTATTATTATTATTATTATTGTCATTATCATTTTGCTGTTTGCTGGCATCGATCTACTTTTGTACTGTTTGTTGTAGGAACTTCATTTCGATGTCAAAACATATACATATACCGTACATATATATTCTACAGGAGATGTATGTTATTACTTTTCTTTATGCTAACATGTTTGATTTTATGTATTTTTTAATGTATTAAAATTTATATGGAAGTCAATGGGAGGAATGTTTAAATATCGAAATCTCAGCAATTACATACATCATGTAACCTTCACCAAACTCAGCATATACCATACTTGGCTGAGCCACAACAAAATACACTTACAGTTTGTCTGTAGTTACAAACCTTTGAAAGCGTGGCCCGATTTAATGGGCCACGACTCATCAATGCTAAATTGGATTGCTAATGAATTTGGATGTTGTACATACAGCCACATTGCAAAGGTGTGTGACATTTCATACAGTTCTGCCCCCAGGGGCTGCTAATGGGGTATTTTTAGTGTGGTATTGATACTTTTAATTTAGGAAAGGAACAGAGTACTTCCTCCACCACACACAGTTGGTGTTGGTATTCAGAAAATTTGGTTATACAGTGTAAATACACATCTTTTTGTCACTCAGCTGATAAGTTGTTGATTCTGACAACAGGCTACTGGAAGTAAAATCATGTTCCCAGTTCTATTTGGCTTCTGTGAATTCAGTTCCTACCTCTTCTTGAGCTGCATGTCACTAACATCCTGACTGGTCATGATTCTGAGCGCAGCCAAAAACTCCTGCACTGTCAGATGGATGAAGCAGTAGGAGTTGACGAGCGTCCCGTCCTCACGTCTGAGCTCCACCTGACAGGAAGACACAAACAAACGTGTTCTTTATTATGTCACTAACAGTCGTCCGCTACGCCTGCCATGAACGCAAACACTGGCCATAGGGTGATGTCAGAGTAAAGAAACATGCAGTGTGTGAAAAGGTTTATAATTTCCTGAGCATGAAAGTGTTCACAGATGTTGAGGTGAATATATAGGTCATAACTGCAACTGTATTTTATAATATAAATAAAAAATGTTTTTTCCAGTTATTTATAGAAAGGTATAAAGGTTCTATTGAAGATTCCTGCAAACAGCAGGAGAACTCAAACCTCTAACATCACTTTAAGCACCAGCTTTTACTGTGCTGCTTCTGCTGTATAGAAAGCTAGGATTAATAATGCTACAGAACAGTGCAGATGCTTCAGCTATGGGGATTTTTTTGCAGAAGAGGGTTGTTACTAAATTATGTTGCCAACATACAAATGCATTCCCAGTGCCCTCACATAGGTGCAATAATAAGATTTTTAATCCTAATCAAAGAAGCATTCGAAATTCTCTGCACAGTGAGAAAACCTAGGTATGGCTCAAAGAAAGTATGCCAGCAGATAACCCCCCCCCCCCCCCCCAATACACCCACACACACACACACACAGTGAAACCCGACCTCCTTCAGCTACCATCATCTAGTTTCACCCTGCACACCCACAAACATGTACCGAACATTCACACATACTGTGCAGCCATGTCCGACCTTTGAGAAGAGGCCTGTCCGGACTGAGAACTTCAAAACATCCTGAGAAATGTCTTCTTCCATGAAGAGGATCTTGCTGCCCTCTACGCCTCTCCAGGCCAGCTGACTCAACTCACACAGCTCCGATCGACTCTGACTCAGCGGCCACACTATACTGCACAAGGAGACGGAAGCAAATTCAGTCATCTGCATTTGGTACATTATTTAATCAACAATCATGTCAAAGTGAACTGAAGCTGAAAAGAACTAAGCCCAATCATTAAAAGGAAGGAATCGCAGTAGTGCGTCTTCAAACATAAATATTCTTTGACCATGTTTGTATTTTATTCAATCTTTTTCACATTTTGTAAAGAGTTATAAATCTGTTTTAGGGTTTAATCTCCCTTTGTGTCAAATAACAAAGTAACAGTGAAGATTCAAGCTTCCCTCTGAATTCACTTTGTCAATCAAATTCACTGAATTTCTATGTTATGCATGTTGAGTCAGTGGTGTGAAACAGTGTTAAGATGTTTAGTACTCTACTCAGCCTTCACCTCTGTTGAGGTGTCACAGTCTTTGGCATGTCTTTTCTTCTTCTTTTATCAGGGTCACGGCTTAGAAATGCAGTGAGACCAGTGAGGTAGACCTGGGTAAGGGTTGGAGGTAGCAGGGCTCTACTATTTGCCACATCCATCATTATGGCTTCACTCCCTCTTCTTGCTTCTTTTTGATCTTCTCTCTGTGCATGGTTCCCTCGTGTACTGCCCTCTTTTCCTCTTCCTCCTCCTGGCATCTGTACTACTCTTTCTTCATTTTCGCTTTCTTCTTCCCTTGTTTCACTCCCTCTTTCTTCCTGTTTCTCTGCCATTCCTGCGTCTCTTCCTTCCAGCAGTAAATACTCCAGACAGATGCAGCAGATGTAGCAGCGGACAGGGAGGGATGACATGGCAAGGAGGTGTCGAGTGGAAAGAAGGAGGTCGGCTGCTTGCACCCCAAGAGCTCTGTTTGCTGCGTGACCTTTGCAGTTGAGACATAAAATTAGCTGAAGCCCACAAAAATTGAAGGAAGACCCACACCGTTGTTTCCTCCTATTTTGCCTCATCAGACTACATGATTGTTTGGGTGTGGCTCTACTGTTTTCTTCTTATTACATGCAGTTTAGTGATCTGACATATTTCCCAGCATTGCTGAGCATGACTTCAAGCTGAGCAGATGTCAGCTAGAACTGCTTAAAAAGACATGTGTGGTTTTGCAAGGTCAATTTGAAAATGTACATGAGGAAATCTTAAAACTAGCTTTTTCATAGTCAGAATTTCATTATTAAAGCTAATTTGACGACATCTATGCTGTAGCAATTATGCCTGAAAAGTAAACATTTAGCTATGAAATAACTGATGTAGAAACCCCTCGAATCTTAAAGGGGTACACCAGCAATTTTGTGTTGCACACCAAAAATGCCCGTAACGTTGGATGACTCATAATCTGAATCCAAGATTTCCTATCTTTTAATTCCTAATATGGTTTAAGGCCCAAAAGCATTGCAATGGAACAATTTGAAGTCTCCATGAGGGGTTTGTCTCAAACAGAAAAGCAACATAATACATTTTAAAACTGCTTCATGGGCAGCGTAGTCCATCCAATGAAGAGTGAAACTGGTGGAATTCCCCTTTAACGCAACTATGTTTTGAACAGGAACTTGAAAATAAGAAAAATAGAAATAAGAAATAAGCAACAGACGTGAAAATAAAATAACTGCTGACCACAGACCAAGTGAATGTAGATCTGTCTCCACGCAGAACAACAAATATTACAATATTGAAAGAAAATCAAATTTTCACCTTTTCCTCCAAAGAAGTTGTGTACATACTCCTTGATATCATGGCAGTCCCACCCCAGCAGCTGCCCCACTTTATCTGGTATGCCGTCCAGATCAGTGACATCGCGTGGACGACAGGTGACCACAATGGTGCATCCTGGAAGGAGCTGACGATTTAATAACCCCGAGATGAGGTCTGCAACAGGCAGAGGGCTTTCTGGGTCCAGCAGCTCTTTCTGCCCCTCTTGTCTGGTGAGTTTGCTGTGAAACTCATCATAGCCATCCAGCACCCAACAGCTTTGCTCTGGATTGGAAAGGAGGTATTCCACAACGGCTGACTGCTCAGACAGACAGAATACACGAACAATGTAAGAGTAACAAAGACAACACACTGACCTGCCAATCAACCTGAGGGCAGGCTGAACATTTATTCCGGTACAAGACTGTTTAAAGAAAAGTCCTGCTTTATAAAGGTACTGTTGCAGTGCTGCTATCTGCATACCTTTTCGTCATCACCTCCTTTTGGAGGGAGGTAGTGTCGGAATAGCAGCTCAGACAGGGAGAGAGGCTGGGACAGCAAGTTGAGCTGGCGAAACTCCAGCAGGACAAACAGGAAGGATGACGGGATAGGGCCCTGGATGATTGGGGGGGGGGTTTAAAAATGAACAAATCTGCTGGTGTGGAGCTAGAAAGAAGTGAGCTTATCAGACCTCTGTAGCCCACACCTTATTTCTGCTTGAGGCAAGCAGCTCAAGGCCAAATTAGCCACTACTAGCATGACACACCCGAATCTCAGACTGCTGGCAGTTACATTGTGGGTAATGTAGGCGCCAGCTTTGAAAGAATGGATGGAATTAAAAAAAAACGCATTCTTCTTTGTCAAAACCTGGCACCTACATTAGCCACAATGCAAGAGGACCACAGACAAGTTGCTCAGGAATTCAGGTGTGTTATGCTGGTAGCATGGTGGTTGTGCCTTTGGCCTCGAGCAAAGATGAGGAATGGACTACAGGGGTCTGGTCACACTGTACATGCAAGACCTGTAAACAGACCTTGAAGTCTAAAATTGGAAGTTCCCAGTTCAGTGAAACTAGCGGCTGCTATGTATTTGTGCTGTCCGACACTAATCCAGGAGACTGGCACACCACATCCCTGATAATGCAAATATTTGTAGCAACTGAATGATGAGAAAAAGGTCAACTTACTAGTCCACATGCCCACTGCTGTCCTAAATTAGACATCAGCAGAGTTTTTCCTGATCCAGACTGGCCAATGAGAACTGTCACCTTTGCTACACATCCCTGGAGGAAGGTCTCCAAGGTCACTCTGGACTCCGCAGACCCATAATCCCCATCAGGCTCTTAGTTTGTTGAAAAAAATGTTTAGTTAGTTTAGTTAGATTATAATTACGTATGGGCAGGATGTTCTATATATGACCAAGTCTCACCATAGAACATAGATGATGCATTTCTTTTCACCAACATGTGCCATTCAGTAATATTTTAATAAAGACTATATTTTCAGATAAATGAGGCAGATCCTTTGCATACAGTAATAAGTCATGCAAACCTGGTGTTCTGCTCCCTCTGTCTGCTGGTCCCGGGGTTTGATCAGGTCTGTCCCTGCCTCTGTTGGCCGTTCTTAGGCCGACCCACACATTCTCTAGCGGCACTTCTCTCACCGGGCGATCGCCGAGTTGCTCCCACCTCCTCGTCAATAAATTCATCGCCGCAAAAATGTACTGCTCCCAGTGGTCTGTGGGTAGAATACATATTCAAACACAAAACATATTATTTGTTGCTTCTCTGCAGACAGAAATTTTCCTCTTGGTATGGTGCAAAGTTGCGGCAGTAAACAGCAGCCCAAGTGTGCCCCACCCCACAGGATACACTTAAATGCAGTTTCAACAGACAATTTCCTGTTCATGCTATTAAGTTATTCAGAGGACTCAATATTCAAGTTGCAACATTTAGAGAAGTCACAGTACAGAAACAGGATTATTTGGTTTGAAACGGTCTGTCAAATAAAATGGCTCATGGAATCCAAAATACATCCACCCTTTAAAAAACTAAATGAGATGCTGGGCATTTGCAGTAAACACACAGGGAGTTAGTAAGCTTGTTCTGGTTCAGCACTAAACATGAGAGGCGGGTCCAGCCTGGTAATGCAATACTCAATAAAAGAAACATGGCTAAGATGCCTGGTTTACTTTCACAATTAACACATCACTGTGGAATGAAAATGTCTCCTTTCGCTTTCGTTTTTATACCTGCGTAAACTTTTATGGCTGCATCTTGATATTGGTAGCTGTCAGCACTTGTACAGCACTTGCTGCATTATAAGAACTGGATACAGAGTTTTAAGAGGGACGCCAGTCATTCCAGTGACAGATGCCTCCTGGTTTCTTCCATGTCATTCAGGACATCTGTTTTAAATTAAAATGTCAAAACCAAAGTTTGTTTTTCTGAGAAAGGCCTGCTTGCCGTTTTACAGCTACAGCAGGAGGACACACTTTCTTTGGATAAAATGCTATTTTGGGTGTAGGAGGTTTTTTGGTACAGTACTGCAATTACCAGTAGAATAAATTGCCAGCAAGTCTGATGGACTTTGACCAGTGAATTTCACTTTTGCCAGGCTGTATGAATGTAGCTGCAATGCAGTTGAAGTGTTTGAGGTATGTTTTACCGATCCGTGGGCGTTTGATGAGCTGCCGCTCTGAGGGTGGTGACGACTTCTCCTCCTTTACAATGGGACTGGGATTTTCACAAACATCTTCAGTGCAGAAAACACACAAACACAGAGTTCATAAAAATAGAATTAATAATAATAATAATAATAACGTGTGTGTGTGTGTGTGACAAATAATCAGATGCTATAACTATAAAACTATGCTTATGTAATGGTATAACATGGCATACTAGATATAGACGTATGCTTTCCTGTGCACCGCAAGAATTTTGCATATTTTGCATGATATTCTTCAGCACCCACTTTTACTTTCTAAACCATCTGGAGATTCTGGGGATTTCCAAAGTGGAACAAAAGAAAGTGCTTTACCATAAAGCGAATACAGACAATGAAACAAATGCCGAGTAACGAAGTACTTTGACCAAAAGCAGATGACTGGATCACGAGCCTTGCATTTAATACTTTTGGGAGCTGCCTTGAGTGTGCTCAATATGCAAATACACAATAGCCAGTCAACAGCAACTGAGCGGGTGGCGGACAAGTACGTTGTGCTAAGTTTAGTGAACTGAAGAAAAGGAAATGTGCATGCAAGTACATGACACAGCAAACCATGAACTACCTGTGTTTGTCAGAGACACTAGTACATCAAAAAATGATTTGGATGATGGGTCTTGTTGTATGTTAGATTAGCTGCGGACACACACATGGCCAAACATGTGGTCCCCTCCAGCCTTACACTTAGCAGAAGCAAGCACGCACAGAAAGAGCATAAATACTCTGCAAAAGTTTGTTGTTTGTTCTGACTGGGCTCTTACTTAGCCGATTCTGTTATTTTGCTGCACTGAGTGAATGCAGCCTTGGTGAAATACAACACTGTTCAATGAGAAGTTGCACCACGATCAGTGTTGCAATAGAAGGTGATTCCCAAAAGAAAAACATAAAACACATCTTGCTTTGAGGCCATTGAAAGATATGTTGCCACATTTTATGCCCTGTGTGCTTTTTGCACACATACACATGAAATACACTGAAGTGAGTTTTGGACTATAGGTGAATGAGGATGCTCTCACTGTACACTTAGTGTAAACCTCGCATCCCTTGTCAACATTTATAGCAACATATACTCACTGTTTGCACACCCAGCCACTGACATGAGCCTCGACTCCAGGTGCATGGGGATGTTCTCGCACAAGATACACATGCTCTGAAGGAAGCTGCAGCAATCTGCAGCACTGGCCTCCCTGAAGTACTGCAGCATGGCTTTGACGTGTTCTGCCAGCGCTGCCGCAGAGGGGGGCGGACTGGTGATGTTCCACCCAGCATCACCGGGCATCATCTGGCACAGCGACATTATGACTGCAGGTGACTGGCGGCAAAGTATGGCGAGCAGTTCCGAGGATTCCTGGGCCAAGACGAGGTTCACGTTTTCATCGCCACGGTCAGCCTCCTCATCCATGGTCAGACTCCATCAGCTGGTACACAAACAAGCAGACATGAACACAAGCACACATGTATCAATTCACACACAACCGTATGCAAAGACCGCTTTAACTGTGGAACAATCTGCAACAAAAACAGGTGATGACTATTCAAACTACTCAGGAAAGGCCTACAATTCTTATTGAGCCTATTAGTCAGGAAAATGTAAGCACAAAACAGACAAACCTCACTCACACCACAGAGGACTACGGTGCTGATGACCTCTGACATAATCATCATCGCAGTGTTACCACATTAGGACATTTGGCCAGTTTTGGGCTGCATTGATCAAGCTAAAATGAGCTTGGGCGGGTGGAGAGGATATGGCCTGGTTCACCATATGGCCAGTTTTTTTAATACATGTAAAACGACAGCATATAAATGATATATTCATAAATTGTATTCCTTAATTGTGTGAGTAAATACAGTGACTCGGCACAACTTTTAGTTCTTTTTTTTTTTTTAAATCAACTATGTTATCAACTGTTATGGAATTTTACTAATGAGGAGGCTGCGCTCCACATGAAGGGCTCTGACATCAGCATTCAGGTGCAGTGGAGCATCAGCTGGGATGTTTGCTCTTACATCGATATATTGATGAAGAAGTTCATTATCTCTTATCAGACACGGGGCGCGCGCGTCTGCGCAGCCCCTCTTTGTGCGTGCATTCTTGGTGGTAGCTAACTCGTGCGCAGCATATTCTTCATTAGCTTGGTTTGGGACGTTCATTAAGTTTCTGTTGCCTTACTTCTAAACTTACTGTCACGGGAAACAGCCATAAGGGCAGAAAATGTGCTTTTTCTCCTCGTATCCTGCAGCCTGTTCCGGACAGGCTCAATTAGAGTCGAGGTCGTTTGAGGTAACCAGCATCGCTACGCGCTCGCTCCTTTACGCGCAGCTGAACACAAACAGGCGACCTGTTTGTGTTTGTGTAAACGCTGCAGCTCATGTTTAAAAGTTAGCGACTACTGATGAATAAAATAAGCACTCACCGATGACTGTAGTCACAGACTGCGTCTCTCTGCAGTCACGATGCCTTTTATTTTAAAACGAAACTTAGGGCGAACTGTTTTGGTTTCGTTTTTGAACAACGCTCTGTTCAAAGTAACTGCCGCCAGCCAGCTGTGTGTGGAGAAGGACAGATAAGGTCCACGGATGGACGGCTGGTCTATAATTTATTTGTTTATTGCTAATAAATGATTTCACTGACATGGGCGGAGAATGACACTTCGTTAGAAGACCTGCTGCGGTCAAAATGATGCGCTCAGCTCTCACAGAGCAGAGGCGAGGTCCGTTATGATCGCATGAAAGACGCGGGCAGTGTGTCGCAAGCAGAGAGACCACAGAGTCTGGCTCAGACAGTAACCTGCCATGATGGTCGTCTGAATCTGAATCTGAATCAGGTTTAATTTAATATGAAGTATTAAATTATAATTTAATATGCTGATTAAATTAATCCCTTTCAGCCAGATGCAAAAAAGGCAACTCTTACTACAGAGCAGGCAAATCAGTCAGAGAGAGCATGCCCAGCCCTGCAGGTCTGGTTTTCTGAAGAGCATCACAGGAAGTGCAAGAGACTCTTGAGCTATGTGGCTTAAATTGCTGGGCCTATATGACTTTATCCGCTCTTATTGATACATTGCATGATCTGATTTCAAGCAGGCAGATTCTGAGAGGAGATGACAGTTATGATGATCCGTTCATCCTTTCAAGTATTTCAATTTGTGTTAGGAGCACCATGTTCAAAGATGATTGCTCACTATACTCAGGGAGACTGAGCGAGCAAGAAGCCCACCGTGTCTGCTCGTACCCTCTGTACCAGTGGTGAGCTGCAGTCCCTTTTATCCTCATTTTTTTTAAAGACACAAATAGATTCCGCTATGATTGGTCAAAGCTTTTCAGTCCTATGCTATGTCACTTTGGTAACTAATCAGCTGACTGGCTTTTTACAGAAGCCTGACAACTGCCTTATGCCTCGGAACTCCCACCACACGACCTCTGACCTCCCAGCCTCTCTCTTCCTTTTCAGTACACCGACACCTATCGCATTACATAGAGCCGGCATAATTAGATCAATGCAGCAAATGTTAAGTAAGCTTTCAAAAAAGCATAATAAAACAAATATTTATTACAATGCTGAATGATTCATGGACTTGCGCTCAATGCCCCGGTATAGGGGAACCTTTGACAAAACATGATGAGGTGCTCCCCCAGTCTTCCCACTCCAAGAAAGCCAGCAACAACAAGGCAAGTTCAAATAATAGGAGCAGTTTACAGTCCCTGAAACTGTAACTAGACAGTTTTGGGGACTCAAACCAAAATCACAGATTGATGGCTCTGATTTTGTCAGTTAAAAAACTGGGTTTTAAACTTCTCGCAGCCTGAATAGTACGGCTGTCGCAACTGACCAAGTGGCGTGAACTCTGGGGATGGGAGGGATTCACTGTGAGCCATCATTCGACTGCATGCTCACTGCGAATGCATGGGTGGGGAGTGGGGAGTGTGAGCTTGACTAGCCTGTACCATAACGTACAGTGATGTATGGTTATACTGATTATAAATCGCAGCTTGTCTGTCTCTCTGTGGCTGTCTGCAGCTTGTAGCAGTAGGTTGTAAAAGTAGTAGTCAACTAAGGCAAAATGGGCACAATTTGGTAATATGTTCATGTTGTGCTTTCACTGTATCACACACTTGATGCACTCTAACTATTTCACTTCTGTTTTTCTCTTGCATATCTTCAGTAGACTGCACATTTGCGTGAACATTACATTTTGAAAATTCCTTTTGGGCATTCGGCTCATTCACAAACCAGTTCAACCAGTTCTGTATAACGACTTTTTGTCACATCTGGGTGAGTAAAAGTACTGTCATGACAGTACTTTTGTCCTTTTCTTCTGAATCTGAATCCACTTGCTTACATGTCCACACATGAGGAATTTAACTCCAGTTTTTCATTGCTCTCAAAGATACACACAGTTCCAAGAGCAATTTTCAGGAAGATAGAAATAGACAGACAGCTGAAAATAAGGACAAGTGGGCTCAGGAGGTAGAGTGGCTGTCCACTAATGAGAAGGTCAAAGTGTGTACATGTCGAAGTGTCCTTGGGCAAAATTGCTCCTGATGCTGTGTCATCAGTGTGTGAGTGTGCGTGAACGGTTATTGCTCCTGATGAGCAAGTGACCTTGCATGGTAACCTCTGCCACCACACACCTGAAACTGTGTGTAAATAGACGAATCGTGCACTTTGAGTGGTTGGTAAGACTAGCAAAGTGCTTTATAAATGCAGTCCATTTACCATTTTTTCCATTTACAAATCTGAATAAAGATAGGTAAAACAAAAATTTAACTAAGAACATGTATGCAAATGGGTGAAAAAAGAAGTATGTATGAAACTGTATCTAAATTGCAAACAAGAATGCAATAGTACAAGGGTGCAATGTGTAAAGAGTGTTGGAATAAATACTGGTTCTTGTTCACACCTACAGTATGCCTCCTACAGTTTAAAGCCATATTCACTTTTGGTCAAAACATTCCTTCCATTTAGCCAATATAGAATCAACCAATCCAGGATGAGCCTTCCCACTCTTTGGTGACATGCCCACTTCTTTCACCTACACACTGCTGTCTTTAAAACTACTCACATTACATGATGGAGTATGACAGAAGGCCCCTGACAAATGCAGCTCACAGAGACACAGCATGTGCTCCTTGCACCCCAAGTTAGCTGACAACTGTCACACTCTGCCCACTAAATCAAAGTCACTCTGTGATGTAGAGTGAATCTCCTCTAAAAAGACATCACAGAAGTTGGAGCACTTTGACTTTAGATTTCAGGAGACAGTGACTGAGAAATCATATTAAGATAGTTTAGAAAACAGTAATGTGTTTTTAAATTACAGTAAATTGTAGTAGATGAAAACATTTTAATCAAATTAATGATCATTAAATTAATTTAATGTCTGCTTACTTAATGATCCAAAAAAAAAAAAAATATTAAAGGTACATTTACATGTGCACAATCACAATGACAAAAATATTATTCTGATTAATTTTTTAATTATTCAGAAGAAAAAGTGTCTGAGCTCTGATGGAGCCCAGGGTGCTTCCTACGGATGCTTGCTATACTCCAGATTTTAATGCATAAACTGGGGTGGAGGGTTTTGCTCTTAATGCTTGCATTTTCATTAAATGTTGCCATTAGCTTGGGAAATTAAGTGTAACATCTTGTCAAAACAAGTACCAGAGCCACTATGACCAATCTGTTTAAAAGCAAAATCTCTTAATTGCCAAGGCACAAGCAGGTTTATTTGGAGCCAGAAAATTACCAAACAAGCACACAAAAAAATAAATTAATTAATTAAAATAAAAAAAAGATTTGAAGCCAGCCATCAGCTTTTAACAAGCAAAATATCAAAAATGAACTAAAGGATATTGTTGGCCAATATAACACACTCATGAAATAAGAGTGATGATCACATCTTACTGTTGGATTTAATCCTTTTACATCACATTTTTAAAAAAAATGAAACCATAATTCTAGATAGATACATTCAGTGTTTCAAAAGAACTCAAAAGATTTCTTCAGGTGGGGATTCTCCCAAATTTAGAGCCAGCAAAATATTTCAAGTGCTTCAAGGCACAGCTGTCATCCTAACCATATTTGGCGTGTTAACCTGCTTTAAGCTTTGCTTTGTAAGCAAACCAGACTGAATATAAGGAGTCCTAGAAGAGCTTCAGAGTGTGTGGTAGAAGACCAGTGAAGTTCCTGCTTGTGGTGAGGTTATCTGCTGTTATGCATTTTACCATTTCAGTGGTTGGTAGTTTTAGAAATTACTTGACAAAATATAGTCATGTAAAAGTGAAAATATATTTGTATTTTTATTCTTTGCACTCAGCGCTCTCCTCTGACACAAGATGAAATATATTTTCCACGTAACTTTACAATATAATATGCGTAGGCATAAATTACATTACAATTAATTTTGGTTCCTGCTCTGACAAACAAAACAATGTTTTCAACAGGATTGTGGAATATAACATTCATTTCACAAGGGGAAAGGAAAAGGTATGTACAACTGTCACTATTGATCACTTTTTTAATTGTATAAGTAGTTTTTTTTGTTTTAATTCATGGGCGGCACAGTGGAGCAAGGCTTAGCCACTTAGCAAGAACACTCTTGCTAGAGCCTTTCATTTTGGAGTTTGCAGGTTCTCCTTGTGCCTGCATTTTGTAGCCAACTCTGATTTACCTATAGGCGTGAATGTGAGCTTGAATGGTTGTTTATCTCCATGTGTCAGCTGTGTGTGCCACATGGATCTCGCCTCTTGCGCAATGACTGAGCACCCCAGTACCCTCTAAAGTATGAGCAAGTACTGGCATTGAGTGGATGGATGGATTTTTAGTGTATATTCAGGGATTGTTCACTCAATTTGAAACAACTCAAACAATGGTTAATGTTAATTCATTTTAAAGGCAAGCAGTCTGAAAAGCTTTAACTAAGCTGAAGACCACCTACAATGAGGAAAAAACTATTTTTTACATGTTAACTGTTTAGGACAACAGTTAAATCACAAGAACAAAAAACACCAATCTAAAACTGTAAATGTTTGACCTGTGACAGACGTAAGCCGCCACCATGAGTACGGACGCGGAGATGGCCATTTATGGCAAAGCTGCCATTTACCTCCGTAAGCCAGAGAAGGAGAGAATTGAGGCTCAAAACAAACCTTTTGATGCCAAGTCCGCCTGCTACGTGGCCGATGCTAAGGAGCTGTACTTGAAGGCAACAATCATCAAGAAAGATGCTGGCAAAGTCACTGTCAAAGTCCTGGACACTCAAGAGGTTGGTATCACAAAGTAGTGTAAATTGTGAATTCGATGTGATCAGTTCTCACACATACATGTCCGGTTCCAGGAGAGGACAGTTAAAGAAGATGACGTCTCTCCAATGAATCCTCCCAAGTACGACAAAATTGAGGACATGGCCATGATGACCCATCTCAATGAAGCCTCTGTGCTGTATAACCTCAAAGAGCGTTATGCAGCATGGATGATCTATGTAAGACAATCTGCCTATCAAGACAAGAGAAACAGTGCAAAATGGCCATACTTGAAGGAAGTATAGAATTAACTCCTGAATCTCTGATCACTTTCAGACCTACTCTGGGTTGTTCTGTGCCACTGTGAACCCCTACAAGTGGCTCCCAGTGTACGATTCTGAAGTTGTCTCTGCCTATAGAGGCAAGAAGCGTATGGAGGCTCCACCCCACATCTTCTCTGTCTCTGACAACGCTTATCAGAACATGCTTACTGGTAAGTCTTTGCCATAACAATGTAAAATCTGTCAGTATATGAGGGTTTTGTTGAAGAAAAACAGAGTTAATCCTGCTCTTTGTAATTTAACAGATAGGGAGAACCAGTCTGTCTTGATCACGTAAGTTAAACATTTGTTGACTTTCTTTAACAGAATCAAATATCTTGATCAAATTCTTAAAAGTTTGTGTTTGCACCTAGTGGAGAATCTGGTGCTGGAAAGACTGTGAACACCAAGCGTGTCATCCAGTACTTTGCCACAATCTCAGTTGGTGGAGAGAAGAAGAAGCAGGACTCATCAAAGATGGGAGTAAGTTCCAGTCTGATGATTGCAATTCAGTGTTCTTTAAGGAGAGAATATTTATCCAGTCATGTTCTGATATCAATTTTAAACCTGGATCTCAGGGATCACTGGAGGATCAGATTATTGCAGCCAATCCTCTGCTGGAGGCCTATGGTAATGCCAAAACTGTGAGGAATGACAACTCTTCCCGTTTCGTAAGTATGCAATTTCTATGTGAGAGGTCTTGTTACACAATGCCCATCTGGAGGGATACTGAAAATTCCTTTCTCCCAAACAGGGTAAATTCATCAGAATCCATTTCGGCACATCTGGCAAACTGTCTAGTGCTGATATTGAGACATGTAAGTAAAAATTATCAGACTCCATACAAAACAATAGAACTGAACATTTGCCAGGCTGTGACTTATGATCATCATTTATAGATCTGCTGGAGAAGTCCAGAGTGACATTCCAGCTTCCTGATGAAAGAGGCTACCACATCTTCTACCAGATGATGACCAACCACAAACCTGAACTGATTGGTACACAGAATGAGTTCTTGCACAATGTTACGCCGACTTACAGTTTTCATATACAACAAACGATTGATCTAATCACTGTTGCTTGAATTTCCAGAGATGTCCCTCATCACAACCAACCCCTACGACTTCCCCATGTGTAGCCAGGGTCAGATCACTGTAGCCAGCATTGATGACAAAGTTGAGCTGGAAGCCACTGATGTGAGTGATCACACCTTCAAAATATTCAAAAATATTTTTGCTCATTAAAACTGCTTTCTTAAATGCTCTGTGCTCTCTTACATGTATTGTGTACATTGCTGATGTTTTGTGTGGACACTTCTCTTCAAAACAGAATGCTATTGATATCCTGGGCTTCACTGGTGAAGAGAAGCTCAGCATCTACAAGATGACTGGTGCTGTGCTCCACCACGGTAACATGAAGTTCAAGCAGAAGCAGCGTGAGGAGCAGGCTGAGCCTGATGGCACAGAGGGTGAGAATATCATGTCAGCTGAAAGTGAATAGCTTAGGAACAATACTGGAAAAGTTCTGTGTCAGACTGGTTTCTGCTATATCATAATGGGCAATCACAGTCACATACTTTATGTATTAAATGTAAATGATCAAACTATTTTCAGATGCTGACAAGGTTGCTTACTTGCTGGGTCTGAACTCTGCTGACATGCTGAAGGGTCTGTGCTATCCCAGAGTGAAGGTCGGAAATGAGTTTGTCACCAAGGGACAGACGGTACCTCAGGTAATTGAGATATTCTGGTATCAATTTGTAGTTAGAATTGTAGTTTGGTTCGGTTTTGATTCTTTTTTTCTCCCTTACCTCATTAGAAGTTCAGAACACCAGTAATTCAGCATCTGACTGACTCTAATCACATCACACCTTTGTTTTCATTCAGGTGCTGAACTCAGTGACTGCCCTGGCCAAGTCTATCTATGAGAGGATGTTCTTGTGGATGGTCATCCGCATCAACCAGATGTTGGACACTAAACAGCCAAGGCAGTTCTTCATTGGTGTCCTGGATATTGCTGGCTTTGAAATCTTTGATGTGAGCCTTGATTTCAAACAATTCAGCAGCCAATACAAAATCATTGTCTGATCAAGACTGTAAGGGATTATGCTTATTATTTGTCCCCCCATAGTACAACAGCATGGAACAGCTGTGCATCAACTTCACCAATGAGAAACTGCAACAGTTCTTCAACCACCACATGTTTGTCCTGGAGCAAGAGGAGTACAAGAAGGAGGGTATTATCTGGGAGTTCATTGACTTTGGCATGGACTTGGCTGCCTGCATTGAGCTGATTGAGAAGGTAATCTTTTCATTTTGTGATCTACATAATTCTTCTTAAGTTCACTTAATGTGTCACTTAATTAAATACTTCTTCCGACTTCTTTTCAAGCCCATGGGCATCTTCTCCATCCTTGAAGAGGAGTGCATGTTCCCCAAGGCCACAGACACATCCTTCAAGAACAAGCTGTATGACCAGCATCTTGGCAAATGCAAAGCCTTTGAGAAGCCAAAGCCAGCCAAGGGAAAGGCTGAGGCCCACTTCTCCCTGGTGCACTATGCTGGTACCGTGGACTACAATATCGCTGGCTGGCTGGACAAGAACAAGGACCCACTGAATGAGTCTGTTTTGCAGCTGTACCAGAAGTCCTCAGTTAAGCTGCTGGCTCTTCTGTATCCTCCCGTTGTTGAGGGTATGACAGTAACCACACTCAACTCATATTTTTATTTTAAAGCATGTATTCATATACATTTTATGTCTTGCTCTAACAAAACATGTCTGCTTCAAATTATCAACAGAGACTGGCGGTGGAAAGAAGGGAGGCAAGAAGAAGGGTGGTTCCATGCAGACAGTGTCTTCTCAGTTCAGGGTAAGGTTTAACATTTAAACTTGGCTATAAAATCATATCTCAGTTTATACTCAATCTCTCAATTGTTACATTTCATGACAAGAGTGATCATTTTGGATCTACAGGAGAACTTGGGCAAGCTGATGACCAACTTGAGGAGCACCCATCCTCACTTTGTGCGCTGCCTGATTCCCAATGAGTCAAAGACCCCAGGTACATAGAGAACATAATCTCAATAGAGTCTTTGAGGAGTGTTTTTGTTCTGTTGTTATGGTTTGATTAATTGTGTGCTGCTTCAACAAAGACAATGTTTATTTAAAGAAGTACTTATGAAATGTCTTTTTAACAGGTCTGATGGAGAACTTCCTGGTCATCCACCAGCTCAGGTGCAACGGTGTGCTGGAGGGTATCAGAATCTGCAGAAAGGGTTTCCCCAGCAGAATCCTCTATGGTGACTTCAAGCAGAGGTATCAATTGATATTTGAATAAAATTTTGATGTACAATGTTAAAAGAAAATGCTTACACTCATCATTCACTCCCAAAACAGGTACAAGGTGCTTAATGCCAGTGTCATCCCTGAGGGCCAGTTCATTGACAACAAGAAGGCTTCAGAGAAGCTGCTTGGGTCCATTGATGTTGATCATGACCAGTACAGATTCGGACACACCAAGGTAAGCGCCTTCATTGCATTCATATCCTTCAGTGTATTTATCAAGGTGGGTATGTGTGTCAGTCAGTTTTCTGTCTGTTAAATAGAAGAGTATCTTAAAAACTTTTTACCCAGTTAAAAAAAATTTGATTGGCTGTTAGGCCAAGAGTGAAAGAATAAGTAAGGCATCCAAAGAAATAGCGCCATCTTCTGGCCACACATAATCATTACATGTTGCTTTGTTACTCTGGGACGAAGAGGCTAAGACATCAAACTTTTTTCTGTCCTGGATTCTGTCGTACTTTTCCAACATTTTGCTTTTCCAACAATTCAAAATATTGGCCTACATTCTTTTAAACTTAGTCCTTCTACAAATTTTTTAGATTTTCACCAAATATATTAATTATATGGATGAGTCTGCAAAAAGCTTCTTTTTACCATTCGCTGTGAGATTGTGCTCTCATGGGTTGCCTAGTTCCTGTATCCTCTATTTAACATAAATTGCAGTACTTTGTGTTTACAATGTAATTGCAACAAAATGTAGAATGCATGTGTACACCAAGTGACCCTGTAAACCGTGACTGCATTTGTGACTGCAAGTTGGTGATTCAGGATTGTAATAAATTCGAGTAGCATTTATAATGACCAGAATCACAAGTCTGACACAGTTGAAATTTGGCACAACTCACCCCTGTGAAAGTGCCAATGTGTCTAGAAGGGATTCAAGATCTCTTGAATAGGCACAGCTGTCAACCATTTAGCATAACTGTCTTTCAGTCCTCACATACTTTTAATACAGATCCAGATCCTGAGGCAGATTTTAAAATATTCCAAACATGTTTTCTTGAAAACACATTTAGATGATTTCGTGGGGTCCTCTCTCTCTGAGAATGCTTTCTTGTTTCATGTTTCGTAAAGTGTACAGTGCAGACACACAGTAATTTTCTATTCACTGTTTGTTCAGGTGTTCTTCAAAGCCGGTCTGCTGGGTACCCTTGAGGAGATGAGAGATGACAAGTTGGCAGCTCTGGTCACCATGACTCAGGCTATGTGCCGTGGTTACCTCATGAGAAAGGAGTTTGTGGAGATGACAGCGAGGAGGCATGTTGAAAACAGCTTTTGAGTGCACACTCATGGTATGAATAATGAAGAATTATCATTGTCGATAACAGCAACTTCTTGTCCACAGGGATGCCATCTACACCATCCAGTACAATGTCCGCTCATTCATGAACGTCAAACACTGGCCATGGATGAAGGTGTACTACAAGATCAAGCCTCTGCTGAAGAGTGCTGAAACTGAGAAGGAGCTGGCCCAGATGAAGGAGAACTACGAGAAGATGCAATCAGACTTGGCTGCTGCCCTGGCCAAGAAGAAGGAACTGGAGGAGAAGATGGTGTCCCTTCTGCAGGAGAAGAATGATCTGCAGCTCCAAGTTGCATCTGTAAGTACACATCAACAGCAGCTTCCTCATGTTGTCTCAGTGTTAATGTGCTAACATCTATTTTCATCATATGAACTAGGAATCAGAGAATCTGTCAGATGCTGAGGAGAGATGTGAGGGTCTTATCAAGAGTAAAATTCAGCTGGAGGCCAAACTCAAAGAGACAACTGAGAGACTGGAGGATGAAGAGGAAATCAATGCTGAGCTCACTGCCAAGAAGAGAAAGCTGGAGGATGAATGCTCTGAGCTCAAGAAGGATATTGATGACCTGGAGCTTACCTTGGCCAAAGTGGAGAAGGAGAAACATGCCACTGAGAACAAGGTTTGTAAATATCAAGTTATCTAGCAAATCAAGTATCATTTAAAGATTATCATGTAATCCGAACCCCTTTCTTGCAAATTTAGGTGAAGAACCTGACCGAGGAGATGGCCTCTCAGGATGAGAGCATTGCTAAGCTGACCAAGGAAAAGAAAGCCCTTCAGGAGGCTCATCAGCAGACACTTGATGACCTGCAGGCTGAGGAAGACAAAGTCAACACCCTGACCAAGGCCAAGACCAAGCTTGAACAGCAAGTGGATGATGTAAGTTCAAAGTCAGTCAAAAGATTCAGTCAGTCAAAGATTCCTCTTGAACGTGATAATTAAAAACTCATTTTAATGTTCAGCTTGAGGGTTCTCTGGAGCAAGAGAAGAAGCTGCGTATGGACCTTGAGAGAGCCAAGAGGAAGCTGGAGGGTGATCTGAAACTGGCCCAGGAATCCATCATGGATCTTGAGAATGACAAGCAGCAGTCTGATGAGAAACTGAAAAAGTAATGTTGCTTTTGAAGTTGTACAACAAGCGCTCTTTTTGAAATCACGACCAACTGCACAAGCTCTTACTATGTGCTTTATCCATTATTCTCACAGGAAGGACTTTGAAATCAGTCAGCTCCTTAGCAAGATTGAGGATGAGCAGTCAATGGGTGCTCAGCTTCAGAAGAAGATCAAGGAGCTTCAGGTGACACATTGTGTTGCATAAAACGTTACTGCATACATTTCCTAATTTGTGTTTTGAAAGTGAAAGTTTATTGACAGACAACACACCTACATTTAACAGGCCCGTATTGAGGAGCTGGAGGAGGAGATTGAGGCTGAGCGTGCTGCTCGTGCCAAGGTTGAGAAGCAGAGAGCCGACCTCTCCAGGGAACTTGAGGAGATCAGTGAGAGGCTGGAGGAGGCCGGTGGTGCCACAGCTGCTCAGATTGAGATGAACAAGAAGCGTGAAGCTGAGTTCCAGAAGCTCCGTCGTGACCTGGAGGAGTCCACTCTGCAGCATGAAGCCACCGCTGCTGCTCTTCGCAAGAAGCAGGCTGACAGCGTTGCCGAGCTGGGAGAGCAGATCGACAACCTTCAGCGTGTCAAGCAGAAGCTTGAGAAGGAAAAGAGTGAATACAAGATGGAGATTGATGACCTCTCCAGCAACATGGAGGCTGTTGCTAAAGCAAAGGTACACAATGCATTAAAATTCATGCAATACATGAGGTTATGCATGTTACAAATAAAATATGCTTACTGATCTGATCTCTTTTGTTCATTAGGGAAACCTTGAAAAGATGTGCCGTACTCTTGAGGACCAACTTAGCGAACTGAAGACCAAGAATGATGAAAATGTCCGTCAAATGAACGACATGGGTGCACAGAAAGCACGTCTCCTGACAGAAAATGGTATGTGAGGTTATCAGCAAATGATGTTTTGTATTATCGCCAAACGCAACACAATCTAATATGTCATGACGTCTTTCACACAAGGTGAGTTCAGTCGTCAAATTGAAGAGAAAGAAGCTCTCGTCTCCCAGCTGACCAGAGGCAAACAGGCCTTCACACAGCAGATTGAGGAACTGAAGAGGCAGATTGAAGAGGAGGTTAAGGTAAGAAAACATTAAGTTTATACTGACAAACTTCATGTGTGTTATTTAGACATTTTTCACACTGAACATTATTTCTTACACCAGGCCAAGAATGCTCTTGCCCATGGACTGCAATCAGCCCGCCATGACTGCGATCTGCTGAGGGAGCAGTTTGAGGAGGAGCAGGAGGCCAAGGCTGAGCTGCAGCGGGGAATGTCCAAGGCCAACAGTGAGGTGGCTCAGTGGAGAACTAAGTATGAAACTGATGCTATCCAGCGCACTGAGGAGCTTGAGGAAGCCAAGTGAGTAGCATTCAATAAATCACTTGCCTATATAAAAACCTGCATTTAAACAAATTTATCCAAACAATTTGACATTTGGGCAGACATTTTGATTGCAGCACTGCTTTCTTATGTTTTTCATGTATTTAAGTATTTCTACTTCATATATCCAACAAAAACATCCAGAAAAATTGTAACTTTGGGGTTTTCACTGAGAAACAAATCCCTCCTTTTCAAACAGGAAAAAACTGGCCCAGCGCCTTCAGGAGGCTGAGGAGCAGATTGAGGCAGTGAATTCCAAGTGTGCTTCTCTTGAGAAAACCAAACAGAGGCTCCAGAGTGAGGTGGAGGACCTCATGATTGATGTGGAGAGGGCCAATGGACTGGCTGCCAATCTGGACAAGAAGCAGAGGAACTTTGACAAGGTAGCAACGATTACATTACTTTGTGTCACCATGCCTTTCAAACAGTGAAACACATATTTACTTGTCTTGTATTTGTTGCTACATAACCAAGTGAGCTGTATTAATTGTGTTATTCAGGTGTTGGCAGAGTGGAAACAGAAGTACGAGGAGGGTCAGGCAGAGCTTGAGGGAGCTCAGAAGGAGGCTCGCTCTCTGGGCACTGAGCTGTTCAAGATGAAGAACTCTTATGAGGAAGCTCTGGATCAGCTGGAGACCATGAAACGCGAAAACAAGAACCTGCAACGTGAGTTCTGACCACATTGTATTAGCAACTACAGTTAAATCATATTCAACGCATGTTGTATGTATATATATGTCTTATATTATATTGAACATGTGTACCTGTTAGAGTTAAGTATTTACATTTTATATTTCAAAGCTTGACAATATAAAACACATGCATCTCTCTGCAGAGGAGATCTCAGATCTGACTGAACAGATTGGTGAGACTGGCAAGAGCATCCATGAGCTGGAGAAGGCCAAGAAGCAGGTGGAGACTGAGAAGGCTGAGATCCAGACAGCTCTTGAAGAGGCCGAGGTACTTTTCTTCTGGCAAGATCTTCTGAAAAAACAGGGACAAATGTTTGATAAAATGTTTGAAGGCAGAGATAAATGCTTTATTCTCTGATATCATTAGGGAACTCTGGAACATGAAGAGTCTAAGATCCTGCGTGTCCAGCTGGAGCTCAACCAGATTAAGGGTGAAGTGGACAGGAAGTTGGCAGAGAAAGATGAGGAGATGGAGCAGATCAAGAGGAACAGCCAGAGGGTGACTGACTCCATGCAGAGCACTCTGGATTCTGAGGTCAGGAGCAGGAACGATGCCCTGAGAATCAAGAAGAAGATGGAGGGAGACCTGAACGAGATGGAGATTCAGCTGAGCCATGCCAATCGCCAGGCTGCTGAGTCCCAGAAGCAGCTGAGGAATGTGCAGGCACAGCTGAAGGTATTGTACATGGACATGGACTTGTTGCACAGATTATGGTCAGTGCGCCTACATCTTGGCATTCTGTGAATTTTTTCCTAACACTTCCCACCAGGATGCACAACTGCACCTTGATGATGCTGTCAGAGCCCAGGATGACCTCAAGGAACAAGCTGCTATGGTGGAGCGTAGGAACGGTCTCATGGTGGCTGAAATTGAGGAACTCAGAGCTGCTCTGGAACAGACAGAGAGAAGCCGCAAAATCGCTGAGCAGGAGCTGGTGGATGCCAGCGAGCGTGTTGGACTTCTGCACTCTCAGGTGAACAAACATCATCATTTCTTCAATCATTCAAAAATGTTATCAGTTTTTAAATAACACAAAATCAGGCATACGATGACTTAAACAATTAAATCTTTATACCTTTTAGAACACAAGCCTTATGAACACCAAGAAGAAGCTTGAGTCTGACCTGGTCCAGATCCAGGGTGAGGTGGATGACACTGTTCAGGAAGCCAGGAATGCAGAGGAGAAGGCCAAGAAGGCCATCACTGATGTAGGTTTAAATTTCCTTTGGTCTTAATCTTACACCTGGCAAAATGTGTTTTTTTTCATATTATGTCTAATCAACATTTTATGCTCTCTCCTGTAGGCTGCTATGATGGCTGAGGAGCTGAAGAAGGAGCAGGATACTAGCGCTCACCTGGAGAGGATGAAGAAGAACCTGGAGGTTGCTGTTAAGGACCTTCAGCATCGCCTGGATGAGGCTGAGAACCTGGCCATGAAGGGTGGCAAGAAGCAGCTCCAGAAACTTGAGTCTAGGGTAACACAACTCTGTTAAGATTTGATTGTCAAACAAATTTAAGAAAACATGTAAAACACATGGATTCTCAATATTATCGCCATTTTCTGGTTTTCTGAAGGTGCGTGAGCTGGAGACAGAGGTTGAGGGTGAGCAGAGACGTGGAGCAGATGCTGTTAAGGGTGTCCGCAAATATGAGAGGAGGGTGAAGGAGCTCACCTATCAGGTACAACCACATTAAGAGTTTACATGTACAACACAATCACATCAAATCTAACATACTTAAACATTTAAACATGCAAATGTATATTTTCTCTTACAGACCGAGGAGGACAAGAAAAACATTACCAGGCTGCAGGATCTGGTTGACAAGTTGCAGCTCAAGGTGAAGGCCTACAAGAGGCAGGCTGAGGAAGCGGTAAGGACAAGACATTTACTTTAAACAATGATACAGTGATACACACTCGATACAGTCTCATAGTTATTTTATGTACAGTGAACAGTTAAACATCTTTGTGTGTCTTTTTATTTCAGGAGGAGCAGGCCAACATTCATCTGTCCAAGTGCAGGAAGATCCAGCATGAGCTGGAGGAGGCTGAGGAGCGTGCTGACATTGCAGAGTCCCAGGTCAACAAAATGAGAGCCAAGAGCCGTGACTCCGGCAAGGTAAATATATATCAGCTTTGTGAAAATAACTAAAATAGCATCATCATTCTTTCATTTGTGTTTGTCAGTGTTTTGCAGTAGATTATTAACATTATTGTATTCTCACCTTTGGACAGTATTAGGTTAAATACTATGAAATTAACTGATCAATATTACTGTCAACTAGAGCTCATTAAAATTAAACTCACACAAGCCATTTATCTGTTTTTTTGCAGGGAAAAGACGCAGCTGAGTAAAGCATAAGTGTTTCACTGTGTTGAATCATATAATATGATATAATTCATGCTGAAACAATAAAGATTAAGCAGTTTCTGTTAAACTGTTGTCTGTAATACTTTCATGTATTTTCTTCCCATGAAAGGTTTTGTGAGATTTGAACAGAAATCAGCATTCATATGTCACAATGTCTTCAGCCAAGCAGTGGCCTAAAATGCTAAAACAATCCTTAAACTTTGAAGTGAAGGTGGGACGGAGAGCTAATAAACCTGTTCCTGCTGTGCAGAGACTTAATCAGCAAGCTGGCCTACAAGCACATCTGTACTCCTCAGGAGAAGTTTGAGAAATGGATTGTGGGAAAAAAGCATGTGTGTCACTCAAGTCACTTTAATCCTAACCTGGAAAACATGCATAGAAATAGATGAATTAACTACCTAATTCAAGATATAATAATTACAACATTTACATAAATCAGTCACATCACAAAGCCAAGCATGCACATGAACCTCACTCGATATTCAGTATCACATGGTGCCACATGTCAGCTGTTCTGTAACAGCTGTTTTTTAGGTGTCCTGACACCTCAACCAAAACAGTGACTACATGCATGTTTAAACATATATTCAAAAAGAACTTTTGATTGGTTGGAAGTGTGATGTGAGTGATTATTAAGTGCATTTAATGGTAAGGCAAGGTAAGTCAAACATTTCTGAATGTAAATCACCTCTTATCGCAGGAGATTTTTCAGATCACAAATTACAACATCATGTCATAATGTTGGGTGACAACTAAATGTGGGCATTTCAGAGTGTTTTTCACACTGCAAGTTTAACACTATTGCCTATGGCATTTCAAAATGATATTGCTCAACAACTGAAACGGTTGACATTCAAAGTGCAGTGATGTGCTTGGAGCCAAAAATGGACTTGAAGCTCTGTCTGCCGAGTCAGTTGAAGTGTTAATAACTTGACATATGAGTGTGAATACCACAGACATATCTCTTACATCTTATCATTAGTGGTTCCATATTCTTTATTTATTTATTGTGAAACTATTTAAATGTATTTACAAATTGTTGCTGTACTTAGTATTACAAATTCAATATTTCTATTTTTTTAATCAAACAATTTATGAGAAGGATTAAAATACATATGTAATTTACTGTCACTGGTATGTTTCAATAATTCACCCAAATCAATGAATAAACAGTTTGCCAAAAGGCCTAAAATGACAGTTACCCATTTTAGGTAAGGATTATGACAAATTTAAGATGTGCCTTTGCAGATGGAAACCTGAAACATAAGATGCATATGTACCATCAGCAAATGCCAAACTCATGTAAGCATCAGGTGTCATCCTAACCATATTTGGCTTGTGTCCCACATTTAACTTTTGCTTTGTAAGCAACAGACATTCAATGCAATGAATGCTATTCCAGTCTGAGTGTGGGAGAAGGTCTATGAAACTCGTGTGTGGAGGAATTATCCACTTACTTTAATTACCAAGATGCCTAAGACTCTTATCTTATCTTAGTATTCAGAATATGCAGCCCTGTTATGCAGTATGATGTGAAAAGGGGAAACCGTTTTTCAATTAATTAAAGGTTAAATTAACTACTGTGTTTACAATAGCTAAAATTAGGTATGCGCAACAACTTTTTACTAATTTCACACATGAGTATGAGTAGTTTAATATTAAATAAATATTGATATTATTTAGTATATGGGGATTTTTTAAGACAGCACCAGCTTTGTAGCTCTAGCTCAATGAATCGCTTTGAAATTAAACTATGGTGTTACACATATATTAATCTGTTTAGAACAACTCAAATTTACCAAGGATATTAGTAGTATTAACACACATAAGCATGCCTCCCCAATGAGTAGAGTCAGTCAACAGGTGGCAGAAGTTTAGAATCTAAGGGATGCTGTGAAATCGGCAGAGAGGGGCCAAGCAGGGCCATCACTGATACATATACTGTAAATTTAATGTGCTCTCTATTTCATATATAAACTAACTGTAGACAATGAACTAGTGCTAGAAGTTGCTACTGAAGAACTGCAACTGGATGTGACTGAATAGTAAAAAGTGACAAGAAAGACATTAAAGAATTTTCTTCAGATTTGCAAAATTAAGATTAGGGGAAAAGGGATGTGGAGGAACAGATGCAGTTCAACCTTTTCTGCAAATATGCTGCAGTGATGTACATACCAGGTACAGTCACATTGAAATTTCACACAAAAAATTCATCAAACACAGTTATCACTGAAAACCTTAAAACTTGCTTATTTTATACCACAAGTAGAAGAAAAACATTTCCAGGCTGAAGGATTTCATAGCTCAAGCTGAAGGCCTATAGAAAGCATGACGAGGGAGCAGAAAGAGCTTCCTAAAATCTTCTGGAAAATTGAATAGAATAATGCCGTACTCAAGTCACAAACTCAGCCGATCTGGAACCCCTGGGTTATGAGAATCATGGGCCTAAAAACGAGGTGACATGCAAAAGGTTGATAAATCCTTGAATTTGTATCAGAGAATCTGAAGCTTATCAAACTAGACTTTGTATCCAAAAATCTACATTCTACAAAAAAATAGCCGGCTAAAACATCAAGTATGTGAACTGCTTTTGTAAAGAATGCACAATATGAGCACTTATAAAGCTCAGATCAAGTGGCAAAAGTTCCTTACACTGTTTCGAGACAAACAATCAAAAATCCTAAATTAACATCACTAACATTGGAAGTATTGGTGCTGAAGGAACTAGTGGGCATCCTCCTCTGTATGAGAACATTCTGAGATGTCCTGGCATTAAAGCCTATCCTGACCTGGTGTCACTGCTCTGTTGCTGTTCAAACATTTAAATCTCAGTCATTCACTTAGAACAATGACAGCTGTAGTCAACTTGGATTCATGGCAGCTGCAATGGATTCCAATGGTGACCCTGAGTCACAGAAAAAAGCATGTCTAAATATATCAGAACATTCACAGAAAGTTGTGAAAGACAGAAAGTATTCCTGTAGAATAATCCACTGCAACATATACAGATTATGTTTCATTAGTCTGTGTTATAGTATAGTATTCTAGTTATTTCATACAATTACTACTTTTAACTTTTGTTTAGTATTTACAGTACAACTATTTGGCCTTAGTAAGCCCGTGATGATGAAAAAAAATCAAAAATGATCAATAGATGACCCTCCTCAGTCTCTGGGGTAGAGCTAAAATATGAATGAAAGAATGTGTTGCTCAAGTTTGCACATACAGTAGTTGCTATACTATTTTGATTCCCTCTGTTCTGATTGAAAGAGTTATACGTATTCTTCATCTTTATAATGAAGAAGGTTTAGAATTCTGGACATCTTCATCTATTATCTATGATTCAGACTATCCTGTCTTGTGCGCACATCAAGCCAACTGTGAATTTTTGCAGTTGGGCGTGGTAGTTCTGGCTAAATGTGGGAACAGCACCACTGTCTAATCATCCTAGAGCTAATAAAACAATGTTGCTAAATTGTCTGTTCAAGTATGAAAATCATACATGGATGGGGTTTCTTTATCATCCTGCTTTGGCACATCAGGAGAACATGTTTTGAAATCGTTGGAATGGAATATTAACTATATTAAAAATAGTAAGAAAAGTATTTTAAAAATTTAAGAAGTCAAGAAAAACTAAATTTAAATGATTTTCAGATGAACAAGTGACACTAGTGATGAGTAATAATGAAGAACTGTACATGGGCTGCATCACAACCAAAAGATTACTACTTTGAAGTGAAAGAAGTTCCGATCCTAGAAAGGCAGAAAATAGACTTGAAGCCTATAAAGATTCTTAGCCATGGATACACTTGTAAAACCCTTGAGTGAAACATGAGCCACGATGCAGTATGTGCAGACATCTGAATTGATTAAAATATCTGTTCCATCATTTGTGCATTAGACAGACAACTGACAAATGTGGCTGAAAAGCATTTTGTGTTGACATGGTGTTAATTACAGCCAAGGCAGCTACTGAGACAAAGTCAGAGGCAATTTGGAGATAATCATATAAATTAAATCTGTTTCATAATTATAAGTCATGTAAAAAATAGAACTGCTTTCTGTGTACTCCTCCCCTTTCTATTATGTTGATATGATACGTTGCATTGTCATGAAAAACAAATTTTAAGAAAGTAAAAAGAAATATTAATGTAATCAAAAAGTAAGACGTGCCCTCACAGACTGAAATCCAAATGATAAGTGATACATTTATGTACCAGCACCACCTGCTTCAATGGATGTCTGCATTGCCTGTTATCCACACCATATTTGCATGTGTCCCATATTTAACTTTTACTACGTAAGCAAGGCAGATTGAATATAAGGAGTCCAAGAGGACAGAGCAGTGTGTGGTAGAAGACCCTTGAAGAACCCTGCTTGTGGTAACTTTTTTTTCTATCTGCTTTAGAACATTTAAACAAATTAATTATTTGACAAATGAGTTAAAAATCTTAACTAATGATTAACATATTGGTTGTGCAAATTTTCACTTTCAAACCTTCACCAGTAACTGACAATATGTGACATGTATTCACAGGATTGCAGAATACAACAGACTTTTGACAAAGAGAGGGTCAGGTATGAACATCTTTCAACAATAATTTATTTGTATGTGTCCTATTTGAAATATTTCACTCAGCTGAAATTTTTGTTATTCAAGTTTTGCCAAAACTCAAGTTTGTATCACATTTTGAATAAGTAAAGGTTAATTCAAATGTAATGATGCAGACATCAATTATTACATTAATTAATTAAGGTTATGTTAATTATCAACTTAAAGTCAGTTATTCTGGGCTGTTCAGTCATATGGCTTAAAGACATCAGTTTCGAAGAAGCTGATTTACATCTCTGAAAATCTCTATTTGTAATTCCCTCACAGAAGTAAACTGCCACCATGAGTACGGACGCGGAGATGGCCATTTACGGCAAAGCTGCCGTTTACCTCCGTAAGCCAGAGAAGGAGAGAATTGAGGCTCAAAACAAACCTTTTGATGCCAAGTCCGCCTGCTACGTGGCCGATGCCAAGGAGCTGTACTTGAAGGCAACAATCATCAAGAAAGATGGTGGCAAAGTCACTGTCAAAGTCCTGGACACTCAAGAGGTTGGTATCACTAAGTAGTGTAAATTGTGAATTTAATGTGATCAGTTCTCACACATACATGTCCGGTTCCAGGAGAGGACAGTTAAAGAAGATGACGTCTCTCCAATGAATCCTCCCAAGTACGACAAAATTGAGGACATGGCCATGATGACCCATCTCAATGAAGCCTCTGTGCTGTATAACCTCAAAGAGCGTTATGCAGCATGGATGATCTACGTAAGACAATCTGCCTATCAAGACAAGAGATACAGCAAAATGGCCATACTTGAAGGAAGTATAGAATTAACTCCTGAATCTCTGTGATCACTTTCAGACCTACTCTGGGTTGTTCTGTGCCACTGTGAACCCCTACAAGTGGCTCCCAGTGTACGATTCTGAAGTTGTCTCTGCCTATAGAGGCAAGAAGCGTATGGAGGCTCCACCCCACATCTTCTCTGTCTCTGACAACGCTTATCAGAACATGCTTACTGGTAAGTCTTTGCCATAACAATGTAAAATCTGTCAGTATATGAGGGTTTTGTTGAAGAAAAACAGAGTTAATCCTGCTCTTTGTAATTTAACAGATAGGGAGAACCAGTCTGTCTTGATCACGTAAGTTAAACATTTGTTGACTTTCTTTAACAGAATCAAATATCTCTATCAAATTCTTAAAAGTCTGTGTTTGTACCTAGTGGAGAATCTGGTGCTGGAAAGACTGTGAACACCAAGCGTGTCATCCAGTACTTTGCCACAATCTCAGTTGGTGGTGGGGAGAAGAAGAAGCAGGACACATCAAAGATGGGAGTAAGTTCCAGTCTGATGATTGCAATTCAGTGTTCTTTAAGGACAGAATATTTATCCAGTCATGTTCTGATATCAATTTTAAACCTGGATCTCAGGGGTCACTGGAGGATCAGATTATTGCAGCCAATCCTCTGCTGGAGGCCTATGGTAATGCCAAAACTGTGAGGAATGACAACTCTTCCCGTTTCGTAAGTATGGAGAGATTTCTATGTGAGAGGTCTTCTTACACAATGCCCATCTGGAGGGACGCTGAAAATTCCTTTCTCCCAAACAGGGTAAATTCATCAGAATCCATTTCGGCACAACTGGCAAACTGTCTAGTGCTGATATTGAGACATGTAAGTAAAAATTATCAGACTCCATACAAAACAATAGAACTGAACATTTGCCAGGCTGTGACTTATGATCATCATTTGTAGATCTGCTGGAGAAGTCCAGAGTGACATTCCAGCTTCCTGATGAAAGAGGCTACCACATCTTCTACCAGATGATGACCAACCACAAACCTGAACTGATTGGTACACAGAATGAGTTCTTGCACAATGTTACGCCGACTTACAGTTTTCATATACAACAAACGATTGATCTAATCACTGTTGCTTGAATTTCCAGAGATGTCCCTCATCACAACCAACCCCTACGACTTCCCCATGTGTAGCCAGGGTCAGATCACTGTAGCCAGCATTGATGACAAAGTTGAGCTGGAAGCCACTGATGTGAGTGATCACACCTTCAAAATATTCAAAAATATTTTGTTCATTAAACACAATATTAAAACTGCTTTCTTAAATGCTCTGTGCTCTCTTACATGTATTGTGTACATTGCTGATGTTTTGTGTGGACACTTCTCTTCAAAACAGAATGCTATTGATATCCTGGGCTTCACTGGTGAAGAGAAGCTCAGCATCTACAAGATGACTGGTGCTGTGCTCCACCACGGTAACATGAAGTTCAAGCAGAAGCAGCGTGAGGAGCAGGCTGAGCCTGATGGCACAGAGGGTGAGAATTTTATGTCAGCTAAAAATGAATAGCCTAGGAACAATACTGGAAAAGTTCTGTGTCAGACTTGTTTCTGCTATATCATAATGGGCAATCACGGTCACATACTTTATGTATTAAATGTAAATGATTGAACTATTTTCAGATGCTGACAAGGTTGCTTACTTGCTGGGCCTGAACTCTGCTGACATGCTGAAGGCTCTGTGCTATCCCAGAGTGAAGGTCGGAAATGAGTTTGTCACCAAGGGACAGACTGTACCTCAGGTAATTGAGATATTCTGGTATCAATTTGTAGTTAGAATTGTAGTTTCGTTCGGTTTTGATTCTTTTTTCTCCCTTACCTCATTAGAAGTTCAGAACACCAGTAATTCAACATCTGACTGACTTTAATCACATCACACCTTTGTTTTCATTCAGGTGCTGAACTCAGTGACTGCCCTGGCCAAGTCTATCTATGAGAGGATGTTCTTGTGGATGGTCATCCGCATCAACCAGATGTTGGACACTAAACAGCCAAGGCAGTTCTTCATTGGTGTCCTGGATATTGCTGGCTTTGAAATCTTTGATGTGAGCTCCATTTCCAAAATTTCAGCAGCCAATACAAAATAATTTTCTTTAAGACTGTATGGGATTATGCTTACCGTTTATCCCCTCACAGTTCAACAGCATGGAACAGCTGTGCATCAACTTCACCAATGAGAAACTGCAACAGTTCTTCAACCACCACATGTTTGTCCTGGAGCAAGAGGAGTACAAGAAGGAGGGTATTATCTGGGAGTTCATTGACTTTGGCATGGACTTGGCTGCCTGCATTGAGCTGATTGAGAAGGTAATCTTTTCATTTTGTGATCTACATAATTCTTCTTAAGTTCACTTAATGTGTCACTTAATTAAATACTTCTTCCGACTTCTTTTCAAGCCCATGGGCATCTTCTCCATCCTTGAAGAGGAGTGCATGTTCCCCAAGGCCACAGACACATCCTTCAAGAACAAGCTGTATGACCAGCATCTTGGCAAATGCAAAGCCTTTGAGAAGCCAAAGCCAGCCAAGGGAAAGGCTGAGGCCCACTTCTCCCTGGTGCACTATGCTGGTACCGTGGACTACAATGTCTCTGGCTGGCTGGACAAGAACAAGGACCCACTGAATGAGTCTGTTGTGCAGCTGTACCAGAAGTCCTCAGTTAAGCTGCTGGCTCTTCTGTATCCTCCCGTTGTTGAGGGTATGACAGTAACCACACTCAACTCATATTTTTATTTTAAAGCATGTATTCATATACATTTTATGTCTTGCTCTAACAAAACATGTCTGCTTCAAATTATCAACAGAGACTGGCGGTGGAAAGAAGGGAGGCAAGAAGAAGGGTGGTTCCATGCAGACAGTGTCTTCTCAGTTCAGGGTAAGGTTTAACATTTAAACTTAGCGATAAAATCATATCTCAGTTTATACTCAAACTCCCAATTGTTACATTTCATGACAAGAGTTATCATTTTGGATCTACAGGAGAACTTGGGCAAGCTGATGACCAACTTGAGGAGCACCCATCCTCACTTTGTGCGCTGCCTGATTCCCAATGAGTCAAAGACCCCAGGTACATAGAGAAATGGTCTCAACAGAGTATTTTAGGAGTGTTTTTGTTCTGTTGTTATGGTTTGATTAATTGTGTGCTGCTTCAACAAAGACAACATTTATTCAAAGAAGTAATTATGAAATGTCTTTTTAACAGGTCTGATGGAGAACTTCCTGGT
This sequence comes from Chelmon rostratus, assembly GCF_017976325.1. Classification (NCBI taxonomy): domain Eukaryota; kingdom Metazoa; phylum Chordata; class Actinopteri; order Chaetodontiformes; family Chaetodontidae; genus Chelmon; species Chelmon rostratus. Next base: position 5,996,749 of record NC_055663.1, on the reverse strand, counting down.
CATCCACCAGCTCAGGTGCAACGGTGTGCTGGAGGGTATCAGAATCTGCAGAAAGGGTTTCCCCAGCAGAATCCTCTATGGTGACTTCAAGCAGAGGTATCAATTGATATTTGAAGAAAATTTTGATGCACAATGTCAAAAGAAAATGCTTACACTTATCACTCACTCCCAAAACAGGTACAAGGTGCTTAATGCCAGTGTCATCCCTGAGGGCCAGTTCATTGACAACAAGAAGGCTTCAGAGAAGCTGCTTGGGTCCATTGATGTTGATCATGACCAGTACAGATTCGGACACACCAAGGTAAGCACCTTCATTGCATTCACATCCTTCAGTGTATTTATCAAGGTGGGTATGTGTGTCAGTCAGTTTTCTGTCTGTTAAATAGAAGAGTATCTCAAAAACGTTTTACCCAATTAAAAAAAAAATGACAGGAAGTTAGACCAATAGTGAAAGAATAAGTCAGGCATCCAAAGAAATCATGCCAGCTTTTGGCCACACATAAGCATTACATTTTGCGTTACTCTGGGACGAAGAGGCTAAGACATCAAACTTTTTTCTGTCCTGGATTCTGTAGTGCTTTTCCAGCAATTCAAAATGTTGACCTACATTCTTTTGAACTTAGTCCTCGACAAATTTGATCAGATTTTCACCAAATATATTAATTATATGGATGAGTCTGCAAAAAGCTTCATTTTACCATTCGCTGTGAGATTGTGCTCTCATGGGTTGCCTAATTTTTGTATCCTCTATTTAACATAAATTGCAGTACTTTGTGTGTACACTGTAATTGCAGTCAAATGAAGAATACATGTGTACACCAAGTGACCCTGTAAACCTTGACTGCATTCTATCAAAGTTGGTGATTCAGGATAGTAATGAATCGAGTAGCATTTATCGTGACCAGAAAGCTGTCTGACTCACTTGAAATTTGGCACAACTTACCCCTGTGAAAGTGCTAATGTTTCCAGAAGGGATTCAAGATCTCTTGAATAGGCACAGCTGTCAACCATTTAGCATAATTGTCTTTCAGTCTTCACAGTATTTTAATAGAGATCCAGATCCTGATGCAGATTAAAGAAACTCTCTGTGATTTCGTGGGGGTAAGCTCTGTCGATGGTTGCTTTTTCGTTGAATGTTTAGTAAAGTGTACAGTGGAGACATATCGCTGAAAGGACAGTGCTTTGACACAAGTCATAAAGCCTGACACCCACAAATTCTATTCACTGTTTGTTTAGGTGTTCTTCAAAGCCGGTCTGCTGGGTACCCTTGAGGAGATGAGAGATGAGAAGTTGGCATCTCTGGTCACCATGACTCAAGCTCTCTGCCGTGGTTACCTCATGAGAAAGGAGTTTGTGAAGATGATGGAGAGGAGGCATGTTGAAAACAGCAAATTCTGAAAGATGGTATTGAAAATCAGGAATGTCATCATTGTCGATAACAGCAACTTCTTGTCCACAGGGAAGCCATCTACACCATCCAGTACAATGTCCGTTCATTCATGAATGTCAAACACTGGCCATGGATGAAGGTGTACTACAAGATCAAGCCTCTGCTGAAGAGTGCTGAAACTGAGAAGGAGCTGCAGCAGATGAAGGAGAACTATGAGAAGATGCAATCAGACTTGGCTGCTGCCCTGGCCAAGAAGAAGGAACTGGAGGAGAAGATGGTGTCCCTTCTGCAGGAGAAGAATGATCTGCAGCTGCAAGTTGCATCTGTAAGTACACATCAACAGCAGCTTCCTCATGTTGTCTCAGTGTTAATGTGCTAACATCTATTTTCATCATATGAACTAGGAATCAGAGAATCTGTCAGATGCTGAGGAGAGATGTGAGGGTCTTATCAAGAGTAAAATTCAGCTGGAGGCCAAACTCAAAGAGACAACTGAGAGACTGGAGGATGAAGAGGAAATCAATGCTGAGCTCACTGCCAAGAAGAGAAAGCTGGAGGATGAATGCTCTGAGCTCAAGAAGGATATTGATGACCTGGAGCTTACCTTGGCCAAAGTGGAGAAGGAGAAACATGCCACTGAGAACAAGGTTTGTAAATATCAAGTTATCTAGCAAATCAAGTATCATTTAAAGATTATCATGTAATCCGAACCCCTTTCTTGCAAATTTAGGTGAAGAACCTGACCGAGGAGATGGCCTCTCAGGATGAGAGCATTGCTAAGCTGACCAAGGAAAAGAAAGCCCTTCAGGAGGCTCATCAGCAGACACTTGATGACCTGCAGGCTGAGGAAGACAAAGTCAACACCCTGACCAAGGCCAAGACCAAGCTTGAGCAGCAAGTGGATGATGTAAGTTCAAAGTCAGTCAAAAGATTCAGTCAGTCAAAGATTCCTCTTGAACGTGATAATTAAAAACTCATTTTAATGTTCAGCTTGAGGGTTCTCTGGAGCAAGAGAAGAAGCTGCGTATGGACCTTGAGAGAGCCAAGAGGAAGCTGGAGGGTGATCTGAAACTGGCCCAGGAATCCATCATGGATCTTGAGAATGACAAGCAGCAGTCTGATGAGAAACTGAAAAAGTAATGTTGCTTTGGAAGTTGTACAACAAGCGCTCTTTTTGAAATCACGACCAACTGCACAAGCTCTTACTATGTGCTTTATCCATTATTCTCACAGGAAGGACTTTGAAATCAGTCAGCTCCTTAGCAAGATTGAGGATGAGCAGTCAATGGGTGCTCAGCTTCAGAAGAAGATCAAGGAGCTTCAGGTGACACATTGTGTTGCATAAAACGTTACTGCATACATTTCCTAATTTGTGTTTTGAAAGTGAAAGTTTATTGACAGACAACACACCTACATTCAACAGGCCCGTATTGAGGAGCTGGAGGAGGAGATTGAGGCTGAGCGTGCTGCTCGTGCCAAGGTTGAGAAGCAGAGAGCCGACCTCTCCAGGGAACTTGAGGAGATCAGTGAGAGGCTGGAGGAGGCCGGTGGTGCCACAGCTGCTCAGATTGAGATGAACAAGAAGCGTGAAGCTGAGTTCCAGAAGCTCCGTCGTGACCTGGAGGAGTCCACTCTGCAGCATGAAGCCACCGCTGCTGCTCTTCGCAAGAAGCAGGCTGACAGCGTTGCCGAGCTAGGAGAGCAGATCGACAACCTTCAGCGTGTCAAGCAGAAGCTTGAGAAGGAAAAGAGTGAATACAAGATGGAGATTGATGACCTCTCCAGCAACATGGAGGCTGTTGCTAAAGCAAAGGTACACAATGCATTAAAATTCATGTAATACATGAGGTTATGCATGTTACAAATAAAATATGCTTACTGATCTGATCTCTCTTTTGTTCATTAGGGAAACCTTGAAAAGATGTGCCGTACTCTTGAGGACCAACTTAGCGAACTGAAGACCAAGAATGATGAAAATGTCCGTCAAATAAACGACATGGGTGCACAGAAAGCACGTCTCCTGACAGAAAATGGTATGTGAGGTTATCAGCAAATGATGTGTTTTGTATTATCGCCAAACGCAACACAATCTAATATGTCATGACGTCTTTCACACAAGGTGAGTTCAGTCGTCAAATTGAAGAGAAAGAAGCTCTCGTCTCCCAGCTGACCAGAGGCAAACAGGCCTTCACACAGCAGATTGAGGAACTGAAGAGGCAGATTGAAGAGGAGGTTAAGGTAAGAAAACATTAAGTTTATACTGACAAACTTCATGTGTGTTATTTAGACATTTTTCACACTGAACATTATTTTTTACTCCAGGCCAAGAACGCTCTTGCCCATGGACTGCAATCAGCCCGCCATGACTGCGATCTGCTGAGGGAGCAGTTTGAGGAGGAGCAGGAGGCCAAGGCTGAGCTGCAGCGGGGAATGTCCAAGGCCAACAGTGAGGTGGCTCAGTGGAGAACTAAGTATGAAACTGATGCTATCCAGCGCACTGAGGAGCTTGAGGAAGCCAAGTGAGTAGCATTCAATAAATCACTTGCCTATATAAATACCTGCATTTAAACAAATTTATCCAAACAATTTGACATTTGGGCAGACATTTTGATTGCAGCACTGCTTTCTTATGTTTTTCATGTATTTAAGTATTTCTACTTCATATATCCAACAAAAACATCCAGAAAAATTGTAACTTTGGGGTTTTCACTGAGAAACAAATCCCTCCTTTTCAAACAGGAAAAAACTGGCCCAGCGCCTTCAGGAGGCTGAGGAGCAGATTGAGGCAGTGAATTCCAAGTGTGCTTCTCTTGAGAAAACCAAACAGAGGCTCCAGAGTGAGGTGGAGGACCTCATGATTGATGTGGAGAGGGCCAATGGACTGGCTGCCAATCTGGACAAGAAGCAGAGGAACTTTGACAAGGTAGCAACGATTACATTACTTTGTGTCACCATGCCTTTCAAACAGTGAAACACATATTTACTTGTCTTGTATTTGTTGCTACATAACCAAGTGAGCTGTATTAATTGTGTTATTCAGGTGTTGGCAGAGTGGAAACAGAAGTACGAGGAGGGTCAGGCAGAGCTTGAGGGAGCTCAGAAGGAGGCTCGCTCTCTGGGCACTGAGCTGTTCAAGATGAAGAACTCTTATGAGGAAGCTCTGGATCAGCTGGAGACCATGAAACGCGAAAACAAGAACCTGCAACGTGAGTTCTGACCACATTGTATTAGCAACTACAGTTAAATCATATTCAACGCATGTTGTATGTATATATATGTCTTATATTATATTGAACATGTGTACCTGTTAGAGTTAAGTATTTACATTTTATATTTCAAAGCTTGACAATATAAAACACATGCATCTCTCTGCAGAGGAGATCTCAGATCTGACTGAACAGATTGGTGAGACTGGCAAGAGCATCCATGAGCTGGAGAAGGCCAAGAAGCAGGTGGAGACTGAGAAGGCTGAGATCCAGACAGCTCTTGAAGAGGCCGAGGTACTTTTCTTCTGGCAAGATCTTCTGAAAAAACAGGGACAAATGTTTGATAAAATGTTTGAAGGCAGAGATAAATGCTTTATTCTCTGATATCATTAGGGAACTCTGGAACATGAAGAGTCTAAGATCCTGCGTGTCCAGCTGGAGCTCAACCAGATTAAGGGTGAAGTGGACAGGAAGTTGGCAGAGAAAGATGAGGAGATGGAGCAGATCAAGAGGAACAGCCAGAGGGTGACTGACTCCATGCAGAGCACTCTGGATTCTGAGGTCAGGAGCAGGAACGATGCCCTGAGAATCAAGAAGAAGATGGAGGGAGACCTGAACGAGATGGAGATTCAGCTGAGCCATGCCAATCGCCAGGCTGCTGAGTCCCAGAAGCAGCTGAGGAATGTGCAGGCACAGCTGAAGGTATTGTACATGGACATGGACTTGTTGCACAGATTATGGTCAGTGCGCCTACATCTTGGCATTCTGTGAATTTTTTCCTAACACTTCCCACCAGGATGCACAACTGCACCTTGATGATGCTGTCAGAGCCCAGGATGACCTCAAGGAACAAGCTGCTATGGTGGAGCGTAGGAACGGTCTCATGGTGGCTGAAATTGAGGAACTCAGATCTGCTCTGGAACAGACAGAGAGAAGCCGCAAAATCGCTGAGCAGGAGCTGGTGGATGCCAGTGAGCGTGTCGGACTTCTGCACTCTCAGGTGAACAAACATCATCATTTCTTCAATCATTCAAAAATCTAATTTGTTTTTAAACAACACAAAAATCAGGCATACGATGACAATTAAATCTTTATACCTTTTAGAACACAAGCCTTATGAACACCAAGAAGAAGCTTGAGTCTGACCTGGTCCAGGTCCAGGGTGAAGTGGATGACTGTGTTCAGGAAGCCAGGAATGCAGAGGAGAAGGCCAAGAAGGCCATCACTGATGTAGGTTTAAATTTCCTTTGGTCTTAATCTCGCATCTGGCAAAATGAGTTTTTTTTTTTCATATTATGTCTAATCAACATTTTATGCTCTCTCCTGTAGGCTGCTATGATGGCTGAGGAGCTGAAGAAGGAGCAGGATACTAGCGCTCACCTGGAGAGGATGAAGAAGAACCTGGAGGTTGCTGTTAAGGACCTTCAGCATCGCCTGGATGAGGCTGAGAACCTGGCCATGAAGGGTGGCAAGAAGCAGCTCCAGAAACTTGAGTCTAGGGTAACACAACTCTGTTAAGATTTGACTGTCGAACAAATTTAAGAAAACATGTAAAACACATGGATTCTAAATTCTAAAGTTATCGCCATTTTCTGGTTTTCTGAAGGTGCGTGAGCTGGAGACAGAGGTTGAGGGTGAGCAGAGACGTGGAGCAGATGCTGTTAAGGGTGTCCGCAAATATGAGAGGAGGGTGAAGGAGCTCACCTATCAGGTACAACCACATTAAGAGTTTACATGTACAACACAATCACATCAAATCTAACATACTTAAACATTTAAACATGCAAATGTATATTTACTCTTACAGACCGAGGAGGACAAGAAAAACATTACCAGGCTGCAGGATCTGGTTGACAAGTTGCAGCTCAAGGTGAAGGCCTACAAGAGGCAGGCTGAGGAAGCGGTAAGGACAAGACATTTACTTTAAACAATGATACAGTGATACACACTCGATACAGTCTCATAGTTATTTTATTTACAGTGAACATTTACACATCTTTGTGTGTCTTTTTATTTCAGGAGGAGCAGGCCAACATTCATCTGTCCAAGTGCAGGAAGATCCAGCATGAGCTGGAGGAGGCTGAGGAGCGTGCTGACATTGCAGAGTCCCAGGTCAACAAAATGAGAGCCAAGAGCCGTGACTCCGGCAAGGTAAATATTACAACAGTGAAGGTTAATGAAAAATCAAATCAATCAAATTCCCCATACTGTATGTACTGTGGTATCCTATACTATATATTCACTGCATGTCAGGCAAAAAATGCTATAATTGCTTTTAGCGTCATAAAATTAATGACAAAGCATGATGTGTATGTGCTGTATGCTCTTATCATTTTATTTTCTTACAGGGAAAAGACGCTGCTGAGTAAAGCACTCCAGCCGATGGGCTTTTTCAAATCATAAAATATGATGTGAAATGTACCACAATAAAATTGTTTTTAATCTGAAATTACTGTCTGTGTTATTTTGTCAAATGTGAGATTTGGATAATTTGTGACACAGCTAAATAAAATTCTGCAACATTTACTGGAAGCATAAAGTATGGGGAATACTTTTTTGATGTACTGGTAGAGTATCAGAATCAAACCTTGAGTAATTCAATCATTTCTTCTTATTTTAAGTCAGCGTATGCCTGATTTTTGTGTTGTTTAAAAACTGATTAGATTTGAATTATTGAAGAAATGATGATGCTTGTTCACCTGAGAGTGCAGAAGTCTGACACGCTCACAGATTTTCAGAATCTCAAGTGGGCTAGTATGAAGATTAAGCCTAGTAAATCAAGGAGTATTTCAATATACAGAGGGAAAGTAAGTGATAGGAAATTTGCTATAGATGGTGAGGAAATCCCAACAGTTAGGGAGAAATCAGTCAAGAGTCTAGGACGGTGGTATAATGTGGAAAAAAACACGATTACACTAAGATCTACATGGAAAATGCAATGCGACAAACAAAGGACTTACCCCCAAACAACACAACAATACATTATATTATTTGGATTACTATTAATATATTAATATATAATAATAAATACAAAAAACGTAACTCGAACAAAGAAAAAACAGATGAATAAAATCCCTGAAGAAAGCAAAATAAGGCAACTCTATGGAGCATTAAAAAAAATCCTTTAGTAAACTATTTTTCACCCTGGGTTTTTCACCCTGTTTAGAACTGGCATTAACATTAACAACAGGTGTGAAGTGCAATCTAAAATTTGACTTTTCTAGCTTTCTCTGATGCAAATCCATCAATTACATCATCATATGAAATCTGTTGTGCAACTGTATGATTGATGCTGATGATGGCAAGTCCAGAGAGACACTCCTGTGACATAGTGGACCTGAGGTATGTTTTAATAAGCTTTTGCTTGGAAAAACTCCTCTCTGCTTCAACTACTGTCACTGAAGGGTCAAATCTATTCTGAGTGCAGTCCACAGATTAGGGTAGATTTCTGCCAGCTCTTTCTCATGGATTAAAATCAGCAGCTCAAGCAGAGTCATGGACTTTGATGGGAGGTCAGGGAAGTTCTTCAGCTCCTGCACAAGGTCTCTGCCATCTACATCTGAGTGTCCCTTAAAGTGCAGTGTAGTTTGCAGGGTCTCACATTCTTTTTGGAGCTCTTTGTCTGGGAGGTTACTGAAATTAGAGAGCACTCCAAAGATCTCTCTCACATTTTGCAGTGTGGAAAATCTTTCCTGAACAGCTGAAGCTGCAGCATCAACAACAACAGTGAAAAATGTGACTTCCAGCTTCTTAAGAGCATCACTTAAAGGCTCATCAAATGCCTCACAGGAGAAGTGACGCCATGTCAATGTATGTTAGAAGTTAATTGACTTAGCATATAGCATATAGGAATAGTCCACAGTCCACAGTCAGGACGGCTGTGTAAATTTGCGCTTGTTGTGTTGCAAACACAAACTAGACTAGGTTGCCCATGGGTGAAATTAGTTGCATGACATGATGCCTCAGTTCTAATAGTTGCTAGTTCAGCAAAACTATATGTCAAATACAGTCGTCTTCTGTAGCTTAGCAACATATTAGCAAGAGGCTAATAAATAGCCGATAGCCTACCATCCATCACATCGCTCATAGAAACCTGCTTACCTTTTTTCTTTTGCCCGTTTCTCCTCTTCTTCTTTTTTTCTTTTTCGCACCTGATGGCTTCTTTGGTCTTTTAGTTTGATCCATGATCTTAATTTAAGACACGACCCCATAATATGACCTTTCACATTACCTTTTGCCAACACCGTCCCTTCACCTGTCAGTCAACCAGAATCAGGTGACGTAAACAAATTTACGTAGATTTTTTTTTTTTTTTTTTTTGCATTTTTTCATAACCCAATCAATTATGTGTAGACATATGGGTCTATGTTAATTATGAAATACAATTTATTTGGAAGCAGTTTGTGTTGTGTGGCCTGGCGGCATCAGTCTATCCCCTGCCCCCCTCCCCCTTGCCAACCTCTGCAGTCGCAAGTTGATCCCTCATCCCCCTCCCCCTTGCCTCTTTGGACAGTGTCCGAACAGACACACACAACCTTTATGACTCTCAGCAGCAAGTTGATGTGACAATGATAACTTGACATGGAAATAAGCGGTAGTCTAGAAAACTGGCGAGTTTTGTTTTGACTTTAGTTTATTTGTTTGGTTTTGTTTTAGATGCAGCTGTACAACACAATCTGCAGACTACTACTGTGTTTTAGGAAATATATAAAATAGTACAGAAAGAACTGCTTGACTACATGCTCTCAGTTTTGAGAGAGCACATCACTAAAAAAATCAGGAGTGCCGACTTTGTCTCCATCCAGGACGATGAACCAATGCACAACTGTCTGGACTCAAGATGATTGCTAGAAGGGACCAGATCTAGGGGTGTGGAGCTGTGGGTAACCCAGGTGAGGAGTCTGCTGTCTAGAGCAGTAGCTTTGAGAGGATCAGCAAGCAATTCCACTGCTATGCCAGCGTGGGCAGCAAAATCGTCATCCAAGAAAGCTTCATCGGCACGAGAGTCCACCAGGGCTGATGAAGGGATGGACAGGTGGTCCAACACAAGGGTGGAATCAAGCTACATATTGGGCCGAGATAAAAGGGAGGAAAGGTTTTGGCTCACCAAGAACCCCACTGGCACTGCTGTGATGGCCAGTCTGGCCACTGTCCATCCTTTTGCATTGCTCCATCGGCGAAAGGCAGGTCCAGGCCAGTTGCATGGGCTCCTCTTTCAGTGGCAGCAGGAAGGATATGACAGCTGAGAGAAAAAGGAACCGGTCTTGAGAAAGGTGAGGGGGTCGGACACAAAAAGGACTGAGACTGGGAACAGCTAGCCCCCTCGCAACACCTCCTGTGAGGCCTGTTATCCAATCTGATGGCTAGCGAGGTTAACACATCTAAGCCACTTGTTTCATCCCTAGCAGGTAACTCATCCATTATTGACTAACCAAGCACATTAATGAATACCCCCCAAAAGAGACTCATCATTCCACTGCTGCTATCCTAAACTCCTCAGACAAAAACAGCTACAGTACGAGTCTCCTGACAGGGAGATAAGGGATGCTGCATCTCTGGCCAGAAGTGGGTCATCAAAAACCTTCCTCATGCTGGCAACAAAGCTAGCATAGGTATTACTAACAGAGGCTGGACTCTTCCACACAGCTGATGCTCAGGCTACGGCATTTCCCCTGAGCATACCCACCAGGTAAGAAATCGTACCTCTGTCAACAGCGTAAGTTAAGGGTTGTTACCCAAATACTAGTGAACATTAGATATCAAAAGACCGGTATGTCCCTAAATCCCTACCGTAATGTTCAGGGTTCAGAACATGAGACTCTCTGGGCTCGGCAGATAACTGTACTTAGGAAGGCATGGAAGCAGGATGGCTTGGTTGTGCTCTGGGAAGAATGAAGGAGAGGTATGTGTAAATGAGATCTACCTTATATTCAGAGAATTGTTTGTCTTCCCAAGTGGAAGACAATACTTCAACACAAGCCTCTCTCTATTCTAAAATTAATTCTAAGGTCTTCTCTCTTTGCCACACTGATCATTTGTGATAAGGAGCTGTGTGTGTGTTATTTGCTGTGCTACTCTTCCAATTTTGGGTAGAGTGTGACAAAATACTGAATGTTTACAACAGGAAATTAAATTATATAGAACATTGTACGGGTTCTCATAAAACATCGAGTAGTTTGACACACTAAGGATGGGTGCGTAAATGCAGACTAGGTCACTCTTTCTGTGTATGAAATGTAACAATGCTGAAACATTGTTTTTGTGTAAAGTATCACACTCTACAGAGAGAGGAAACAAGAAAACAAGGCTGAGCCACAATCTTGCTTCACATTATTTTGTGTTAATGCTGTGTTTTAAGTCATTGTTCAGTGGTTTGTTTGTTTCTTTGCACTGCTTTTAAGTTGTGGTGACCACCAGAAGTGACCACCTTTAAGTTCTGTGGGGCATATTTTCTAGGAAAATCTTAAGTAGTGTCTGACTATTAATCATTATTTGCCTAAATTGTGAGCGTTTTCTCATTATGGAAATCATTAGAAAAGAATCAGACGTACATTGAAAGGATAAATTATACATGTTTGGCTACAATTTGATCTCCTACCTGCCATCCAATTCTCCACAAAGCCCTGTCTCTTGTTCAAAGAACAAAAATCAAATACAAATTTATTTGTTTGAAATGTAGATAAATATCTTTCTTAGACCTCAGCGAACTAGAGAAGTATTGACTGTATTGCATTCAAAATTCAGCGTTGGTGACTGAGACATGCATTGAAACAACAGATAAGGTGTCAACAGCTTGAGACAGAAGGCTCAGTCAAACAGAGGAATCTCTTACAATCCAGCAGTGATCCTGAATAATTTTAAGGTACTCTTGTGAAAATAACAAAAATTACTTTATTGTCAACCATGGCATTTAGTTATATGGTTTAGCTTTAAACTGTATGACCAAAAGAAGATTCTGTAAATCAGAAATTACTATAAAACTAATAAAAAAAATAAATAAAAAAAGGAAAACAGATTGTATAATTTTAAAACAGTATGCCTTCTTTAAGACCAGCAGGTTGTTTGTTGTTCTTTCAGAATTGATTAAGGAGTTAGAATGTCTATGCAAAAACTGACCATACTGAAACCTGAAACTTCAGATGTTCACAGTACTTGCAACACATGTTTCTACTTTCGCTGTCTGCTTGACCACATTTGGTATGTCTACCATATTTAACTTTGGCTGTGTCAGCAAAACCCCATTCAATATAAGGAGTCCTTGAGGAAATGGGCTTGTAACAGAAGACCTGTGAGTTCCTGCTTGTGGTAAAATTGTGTTCTCTTATGCTTTAGACCACTTGAATGTGTTAATGGGAGTAATAAGTTAAAATTATGTTAATTGGAACAATTGATGAGTGAATCTGTGTTATATTTAACAAAAACTATTTTGAACAGGATTGGTGACTACTGCACACAAGGAACCAGTGAGGTAATGATGATAAAGTTTCTTAAATTTCTTATTGAATGTCAGCAGTGATTCATCTAAAGGTGTTGAAAAAAATTAACGATATGCTAGTATTGTTGTGTGTTCTCAGAACAGACTAAATAACCCACCGGTAACAATACACAGACATGGCTTCAGTTTAGTTTTGTTTGCAATTCGGCAAAATTTCAAGTTCAATTGTTGTTTAATTAGATGGGCTAAAGACATTAGTGTAACATGGAAATTCCTTTTCTAACTTTCTTTACAGGCATAAACCGCCACCATGAGTACGGACGCGGAGATGGCCATTTATGGCAAAGCTGCCATTTACCTCCGTAAGCCAGAAAAGGAGAGAATTGAGGCTCAAAACAAACCTTTTGATGCCAAGTCCGCCTGCTACGTGGCCGATGCCAAGGAGCTGTACTTGAAGGCAACAATCATCAAGAAAGATGCTGGCAAAGTCACTGTCAAAGTCCTGGACACTCAAGAGGTTGGTATCATGAAGCAAGGGTAAATTGGGAATTTAATGTGATCAGTTCTCACACATACATGTCCGGTTCCAGGAGAGGACAGTTAAAGAAGATGACGTCTCTCCAATGAATCCTCCCAAGTACGACAAAATTGAGGACATGGCCATGATGACCCATCTCAATGAAGCCTCTGTGCTGTATAACCTCAAAGAGCGTTATGCAGCATGGATGATCTACGTAAGACAATCTGCCTATCAAGACAAGAGTGCAAAATGGCCATACTTGAAGGAAGTATAGAATTAACTCCTGAATCTCTGATCACTTTCAGACCTACTCTGGGTTGTTCTGTGCCACTGTGAACCCCTACAAGTGGCTCCCAGTGTACGATTCTGAAGTTGTCTCTGCCTATAGAGGCAAGAAGCGTATGGAGGCTCCACCCCACATCTTCTCTGTCTCTGACAACGCTTATCAGAACATGCTTACTGGTAAGTCTTTGCCATAACAATGTAAAATCTGTCAGTATATGAGGGTTTTGTTGAAGAAAAACAGAGTTAATCCTGCTCTTTGTAATTTAACAGATAGGGAGAACCAGTCTGTCTTGATCACGTAAGTTAAACATTTGTTGACTTTCTTGAACAAAATCAAATATCTTGATCAAATTCTTAAAAGTCTGTGTTTGCACCTAGTGGAGAATCTGGTGCTGGAAAGACTGTGAACACCAAGCGTGTCATCCAGTACTTTGCAACAATCTCAGTTGGTGGAGAGAAGAAGAAGCAGGACTCATCAAAGATGGGAGTAAGTTCCAGTCTGATGATTGCAATTCGGTGTTCTTTAAGGAGAGAATATTTATCCAGTCATGTTCTGATATCAATTTTAAACCTGGATCTCAGGGTTCACTGGAGGATCAGATTATTGCAGCCAATCCTCTGCTGGAGGCCTATGGTAATGCCAAAACTGTGAGGAATGACAACTCTTCCCGTTTCGTAAGTATGGAGAGATTTCTATGTGAGAGGTCTTCTTACACAATGCCCATCAAGAGGGACTCTGAAAATTCCTTTCTCCCAAACAGGGTAAATTCATCAGAATCCATTTCGGCACATCTGGCAAACTGTCTAGTGCTGATATTGAGACATGTAAGTAAAATTCTCAGACTCCATACAAAACAATAGAACTGAACATTTGCCAGGCTGTGACTTATGATCATCATTTATAGATCTGCTGGAGAAGTCCAGAGTGACATTCCAGCTTCCTGATGAAAGAGGCTACCACATCTTCTACCAGATGATGACCAACCACAAACCTGAGCTGATTGGTACACAGAATGAGTTCTTGCACAATGTTACGCTTACTTACAGTTTTCATATACAACAAACTATTGATCTAATCACTGTTGCTTGAATTTCCAGAGATGTCCCTCATCACAACCAACCCCTACGACTTCCCCATGTGTAGCCAGGGTCAGATCACTGTAGCCAGCATTGATGACAAAGTTGAGCTGGAAGCCACTGATGTGAGTGATCACACCTTCAAAATATTCAAAAATATTTTTGCTCATTAAAACTGCTTTCTGAAATGCTCTGTGCTCTCTTACATGTATTGTGTACATTGCTGATGTTTTGTGTGGACACTTCTCTTCAAAACAGAATGCTATTGATATCCTGGGCTTCACTGGTGAAGAGAAGCTCAGCATCTACAAGATGACTGGTGCTGTGCTCCACCACGGTAACATGAAGTTCAAGCAGAAGCAGCGTGAGGAGCAGGCTGAGCCTGATGGCACAGAGGGTGAGAATATCATGTCAGCTGAAAGTGAATAGCTTAGGAACAATACTGGAAAAGTTCTGTGTCAGACTGGTTTCTGCTATATCATAATGGGCAATCACAGTCACATACTTTATGTATTAAATGTAAATGATCAAACTATTTTCAGATGCTGACAAGGTTGCTTACTTGCTGGGTCTGAACTCTGCTGACATGCTGAAGGGTCTGTGCTATCCCAGAGTGAAGGTCGGAAATGAGTTTGTCACCAAGGGACAGACTGTACCTCAGGTAATTGAGATATTCTGGTATCAATTTGTAGTTAGAATTGTAGTTTGGTTCGGTTTTGATTCTTTTTTTCTCCCTTACCTCATTAGAAGTTCAGAACACCAGTAATTCAGCATCTGACTGACTCTAATCACATCACACCTTTGTTTTCATTCAGGTGCTGAACTCAGTGACTGCCCTGGCCAAGTCTATCTATGAGAGGATGTTCTTGTGGATGGTCATCCGCATCAACCAGATGTTGGACACTAAACAGCCAAGGCAGTTCTTCATTGGTGTCCTGGATATTGCTGGCTTTGAAATCTTTGATGTGAGCTGTGATTTCAAACAATTCAGCAGCCAATACAAAATCATTGTCTGATCTAAACTGTAAGGGATTATGGTTATTATTTATCCCCACACAGTACAACAGCATGGAACAGCTGTGCATCAACTTCACCAATGAGAAACTGCAACAGTTCTTCAACCACCACATGTTTGTCCTGGAGCAAGAGGAGTACAAGAAGGAGGGTATTATCTGGGAGTTTATTGACTTTGGCATGGACTTGGCTGCCTGCATTGAGCTGATTGAGAAGGTAATCTTTTCATGTTGTGATTTACATAATTCTTCTTAAATTCACCTAATGTGTCACTTAATTAAATACTTCTTCCGACTTCTTTTCAAGCCCATGGGCATCTTCTCCATCCTTGAAGAGGAGTGCATGTTCCCCAAGGCCACAGACACATCCTTCAAGAACAAGCTGTATGACCAGCATCTTGGCAAATGCAAAGCCTTTGAGAAGCCAAAGCCAGCCAAGGGAAAGGCTGAGGCCCACTTCTCCCTGGTGCACTATGCTGGTACTGTGGACTACAATATCGCTGGCTGGCTGGACAAGAACAAGGACCCACTGAATGAGTCTGTTTTGCAGCTGTACCAGAAGTCCTCAGTTAAGCTGCTGGCTCTTCTGTATCCTCCCGTTGTTGAGGGTATGACAGTAACCACACTCAACTCATATTTTTATTTTAAAGCATGTATTCATATACATTTTATGTCTTGCTCTAACAAAACATGTCTGCTTCAAATTATCAACAGAGACTGGCGGTGGCAAGAAGGGAGGCAAGAAGAAGGGTGGTTCCATGCAGACAGTGTCTTCTCAGTTCAGGGTAAGGTTTAACATTTAAACTTAGCTGTAAAATCATATCTCAGATTATACTCAAACTCTCAATTGTTACATTTTATGACAACAGTTATCATTTTGGATCGACAGGAGAACTTGGGCAAGCTGATGACAAACTTGAGGAGCACCCATCCTCACTTTGTGCGCTGCCTGATTCCCAATGAGTCAAAGACCCCAGGTACATAGAGAACATAATCTCATTAGAGTCTTTGAGGAGTGTTTTTGTTCTGTTGTTATGGTTTGATTAATTGTGTGCTGCTTCAACAAAGACAATGTTTATTTAAAGAAGTACTTATGAAATGTCTTTTTAACAGGTCTGATGGAGAACTTCCTGGTCATCCACCAGCTCAGGTGCAACGGTGTGCTGGAGGGTATCAGAATCTGCAGAAAGGGTTTCCCCAGCAGAATCCTCTATGGTGACTTCAAGCAGAGGTATCAATTGATATTTGAATAAAATTTTGATGTACAATGTTAAAAGAAAATGCTTACACTCATCATTCACTCCCAAAACAGGTACAAGGTGCTTAATGCCAGTGTCATCCCTGAGGGCCAGTTCATTGACAACAAGAAGGCTTCAGAGAAGCTGCTTGGGTCCATTGATGTTGATCATGACCAGTACAGATTCGGACACACCAAGGTAAGTGCCTTCATTGCATTCATATCCTTCAGTGTATTTATCAAGGTGGGTATGTGTGTCAGTCAGTTTTCTGTTAAATAGAAGAGTATCTTTTTACCCAATTAAAAAAAATTTGATGGGATGTTAGGCCAAGAGTGAAAGAATAAGTAAGGCATCCAAAGAGCCATCTTCTGGCCACACATAATCATTACATGTTGCTTTGTTACTCTGGGACGAAGAGGCTGACATCAAACTTTTTTCTGTCCTGGATTCTGTCGTACTTTTCCAACAATTCAAAATATTGGCCTACATTCTTTTAAACTTAGTCCTTCTACAATTTTTTTTTTTAGATTTTCACCAAATATATTAATTGTATGGATGAGTCTGCAAAAAGCTTCATTTTACCATTCGCTGTGAGATTGTGCTCTCATGGGTTGCCTAGTTCCTGTATCCTCTATTTAACATAAATTGCAGTACTTTGTGTTTACAATGTAATTGCAACAAAATGTAGAATGCATGTGTACACCACCCTGTAAACCGTGACTGCAAGTTGGTGATTCAGGATTGTGATAAATTCGAGTAGCATTTATAATGACCAGAATCACAAGTCTGACACAGTTGAAATTTGGCACAACTCACCCCTGTGAAAGTGCCAATGTGTCTAGAAGGGATTCAAGATCTCTTGAATAGGCACAGCTGTCAACCATTTACCATAACTGTCTTTCAGTCCTCACATACTTTTAATACAGATCCAGATCCTGAGGCAGATTTTAAAATATTCCAAACATGTTTTCTTAAAAACACATTTAGATGATTTCGTGGGGTCCTCTCTCTCTGAGAATGCTTTCTTGTTTCAAGTGTACAGTGCAGACACACAGTAATTTTCTATTCACTGTTTGTTCAGGTGTTCTTCAAAGCCGGTCTGCTGGGTACCCTTGAGGAGATGAGAGATGACAAGTTGGCAGCTCTGGTCACCATGACTCAGGCTATGTGCCGTGGTTACCTCATGAGAAAGGAGTTTGTGGAGATGACAGCGAGGAGGCATGTTGAAAACAGCTTTTGAGTGCACACTCATAGTATGAATAATGAAGAATTATCATTGTCGATAACAGCAACTTCTTGTCCACAGGGATGCCATCTACACCATCCAGTACAATGTCCGTTCATTCATGAATGTCAAACACTGGCCATGGATGAAGGTGTACTACAAGATCAAGCCTCTGCTGAAGAGTGCTGAAACTGAGAAGGAGCTGGCCCAGATGAAGGAGAACTACGAGAAGATGCAATCAGACTTGGCTGCTGCCCTGGCCAAGAAGAAGGAACTGGAGGAGAAGATGGTGTCCCTTCTGCAGGAGAAGAATGATCTGCAGCTGCAAGTTGCATCTGTAAGTACACATCAACAGCAGCTTCCTCATGTTGTCTCAGTGTTAATGTGCTAACATCTATTTTCATCATATGAACTAGGAATCAGAGAATCTGTCAGATGCTGAGGAGAGATGTGAGGGTCTTATCAAGAGTAAAATTCAGCTGGAGGCCAAACTCAAAGAGACAACTGAGAGACTGGAGGATGAAGAGGAAATCAATGCTGAGCTCACTGCCAAGAAGAGAAAGCTGGAGGATGAATGCTCTGAGCTCAAGAAGGATATTGATGACCTGGAGCTTACCTTGGCAAAAGTGGAGAAGGAGAAACATGCCACTGAGAACAAGGTTTGTAAATATCAAGTTATCTAGCAAATCAAGTATCATTTAAAGATTATCATGTAATCCGAACCCCTTTCTTGCAAATTTAGGTGAAGAACCTGACCGAGGAGATGGCCTCTCAGGATGAGAGCATTGCTAAGCTGACCAAGGAAAAGAAAGCCCTTCAGGAGGCTCATCAGCAGACACTTGATGACCTGCAGGCTGAGGAAGACAAAGTCAACACCCTGACCAAGGCCAAGACCAAGCTTGAGCAGCAAGTGGATGATGTAAGTTCAAAGTCAGTCAAAAGATTCAGTCAGTCAAAGATTCCTCTTGAACGTGATAATTAAAAACTCATTTTAATGTTCAGCTTGAGGGTTCTCTGGAGCAAGAGAAGAAGCTGCGTATGGACCTTGAGAGAGCCAAGAGGAAGCTGGAGGGTGATCTGAAACTGGCCCAGGAATCCATCATGGATCTTGAGAATGACAAGCAGCAGTCTGATGAGAAACTGAAAAAGTAATGTTGCTTTGGAAGTTGTACAACAAGCGCTCTTTTTGAAATCACGACCAACTGCACAAGCTCTTACTATGTGCTTTATCCATTATTCTCACAGGAAGGACTTTGAAATCAGTCAGCTCCTTAGCAAGATTGAGGATGAGCAGTCAATGGGTGCTCAGCTTCAGAAGAAGATCAAGGAGCTTCAGGTGACACATTGTGTTGCATAAAACGTTACTGCATACATTTCCTAATTTGTGTTTTGAAAGTGAAAGTTTATTGACAGACAACACACCTACATTCAACAGGCCCGTATTGAGGAGCTGGAGGAGGAGATTGAGGCTGAGCGTGCTGCTCGTGCCAAGGTTGAGAAGCAGAGAGCCGACCTCTCCAGGGAACTTGAGGAGATCAGTGAGAGGCTGGAGGAGGCCGGTGGTGCCACAGCTGCTCAGATTGAGATGAACAAGAAGCGTGAAGCTGAGTTCCAGAAGCTCCGTCGTGACCTGGAGGAGTCCACTCTGCAGCATGAAGCCACCGCTGCTGCTCTTCGCAAGAAGCAGGCTGACAGCGTTGCCGAGCTGGGAGAGCAGATCGACAACCTTCAGCGTGTCAAGCAGAAGCTTGAGAAGGAAAAGAGTGAATACAAGATGGAGATTGATGACCTCTCCAGCAACATGGAGGCTGTTGCTAAAGCAAAGGTACACAATGCATTAAAATTCATGTAATACATGAGGTTATGCATGTTACAAATAAAATATGCTTACTGATCTGATCTCTTTTGTTCATTAGGGAAACCTTGAAAAGATGTGCCGTACTCTTGAGGACCAACTTAGCGAACTGAAGACCAAGAATGATGAAAATGTCCGTCAAATGAACGACATGGGTGCACAGAAAGCACGTCTCCTGACAGAAAATGGTATGTGAGGTTATCAGCAAATGATGTTTTGTATTATCGCCAAACGCAACACAATCTAATATGTCATGACGTCTTTCACACAAGGTGAGTTCAGTCGTCAAATTGAAGAGAAAGAAGCTCTCGTCTCCCAGCTGACCAGAGGCAAACAGGCCTTCACACAGCAGATTGAGGAACTGAAGAGGCAGATTGAAGAGGAGGTTAAGGTAAGAAAACATTAAGTTTATACTGACAAACTTCATGTGTGTTATTTAGACATTTTTCACACTGAACATTATTTCTTACACCAGGCCAAGAATGCTCTTGCCCATGGACTGCAATCAGCCCGCCATGACTGCGATCTGCTGAGGGAGCAGTTTGAGGAGGAGCAGGAGGCCAAGGCTGAGCTGCAGCGGGGAATGTCCAAGGCCAACAGTGAGGTGGCTCAGTGGAGAACTAAGTATGAAACTGATGCTATCCAGCGCACTGAGGAGCTTGAGGAAGCCAAGTGAGTAGCATTCAATAAATCACTTGCCTATATAAATACCTGCATTTAAACAAATTTATCCAAACAATTTGACATTTGGGCAGACATTTTGATTGCAGCACTGCTTTCTTATGTTTTTCATGTATTTAAGTATTTCTACTTCATATATCCAACAAAAACATCCAGAAAAATTGTAACTTTGGGGTTTTCACTGAGAAACAAATCCCTCCTTTTCAAACAGGAAAAAACTGGCCCAGCGCCTTCAGGAGGCTGAGGAGCAGATTGAGGCAGTGAATTCCAAGTGTGCTTCTCTTGAGAAAACCAAACAGAGGCTCCAGAGTGAGGTGGAGGACCTCATGATTGATGTGGAGAGGGCCAATGGACTGGCTGCCAATCTGGACAAGAAGCAGAGGAACTTTGACAAGGTAGCAACGATTATTTTGTGTCACCATGCCTTTCAAACAGTGAAACACATATTTACTTGTCTTGTATTTGTTGCTACATAACCAAGTGAGCTGTATTAATTGTGTTATTCAGGTGTTGGCAGAGTGGAAACAGAAGTACGAGGAGGGTCAGGCAGAGCTTGAGGGAGCTCAGAAGGAGGCTCGCTCTCTGGGCACTGAGCTGTTCAAGATGAAGAACTCTTATGAGGAAGCTCTGGATCAGCTGGAGACCATGAAACGCGAAAACAAGAACCTGCAACGTGAGTTCTGACCACATTGTATTAGCAACTACAGTTAAATCATATTCAACGCATGTTGTATGTATATATATGTCTTATATTACATTGAACATGTGTACCTGTTAGAGTTAAGTATTTACATTTTATATTTCAAAGCTTGACAATATAAAACACATGCATCTCTCTGCAGAGGAGATCTCAGATCTGACTGAACAGATTGGTGAAACTGGCAAGAGCATCCATGAGCTGGAGAAGGCCAAGAAGCAGGTGGAGACTGAGAAGGCTGAGATCCAGACAGCTCTTGAAGAGGCCGAGGTACTTTTCTTCTGGCAAGATCTTCTGAAAAAACAGGGACAAATGTTTGATAAAATGTTTGAAGGCAGAGATAAATGCTTTATTCTCTGATATCATTAGGGAACTCTGGAACATGAAGAGTCTAAGATCCTGCGTGTCCAGCTGGAGCTCAACCAGATTAAGGGTGAAGTGGACAGGAAGTTGGCAGAGAAAGATGAGGAGATGGAGCAGATCAAGAGGAACAGCCAGAGGGTGACTGACTCCATGCAGAGCACTCTGGATTCTGAGGTCAGGAGCAGGAACGATGCCCTGAGAATCAAGAAGAAGATGGAGGGAGACCTGAACGAGATGGAGATTCAGCTGAGCCATGCCAATCGCCAGGCTGCTGAGTCCCAGAAGCAGCTGAGGAATGTGCAGGCACAGCTGAAGGTATTGTACATGGACATGGACTTGTTGCACAGATTATGGTCAGTGCGCCTACATCTTGGCATTCTGTGAATTTTTTCCTAACACTTCCCACCAGGATGCACAACTGCACCTTGATGATGCTGTCAGAGCCCAGGATGACCTCAAGGAACAAGCTGCTATGGTGGAGCGTAGGAACGGTCTCATGGTGGCTGAAATTGAGGAACTCAGAGCTGCTCTGGAACAGACAGAGAGAAGCCGCAAAATCGCTGAGCAGGAGCTGGTGGATGCCAGCGAGCGTGTTGGACTTCTGCACTCTCAGGTGAACAAACATCATCATTTCTTCAATCATTCAAAAATGTTATCAGTTTTTAAATAACACAAAATCAGGCATACGATGACTTAAACAATTAAATCTTTATACCTTTTAGAACACAAGCCTTATGAACACCAAGAAGAAGCTTGAGTCTGACCTGGTCCAGATCCAGGGTGAGGTGGATGACACTGTTCAGGAAGCCAGGAATGCAGAGGAGAAGGCCAAGAAGGCCATCACTGATGTAGGTTTAAATTTCCTTTGGTCTTAATCTTACACCTGGCAAAATGTGTTTTTTTTCATATTATGTCTAATCAACATTTTATGCTCTCTCCTGTAGGCTGCTATGATGGCTGAGGAGCTGAAGAAGGAGCAGGATACTAGCGCTCACCTGGAGAGGATGAAGAAGAACCTGGAGGTTGCTGTTAAGGACCTTCAGCATCGCCTGGATGAGGCTGAGAACCTGGCCATGAAGGGTGGCAAGAAGCAGCTCCAGAAACTTGAGTCTAGGGTAACACAACTCTGTTAAGATTTGACTGTCAAACAAATTTAAGAAAACATGTAAAACACATGGATTCTCAATATTATCGCCATTTTCTGGTTTTCTGAAGGTGCGTGAGCTGGAGACAGAGGTTGAGGGTGAGCAGAGACGTGGAGCAGATGCTGTTAAGGGTGTCTGCAAATATGAGAGGAGGGTGAAGGAGCTCACCTATCAGGTACAACCACATTAAGAGTTTACATGTACAACACAATCACATCAAATCTAACATACTTAAACATTTAAACATGCAAATGTATATTTTCTCTTACAGACCGAGGAGGACAAGAAAAACATTACCAGGCTGCAGGATCTGGTTGACAAGTTGCAGCTCAAGGTGAAGGCCTACAAGAGGCAGGCTGAGGAAGCGGTAAGGACAAGACATTTACTTTAAACAATGATACAGTGATACACACTCGATACAGTCTCATAGTTATTTTATGTACAGTGAACAGTTAAACATCTTTGTGTGTCTTTTTATTTCAGGAGGAGCAGGCCAATGTTCATCTGTCCAAGTGCAGGAAGATCCAGCATGAGCTGGAGGAGGCTGAGGAGCGTGCTGACATTGCAGAGTCCCAGGTCAACAAAATGAGAGCCAAGAGCCGTGACTCCGGCAAGGTAAATATACAATTCTGTTTCGTCAAAAACAAATCAAATTCAAATGTAATTCAAATGTAATCTTAGATAATGTTCCTGTGTAAAGTTGATCAAACGTAATTGTGTGTGTTTTTAGGGAAAGGAGGCAGCGGAGTAAAGCACACTGGAAGATCAGGTGTTTCTAATCATATAATATGATGTGAAGCATACCGTAAAAATAAATTTTTTACTTTGTCGCCCTTAAATTGCTGTCTGCCTTTGCTTTTTTCGTCTTACTGTGCGTCCTAAGATTTGAGTATCAAAGTGGGATGATTGTCTAACCAAAAATCATGTCTGTATAAGAAGTAATACTACACAGCTACTTAAGTATCATCAGCAAAAGTACATATATATTAAATTTTTTTTGGTTGGCTACGCCATTAAGAATGTTGATTGTCATTGTCATTTATGTCCTCAGTATCTGGCACTGTAACAAACCTACCTTCAAGTTGCTTCTTTGAACTTTATATTGGCAGGTCAGGAGGGTGACTTTGCATGCCATGATACCATTTTCGATCTGAAAAACTGGATAGATGTGTGGCTTAATCTGAGTTCTCACATGGATCTTTTTTCTATGGATGCCACAGGCAACCGCTGAGTGGGAATATCTGTTTACAAGTTTCATCTGCACTTCCATTAAACAGCTATGCTTCTGTGCTGGTTTTAGAATGGTACTGTAGGTTTATGTCTTGCTTTGTGGCACACCCTGGGTATGTAGGCCATACCTGTGGCATACTCTGAAGGCTAGGCCGAGGCTATTATTTTATGTTACTTTTCTTTTATGTCTTTTATTGCCTTGTTTTAATGTCCTGTTATAATATTGAATTTCTATGCTTTATGGGATTCTGTCATTGCACTTAATTTAGAAACCTCCTTTAAAATTAATCATCATCATTCTTAAATTGTAACCTGAATCCCCTTTCCCTTATGAATTATATTGACCATTGCTGCCTAACACAAATAGCCCACAATTTTGCCTACTAACAAATCTAGACTGAACTTTAACATAAATTCAAAGTTAGTCAAGTTTGTTAGAATTATTCTGCTCGTTTTTCCGAATGAACCAGATTATTATCTCAGAATTCTATGAAAATTTTCATGAAATAAAAATTCTGCTTTTGGTTTTCTGAATTAGCGAGATTATCAGGATGTTGTGTGATGGGAAACGTTAATTCTGATGACTTGGAGTTAACAGTTTGAGTTAAGCATGGAGGCTGCTTGTGTAGCTCTGGTTGTGTCTGTATTATTCTTGCGGTTGGTTTGTAAAACAAATAGCAACTGGCAGTGTTGATCCAGAGAATTATGAGCAATAGTTTGTCCAGTAAACACACCAACCTCTTCAGCGGTTGCAGTCCCCCCTGCCCGGCCTGCTGTTGCTCCTCTCGGGGGACCTCCTCTTCCACTAGCTACACTGGTCCAGTGAAAGGATGGCCACGAGCCATACTGATGTCTTTCTTTCCTCCAACAGCAGACCCCGTGAAAACTACAGTATATTAAAGGACATAAAATGGTCAAAATATACATCCCTCAGTTGTTTTAAAGTCTCTCAAGCTAGTTGATATTGAAATCAAATGAAATGACTGAAAACATTGCACTGTCCATGTAAAAGCACATCAACAAACATTATGCACACGTATAATGTAACCTGCCTCAGCTCTAACTGTTAATGGTAAAAGACTGGGAGATACAGATATTCATTTTAGTAGTCAGAAGTTTAGGTCGCTACAGGAGAAAGGGTGCATTAGCAAAATTGCATTGAGTGACCGAATAAAGAACCTCACACATCAAGGTAAGTTTTTAAGTGTGTTGTATTGTATTAAATGAAAAATAAAATTTGTAGAAAAATAAACACAATTCTTAGCTTTTCAGCTCTTCAGACATTAAATATCAACCACAGTTCTCAATAAATCAGTCCTTTTAAAAAAATAAAAAAAAATCACAGTCTCTGTATAAATCCCAATCTCTATCTTGTGGGTTGGCTCGCCACGACCACTGAGGTCCTGTTCTACCTTTACAGACACAGGAAGAATCCTCAGTAGAAGATGTCTTGCAGATCGGCACAGGAATCCATACAAGAGACAGGAAAAGAAAAAAAAAGAACAAAAGAAAAGACCCAGCCTATAAAGGCCAAAAACAGGGTTACTGTACTGTTCACATAAACAATATATACTTTTAAATTTAAATAAATACATATAAACACACATTTTTATGCATATACTTTGTAACACAGCTTCTTAACCATTAACCACTTTTCACTGTTAATTCAATGAACTGAATACAGAATATATTTTTTTTAGTATTAACAAAATGGATGAACATCTTTTTTCCCTTTTTTTCTACCACTGCTCACTAAAAAACACAAAGCGAGGGTAAATGTAAACAAAACACTGTAATATGAAACCCTTTTTCTTTTTAGCCACTACATTCATGAAAATAATGCCTTAATTAAAAATTACTCACCAGAGGCTCACAGTTCACATACACACACTCACTCCAGGCACAGGGCACAATACACGGATCCCACTTTTTAAGAGACAGGGACACGGGAGTTCAGTAATGTATAACCGTTATAATTTAGCAACGGATATGACTGATGACTGGAGTTAGTGTGGCGGAGTGAGGGGAGAAAGGTCACAAAGTAGTATGAGGGGGGGAGAACCGACAACGCCAACTGGGGAATTGCACCCCAGGAAATATCTCAAGAATATTAACAGTTGGGAGATTAGTAAAGCATACAGATTTGTTCTGAAACAGGACAGAGACATATTGTTTTAAATAAATGAATTATTTATTGAAAATCTATATAAACAGGCAGGGCTGAAGCTGCAAAGGAAAAGGGAAAAATTAACTAGTCAAAATAAAACTAAATAAACAAACACTGGAAGGGATTATAAACATTTCTTTATTGCAATATTATCTAAAAAAGGCCTTAACAAATACGATCTAAAAACCAGAGATATAATAAAATACCTAAAAAACTCAACCCAACATAACCTAAGGGTAAGAGTGAGCAGAGGCCATCAGTGGGGAGGCAGACTATGCAGGGGTGCCTAAAGGTGCCACCACTATTCACCTCAGTGAAACACAGCAATCCTCACAGCAATCTCAACAATCGTGTCCCGGTGCCTTTACTTACATGCAATGTGTAGGACCCTTACCGGGGTACCTAGCCTCCCAAAAATGGCGCTCCACCTCACTAAATGAAACAAATACTAATAACAAAAAGTAACAAATACAGCAACCCAGATGTTTTAATATATTCTAAGAAATAACTCAATATGATGTAAAAGCAAATCAGAATGAGAACAAAACTGAGCACGAAATACAAAAAAGCAAAACAGGAAACCAAACAACCAAACAAACAAAACAAGGGCCAAACACAAAGGCTCTAAAAACGACAAAACACGAAGGCCCTGGAAGGGCTAAACACAAGGACTCTAAAAGGGCAAAACACAAGGACTGTAAAAGGGCAAAACAATTTATTATGAACCTATAATAAAGCGAAAATGAGATTAATACTGGTTCACAACACTGCTTTTGAAAGTTTAAAAAGCACAACCCTACTTACCACCTATAGTACCAGACCACTACAGCAGGGAGAGGGCTCAGACACCACTGCTACCTTCGGCCTTACTAAGTGGAAAAAAAGGGGTCTTTAAATAAAAGTGCAGGGAAGAAATAAAACATGACAACTAAACTGAAAAAGGCTCCCATACCTACCAGTGCAGCAAACAGCAGCCACCACTCACAGGAACCAGCAGCCAAAAAGAAGGAGCATGTGCTCACTCAGCCCTTATATAGGCTGGCTGTAATTAAGGGAGAGGCTACTGAGGACTGGAGTCTGGAGGTACATTCAAAAACGCTACCTAACAGTGTCAGGTGCTATACCTCACTACATTAGCGCTAAAGCTAGCGCCGAATGCTAATTAACGCAACTTACGATCTCCTCCGCTTCTTTTGCGAAACAGACGGTCCGCTCATCTTCCACGACAAAAAAAGGAAGGCTCGCTCTCTGCTCTGAAGGTAAAAGTAACTTAACTTGGAATATGTGTCTCTCTCAGACAAAAAAACAGCATAGTCTGCGGCAGGAGGTTAGCACACAGCTGCCTCGGAAACGATCAGAGAGAGAGAAGTAAAAGACGAACGCATCCAGGCACGCGTGCCCTGGTAGCGTCTGATTGGCTACACCTCACAGGAACTCATGAATCTTTTACACTTGAGAAAGGCACTTTCACCACATTTGAAATGAAATAAAATATTCTTTTAAAACAGATAAATGAACCTATGTGTATTGATCTTTTTTAAAAAATCAATTTATTAACATATTTATGATTTTTAATCATAAATCCTATGTATTCATTTTATGAAAGATTGTAATTTATCTGTCACATGAAAATAATATGAATTTATTAATTTATTGTTCTAATTAACTAACTGGTGGACTGGACTGTTAATGAGGCATGGTAACCTGGGTTATAATAACATGTACCCATGTACCATTTACACCAAATACCCTGTGCACCCGCTTGTATATGTGCAGAATAAGATCATTTAAGGTAAGATAAAATAAAACTTTATTAGTCCCACACGGGGGAAATTAAATTGTTACAGAGAGCAAAGAATAAAATAGAGGGATGTAGAAAGATCAAAAAGACAATAAAAAAAGGATACAGAATAAAAAATCAACTATATTTTTGTATATTATAAGAATACTATTGCCATAAAAATATTATTGCCATATTGAATTGCACACTACTTTTCCTGTAAAAAAAAAAAAAAAAAAAAACAGTAAACAACTGGCAGCAGGGTTGCCATTACATTACTGTAAAATTAATTTTTAATATTTTCAGTGTTGTACTGTTAATGAAAAATAGAGTATGGACTGTTTTTAAAATTACTTCCACAATATTTTACAGTTAACCTATTTGTTTAAAAATACATTGTCTTTACAAAATCTACAGTATAATCAAAACAAAATGTGCTGTGAGAATCAAGAACAAGGCTAAATCACCGATTTTTCATCATATAGTTACAATGTAAGAGAAAAAAATCCACAGCTTCTTATTATATCAAAAATATTGACATGCTTTATCACCTTTTTGACTTTTTCAAGTAATATATTGAAAATATAAACCAGGTGACCAGAACAGTTTAGTGGAGTAGCCAAAGCTACAGACAGTTCAGCTACATCGTACAAACATAAATTACAACATACTCTCAGACATGTGTGCCCCTCACATCCACTTTTCATAATGTGGACTATGAACATAAAAATCCAAAGAAAAATATCAAGTCTTGAACTAACTCCTCAGAAAGTCAAAACATCGCAGCCTGTAGCATCCAAACACAGCTCCTTTTGCCAGTTCACCTTACAGCTACTTATTACAAGAAGAAGATTTTAAGAAATATGAATGCGCTTTCGTTATGCTCTCCCTGCTGGAGCCGTCCGGTAATTACAACTACTTTGAGGTATCAACATGAGGCATAAAAAATATTAGAAATTCTGGTACTCAACTGCTGTAACTAAAAAAACCAACCATTTTAAACACAAGATGTAATACAAGGTAAATATGCTCAGCTACAAAAATAATTTTAAGCCATTCAATCTCAGATATTGTTCTGCTACTGTATTCTTGTGAGACACATTATTCCATTAGATACTTTATTACTCTCCAAAGAGAAATGTACATTTCCAGCAGCTCAAAGGGTGGAAACAGAAGGGCATGCAAAATATGAACAACTTTCAAGTAATGAGGCAAAAAAAAAAAAAAAACACAATACAGAATACAAATATAATAGTGAGAAAAAAAATACAGAACTAAGCTATACAAGATAGACATGTCTGCATACTGTGCACATTTATTGGTAATTGCTGAATATATGGATCATGTATGGGTTGAGGATGAATCAGGTTTCAGTCATGAGTTTGTGGATAAAAATGTAATACTTAAGGGGTAGGGTTTAATAAATTTACACTTCTTCCTACTCCCTTTTGCTCATGTAATCTGAGAACATGAATTGAAGAGGGTGACACCTTTTTTCATTATCACTTTGTGTTTTTTTTCATTACATGTTTGAAAAAAGGAATATAATACACATACAGTAATATGACGACATGATGTTCCTTTATTGAATAGAATAAAGGAAAGCAAGTAATCCATCAGTTCCTTTCAAAAGTGAAGTCACAGTGCTCAACAAGATAGAAAGCACAGAATCAAAGCATATGTCACAAGAATACACATTCTCAAAGGTCTGTATATAAAACACCCTGCATGTCTGCACACTGGAATAAATGCAGGACAAATCCATACTTAAATGAACAGACAAATGTCAGGCCTGTACACACAGTACAATAGGCCAAATTAATAGCTATCTAAAGAATGCACGTTAACAATTTAAAACATATTCGTCTCTGATCAGCCGACCACTGTCGTCATCTGAGGGCACTCTGGGGGTCCTCTCCTTCCTCAGGCAGGCCACAATATGGAGGACAGCACAAGCCACAGTAATATTGCATGCTCTGTCTGGACTGACCCTCAGATGGTGCAGACATTGGAAGCGTGCCTTCAGGAGGCCAAAGGTCATCTCGATCCGAGCCCTTGTCCTGGCATGGGCATTGTTATATGGCTGCTGTGCTCCCTGAGGGTCTGTGTAAGATGTGAGGCAAAAAGGCTCACAGGCAAACCCTCTGTCTCCCAGCAGCGTGCGCCATCAGGCAAAGTGGCCTGGCTTTGCTGATCAGGTAGTCAGCATTGCAGACCATCTGAAATTATAAGATGTAGACTATTAAACCAATCAATGCACATCACAATGTACAGTGTTCATTAATGTCAGGAAGTCATGTTCACCCGAACATGAATGCTGTGAAAGGATTTCCTGTTCACAAAATTTCCCTCATGGGCACCTGAGGGGTTAGGTCAGCTAGTGGTGACCCACCACCCGTGCCTTGCTTGCGTTTTTTTAAATTGCTATAGGTACAGACAATGTGAGCAGGCACCCTCTGGGTACAAAGTATGTACATGCATAATATTTGTCAGGGCACTTACCGTTCTGCAGGATGTTCTTGTACTTTATCTTGACTTGCTGCCAAGTTTGTTTGGGCCCAGTCATGTTTAATCTGAAAATAAAAAAAAAAAATGAAGGACACACACATAATGAAACAGGAGCATGAGGAGCAAATACAGAGCTGCATTTACATGATTTCACTCACATCTGCAGTCAATTTCACTGGTAGTTCCTGCTGTTTCATAATCAGAATACAACTACATTTTTGGGGATGCTAACCCATAAGAACCCACGGTGACATGGGTTAGCATGTAACGGTGACATACATCCAAATTTTCCTAAAACATGAAATAATCTGAGTTCTCAACACCCAATGTGACACATCATTTGAGATCTTGGACAGTAGGGGGTGGGGTTCTGAAAAAAGTCAGAAATGTGTATATGTGGTCTATTTAGTGTCTAATGTCCCCCATAATTTTCCTAAAAGTAGAAATGGGTCCAGGTTCTTATGGGTTAATAAACTATTTGGATTGTAGTTGAGTGGAGTGGTGAGGGTGTGTTTGTGCAATACTTACGCATTCAGGCGATCTGCAATGATTAGCCATGCTTTCTCTCGTTGTTTTATGGCAGTGGCGGTGTTTTTTTTTTTAGATTTGGTCTTTCACCTCTTCATATGCATCCATAATTATCTCCTCCAACAGGGAGAAGTATGCTGCATCAGTGATTGATTGGCCCTATTTGAGGAGCTGTTTGCTGCAACTTATCCAGGATTGGTTTCACCTGGCTTGATGAATCCGTGTCTACTTATCCTGGCCTGGTGTTTGTGCAACCAATTGTACAAACCAAATGTCTAAATCCTACTTTTGTGCAACAGGCCCCAGATCTTAGATGAGTGACAACCAAACAGGCAATGAAATTAATCTGTGATTCCTTTATCTAGGGAAGTGAGCAGCAGAATATACTCACTACATAAAGCAAAGAAATAAAGATAACAAAAAACACTCCTAATGGAGGATAAGGAAAAGATTACTAGAGCTACAAAACAAAATCGCTCCCAAGGGAGGAAGAAACAAAAGGCTATCAAACACAAAACACTCCAAAAGGGGGGAAATCAGACTGGAGAGCACTTAAATTCACTCAGAACAAACAAAAGAGGATCTACAACAGATTAAAGAACAATGGCTATGAAACAAAAAACACTCTAATATGACACAACCACTAGCAAAATAAAGGAGGCAAGAGCTTAACTATGAAATACAACGACTAAGAAACAAAAACTCTCTCAAGGAGGACTATGGCATAAAACAAACAAAACAAAGAACAAGAAGGCAAAAACTAAACTATGAAACTTACAAACAAAAAAAATCACTCTCAAAGAGGAAAAAGGCTTACGTGGTTAATTGCTGTGGCTGTGGACAAAGACAGGCTTGGGTGACTCCACCAACGGACAAAGACACTCTGGCACAAAACAAGGGAGACGCAGACTATTTGAGCACATGGAGGGTAATGGAGAACAGGTGGAGACAATAGGTAATCAGGGTGGACACAATGGTGACACATGAGGAAGGGCAAGTGCTCTAAAACGAGAGGAGAATTAGACTTTCAAAATAAAAACAGGAAATGACAAGACAGAAAACCCAAGACGATACAAACCTCACCACGGTGTGACAGATATTTGCTTTTAGCTAACATAAAATGCAGGTTGTTCAAATTTAGCAAGTGAGCAGTGAGCAAGCAAGAAAGCTGAAAGAGACACATCTAATTACTTTCTGACATGATTTGACCCTCAACTGCCTGCAGTGCTTTCACACAAACCAAATATGATCTTTTTATTTCTGCATGTAAGATACTTGTCCAGCCCGTCTTTGTGATGTTGTGGGAAATATTGTTGCCTTACCTAATATTGTTATTGTTTATTCTTACAGGATATATATACAGGAAGATTCATGTGCATTCATCTGCACACTATCTTATTCATAGAGACATGGTCAAGCTCAATCATTTGTTTTTTTAAATACGTGTTTGGTGTCCACTCCCATGAAGAATTCAGTCATTTAAGACTGTAAGCACAATTCATTTTAAGAGAGCACTGCAAAGCACAGAAAATTAATCGTGTGGCTAGGATTCTCAACCCATCTGGCCCTGGTGAACATTTCTATTCCACAATGGCGGGTCTTGCTATTCATCAACAGAACAATTTTGGTTACAAACAAGCAACCGTAGAATTCATCAGTAAGACCATTTGCTAGTTTAAAATGAAGATTCAACAGAAACTAAATGTGTTACTCTTAGTCTTTTTTCAATTCAAATTGTATATTGTTATTGTTGTTTGATATATTCACATTATATTGATCAAGTGATTAATTTGTTCGTTAAAAAGATCCACATTGTGAAATACTGAATCTAATAGCTATTATTTACAACAGTAATCATCATTATTAGTTCCAGCCCTAACTGACTGATTCAGTTACTGGCAGCTCAAAGGCAGAGTGCGAACACACACTGTAGCTAAGGTCAGCAGCACTGGACTGTGCTTGTAGGTTTTCTGCTTTCACAAACAAAATAAACAGTTCCACCAGCAGATGGCAGTAGCAGCCTGCCACAAAAATCAGTCCACACAAGTGGCCAGGCCCAAGAAAAGGAACACAAACATCTGGGGGATACGCTAAAAGCGTGTGGATACCCTAACAGCGACAAGATCTAGGAAGAACAGCAACACTGTGGTGGTGAAGAAAAAAGGAAGAAACACAACAACGGTGCCATTCCATGCGTGTCTGGAGGATCTGAGAAACCCAGGGTTTTAAACAAACACCACATCCTGGCGTGTTTCAAACCCAGAAACACACTAAGATAGAAACAGCTCCACCCAGAAGACCCAAACACAAGTTTCTAAACCCAAATCCAGCTGCCCTTGACTCAACCGTCATTGGATAACCATGACCTGAATGACTGAGAATCCTCACACACATCTTCATAAGAGTGCTTTGCTACCTACTACCCTGAGTTAAAATATATTGAATATATTTATCCATATTGAGCATGAATATATTTCACTGTGAGGCTACTGATCCATGGTTGGATGTTCTGTTGAGCTTGAATCCCTGTCCAATGCACTTTAACAACACTTTACATGAACTCTTGGGTTTCTCTTACATACAAGGCATTATATAACACTCTTATTATGACAGTGAATTTATAAATTTACTGGACATTCAGAGCTGTAATGTAAATATTTAATAATGCAGTTTTTGCAAGAGCAAAAGAACAGCACAGCCTAAAGATAAATGTAACATTGACACAACATAGTTATTCACTGAGTGAGTACAGTAAGTGAAAAATCTCCATCAGAAATAAGTAGCGCAAATGTCAATATAATGACATTTGGATGTAAAAAGAGAGATTAAAAAAAGGAGTCTGTGGACAAGAGTAACCTAAGATTTCAGGTCTAATTGGAGCAGAGAGGTCTTTCTAGCACTGAGGATTCAAGAGGGAGAGTAGTCCATGTTCGGCCTGCAGTGAAGCAGGTGCAGATCTCCACAGCCTGATGCACCACAGCTTTCAATTAAACACAAGCAATACGGACACCAAGGAAGTTCAGGAGAGGATTCACGAGATATTAGATCAGCAGGCCGTGCCACTTTGCTACTGGCTGGCGGACTGAGCACATCATCAGGCTCCAGTGCTTGTCTTCTGAATTCTTCTCCTTCCCCACAGTCAACTGTCCAATCAGATGCTTGGTCGATTTCCTAATCGTGTGAGTCTCGAACACAGAAACCATAATTTTACATTGTTGCATAGGAAACTCCGGCAGGGAGAACATGAAGACCTCGTTGAAGACAGTCACCAGGCAGCGGGCCACTGCAGAGGTTTTTTGGTACCTCAACTTGCACTGGTTGCACTGCACACTGATCCTGGCATACAGGGCTGTACAATACAGAGAAGCCAAATTAGGAATTGTATTATTATGCTGTATGTTCATGGCTTTATTTGAATAAAGCTTGTCATTATTTACCTGCATCTGAGCACATTTCAGTAGGGAGCATTCTGACCTTTAGCAGTCCAACCTCAAGCCTCTGAGAAGTAGGAAGGAACCTTAAAGAAAGAAGCACCTCTCCGACAAGATCCTGTCCAGAAAGCAGAGGATAAACACTCCAGCACAAGATGTATTCATATGCAATCTGAAAACATGGTGACATTTATTGCAGTGTCCTATAAACAACAGCATTCAACAGGAAACTAAAATGCACAAACACAAAAGAATACTGCATTTGAAATAATGGACACAACAGTGAAGTATTCATTTCGACAGTAATTCAAAAGGTTGATTTTGCCCATGAACTGAAATGATTGGCAATTGTTTATCAGTCAAATGCCACTCGCTTTAAGATCCTTCAACTAGAGTACACACACACACACACACACACACACACACATTCTGTATATAATCTATACTGTTAACACTTAAAACAGAGGTATGCAATGATCAAACTTTACATAAATAAGAGAAAGGAATACAAAAAAGGAACATTAATTATAATAACAATAACAATAAATTCAATATGTTCCAGAAATTACAATAAAACTTATTGTCATTATCAAGGTGATAAATTAGATTATTTTGCCCATGATTAGCTATGCAAATCCTTAACATGACATAATGATAATAGATTCACTTTTCCAATGTGTCCTTTTTTTACTTTAAGGACCAAGTCATCCTCCCTCTATTAATCTCTATCAACAGATATCTGCATATGTATTCAGAGTCTGTAGGCAATGGACAAGATTTTGGAGTCAGAAGCGTTCTGGTTTCCATTTGTAGGCCACGTGGTATTGACTAATCCTGTTTGAGCAGGCTAAGGTTGCGTGCAGGTAAACAGTCTATGTGGAGAGCAAAAGAGGTGGAAAGCATTGGCTGAAATGCAGTCTTGGGACCCATCGACTGTCATCTGACGGAATAATAGCTTTTAATTAACTTAATCGAAATTGACCTGCATTCATATGCAGATGACTGCCAATTATCCCTCTATTAACTCTAATTTACAATAAGAGCGGGATGCTACAGTGACCCATGTTGTTTAACTGCTTCCCCTTTAACAATTAAATATCAACAATGCTGTTCTGTATTTTTTTTGTTGTTATGGCTACAAAATGACAATCATCTAATTCTAAATGGAAGTTGTATGTACATCCTGGTTCTAAGCTTGCATAAGTTTGGAAAACTAAAAAACACTTAAGGCAGAGCAATTTATTATTTAGTTTTATAACCATGTAAACATACTCTACAACACTCATTGAAGTTAATGTGGAAGAAAGGCATTCTTTATTTCACTTTTTTAGAAAAATATTCCTATTTGACTGCACATGTGTGTGTTTGTATACATGATGTCTTCCTGCACCTTGTGGGGTATCTGTAGATCTTCTTGTAGCTCCAGAGGGTAGGAGATGTTGAGCCGCCCGAGAGGAACCCTCACCTCTCCTAAGACTGTGTTTCTGGAGAATTTATCAAAGTCCCTCACCTGAGATGCACACAGACACATGACAGACAGACATTTATTTACAGACTCTCACACAAAAAACACTGCTGGTGTCTTCTCCAGAGCTGGTGGTGCAGCTCCTGGTGGTGGAGCCTCTGGCCCAACCATTGAGGAGATTGACTACACACTTTAGCTGCTACTTCTGAAAGATGTTTTCAAAGAAAGCAACCCTCTTGTAGCACAAGCTAATAAGTGTAATTTAAAGATTTTGATTCTCTGCTTAGATCTTATTTCTCTTATTTCTTCAATCAACCAAATAAACTCTTGTGGAGGGATACTGAGAGTGAGAGATGGGTTTGTGTACTGCAGGACCTCCATTCTGAGGCTGATGTGCTGAAGCTCCTCAGGATCTTGTAGAATACAGCTGAACTGGTCTCCAAATAAAGGGTTACAGCTGCCTTTCACAATGCGAGTCCGCCACTCCTGCAGCACTGTCCACATGACAGGAGGCGTCCCGTCGCCCTGAGGGGGCCACAGCAGTAAGTAAGCATGAAAGGAAAAAAAGTACAGCTGTATATTTCCCCAAATAAGATGTTTTAGATTCTTTGAAAGACACCATCAGCGGTAATTTACCTCCTCATCTGTGCAGCCCTCCACTTCCACTTCTGAACCTGCCCACATTAGACTTAACTTAACAAATGGCTGGAGACTGTGCTTCTGGCTGTGATCTTGAAGCCCCTCCACCTGCAACACGGTGACCACCAGCTGTGACTGCAGCTGGTCATAATAGACGGAGAAACGGAGCGATCCATCGACCTGTATAAGAGAGCGTGTTAGGAAAGTCACCAATATCACCTTCTTGATATGCTTGAAAACATGAAATTCACTGTATATTTTCTTTAGGTGATTCATCTTTTTTAACCTCACTATGACTAGGTCAAATGGAGATTTCCATCATCTCAGTTAAAATATATTATAAGGTGTTAGATGTGGACGATTTAAGAGATGTAGCCAGAACAGGTGTCAGCAATCAGATTAATGAAAGCTAAAATCAGTCTGGCGGACTGCCAATCTGTCAACACTTTGATCCAGACTGAAACATCTCAACAACTACTGCATGGATTGAACCTTTGTACTAACAGTCATGGTCCCAAGGATGAATCCTCCTGAATTTGGTGATGTTTTTGTAAGTGGCAGTGCAATGCCATGAGGTTTACAGCTTTGGTTTTGAGTAAAATATATAACTACTACTAAACTAAAGCTTGCTTTGAAATTCCCTAGAAGGTAAATTATGGACTTTGGTGATCTCCTAATGTTTCCTTTAGCACCATCGTTAGGACAAAATGTTTATTTGTCAAATACTTTATGGCCAGAGTAATTACATTCCCACCACCCTCAGCCATGCCTTGTGTTTAGTGCTAGTAAATGTTAGCATGCTAACATGCTAAACTAAGACGGTGAACCTGGTAAATATTATATAATATACATTAGTACGTTAGCATGCTAATTTTAGCATTTAGCTCAAATCACCAAAGTGCCTATACCTCATAGAACTGCACACATCACCGATACTGTGTGGTTGTTGTCAGACACAAGAGTGTTATACATTTCTCCAAAAACGACATGATACAATGAGTGGGGAATATCCATTTGAAGGTCCAGCATTGAAGATTTAGGGGGATCTATTGGCAGAAATTTAATATGATATTCGTAAGTTATGTTGTCATTAGTGTGTAATGGTTCACTAAGAGTCTGAATCGTAGATAAGATAAAAATCGTAGTGTTAGCTCTTTATGTCTACATGGAGTCATGTTGCATGGCCATGTTTCTACAGTAGCCCAGTAGGGACAAACGCAACACTGCCTCTAGAAAGCGCCTTTTGCAATTTTGCAGCCACCTTAGCTTCTCTTTCACACACACAAAGGGAGGGGTGTGGCAAGGGGCATTCAGCTGGTTGTGATCTGCAACCTCACTGCCAAATAGGCTACCACTAAATCCTACACACTGGTCTTTTAATGTGAGAGAAATACTCCTTCAGTAAAACAAAGCTGTAAAGGAGTCTCGATTAGTTTTAGAAGATAAGATACACATAAGACTTTATGAAGGGAGCAAGAAAAAGGAAAATAATTGGAGCTGCAAGTTTGTCATGTGACAACAGGAATATACAGTAATGTCTGCCACCTTGTTAACACTGGCCTGTTCCCCCATTTGTTCGTCTGTCTGTGTGGATCCAGAGGAGGGAAACTGGGCCTGAGACAGACAGCGGCTCAGCCTGTGCACCTCTGTGCTGACCTCCTCCACCTGGGAAGCGAGGAGACACACAGCACACATTTCTATCAGTGGTGTTTTTATTAACAACTGCAGCACCTCCAGCTTTTATTTGACTTGTGACAAGGCCCAGCTCTCCTTTGTTTAAACAAATGTACTCATAAAAGCTTTATGTACATACACAGTGTTGCCTATGGAAGCATCTCCACATACAGGGTGTAGACAAAATAACAGGAACGCCAAACAATATCATTATCACATAAAAAGTATAGATAGTTAAAATATTTGAGGAACTTTGTGCTGAAATGTCATTAAAACTGTGTCAAAGAGGTGCTGACATGATTGTGGTCATATTTTGATTAAAAGTGTTCCTATTATTTTGCCCAACCCTAAACCCAGATGGCAGTGCAGTCTTTGCCCTAGTTTTTCATCCAGCTCTAGTAAAAAACTACTAATTGTTGTGAAACTCAGCCAGACTTTTACTGACACACAAGTCATGTGCTAGGAAGGAAGCAGCAGACTATCCAAATAAAATGTGACTGAGTTCTTAAACACAGCTCACATGTCAGAGAGCTTAAATCAACACAGACAGCTCCCCCAACATGACTCCCCTCACAGTTGCATCCTTGCAGGTATGATAATGCTGTTAAACACATCCATGTCAGGACACAAATCTCTACGAAAGACTTCCTTCAGTCTAGGCGAGAGGCTGCGTGACTTTTTTCTCACCTGTATGAACTCGTGAATTAAAATTCCTTGGTACATAGTGTTTGAAGACCTGTTGTTTGTTACTTATTTAAGTCACACAACTCACCTTCTGAGCCACATAGAACCTCGAACATCAATAGATTTGTTAAGAAATCTGGTCACCGCTAAATAAAATACTTTTTTCTATACACACCCCTCAAATACGTGTCCTCTTACCCGAGTACTTGGAGCTCCTGAGTAGTGTCCTGCTGTTCGCGACTTTCCGTCTGAGTGCAGCAGATCACAGTTCACTACAGACAAAAACCAGACACAAGTTTGCATTTGGTGACTACTTTCTTGGTCAGACACCCAGCATCAATATGTGCTGTAGTGTGTAAGTAATCTAATCCCTTCTCACCGCTGTCTTTCTGGGTGCATGTGGCCCGTGTCTGTGTGCAGCATCTGAAGGCCTGCCATGCCAAGATGCCCAGCGCCAGCAGAAGAAGAGTGACAGAGATGCCCAGGATGCAGTACTTGACCGTATCTGAGAATGGCATCTTCAGGTCTCCAGCAGCCAACTGCAGTCCCTGTGGGGCTGG
The DNA here is from genome assembly GCF_017976325.1 of Chelmon rostratus. NCBI lineage: Eukaryota > Metazoa > Chordata > Actinopteri > Chaetodontiformes > Chaetodontidae > Chelmon > Chelmon rostratus. The sequence continues at coordinate 5,957,953 of NC_055663.1, read as the reverse complement.
ATCCACCTCCATGTGGCCTACAAGCCCCTGCAACATGGGAGGACAGACCATGTGAGGGAACCGTACTGCTGATTCTAGAACTCTGGGCCACATAATGGACCATTTGGCAGCCATATTGGTGGTTCAGTCATAAGGCAGCACTAATATCAACTAAAGAGGATTTGTGACAAAACAAAGTATTCAAAAATGTCAACTTGGGCTCTGGGAAAATGACACGCATTTGTCACTACATTCTGATGATTTGTGGATTGAAACAATGAACAGATTAATAGAAAATAATCAATAGTCAATAGATTAATTGACCACGGAAAGCAAGCTGTTAGCTACAGCCCTAATAGGAGCTGGAACTTTTCCACTTTAGGAGTTAGGAGTGGTAATACAGACGATATTGTTTGGACAAAAACAGATTTGCACACTTGCAGTCTAAGTCTTCTTTTTTTACAAGCTACAAAGATTTAGTTGGTACAGACATGCACATACATTAAATGTATGTGATTGGCACAAATGATCAGGTCAAAATGTCCTTGTGCCTGCTCACTTCTCTGCTGTGGTCAGAGAGACACAGTTATCTCCTATCAGAGGCAGTTTATTAAAATAGCACTTGTCCTGCTCACACTTCATCATGCAAAACAAGACGAACGTTGACAAAAAGCCTGCAACGATGTAACTACAATTTATATTTAAACAAACACAAACCAGTTATTATTATTATCATTGATATTATTATTAGTTGCATATGCACAAATGAGCTCGAAATGAATGGTAGAAAAAAAAGTCTCATACATAAGCACATGATGGACACACAGAAACATTTACCTGTAGTAAGTGATGAAACTTCTGCTCATCTTCAGGAGTGCAGTCACCTTCCTGTGCTGTAAATCCATGCAGAGCTCTTAAAAGTTCACTGAAACAGCTTCTAACTGTTCCACCTGTGGTTCTATAAGCACACTCGCTCTGTCTTTTCTCTCTCCACACACACACACACACACACACACAGAGCACGTGACTACCTGCACACCATTGTGGCCAAACTGGTTTGATTACATTGAAATGAATGGATCACCAGCTCCCTTCCTCTGCAGGGCTGCTTGCTAAAAGTTCAGGTTAAAGAACTTCTGCAAACAAAATAGGGGATTAAAACACGTCAAATCATTGCACCTGTGCATCTGCTAGTGATAAGTCACGCCGCTGCTGCTCTCTTTCACTGAATCCTGCCTAAGCCATCGTGTTGGTCTTCTATACACCACCATATACATTTCTATTGCGCTTTTAAGTAATAATTACATCAATATTTTCAGATAATTAGCTGTTGAGCGGACTTTGCCTGGATACTTTCAATGCATTCATTTCCTGCGCTGCATGTTCATCTTCAGTTCTGCTTTATCGTCTAACTGTACCCAAACCAGCTGTCATTACATGTGCTGTAAACTGACACTGATAAGAAAACACTCAGCTCTCTTACAATTGTAACAGCTGGGACTGGGCCATGCCTTTGAATGACATTTGTCCTGAAGGTTTTCATTGTTGACATTATCTTTCAGACTCAGACAGACACACAATGGGAAGGAGGAATGTGTGTAAAATAGGCCTTCACTGCAAACTCACCCTGCTGGAAGACAGAGTTACGAAACAAACTAAACTTGCAATTCCAAGAATTAAGGAAGAAAAACGTTTTTACTAAACTTCCTTGTTTGACAAGGAAGTATTATTGTTCTAGCACTGCCACTAGAAGATCATCTCAGTTCATCAAAAAACCAACTACAAGGCTAAAAACATGTAGCATCTCATATTAAACTCCTTCACTGGAAGACACACTCATGCACACTCGAACTTTTATTAGTTTTGCAACAAAAAAGTCGAATGCTTGAAAAAGTAACTATCTCAGAAAGAGGTAAGACATTTCTATGTTTATTTACACAGCAGCATAAAACAGTATACACATGGTAAACTAGTGTATTTTCAATACACTATATAGATTCTACTATATTCTAACATTTCAACTGGAGGGCCAGATAATTCACTTCACTTAGAAATGGTTCACAACACACTCCTATGTAGCTGTACAAAGCTATAAGCACATTTTACATTGTTCATTAATGTAGAATTTCTCAACAATTTTAACATCTACTGTGAAGACATACTGTATGTAATTATAACCGTGTTTTCTATATTGTCATTTATGTCATGTTTTCTGAAACATGTTAGGTATGTAGGGCTGCACTGGCTAACAGTTTGCTGAGTGTGCTGTATGTAGAAGACAAGCTACAGCACATAGCATACCCTGCCCAGCTACAGCAGTTCTGAACACTTTAAAATAGCCTCCTTTTTAGAAATTGAATAATGTTGCTCTCCTATCATGTAGTTGTATTTAGGTGAAATATGCATGACTCTCCTATTAAAAGGTAGAGCTCGATAAAGATTTAACAGGGTCCACTTTGCGCCAAAGATGCGTTCTTGTTTGCATAGCTGAAGCTGATCTGACTGAATAAACAGCCATTCGTCTGAGTTAGTGGCGCTTAGATTCATCCTGTTTATTGCTCTGATGATCAGGGTCACCACGGCAACACCTCTCCTGTAAAGTTCAGAAATGACCCATGATCCTTTTCACTCAGTCCACCAATCACAGACAAGATGGAAGAAACGCTCTCCTCTGAAGAGAGTGGAGCCTGGAAAGAGATGAATAAACACAAAAAATGTATTCAGACACACTTCTTAGAAATTTGAATACAATAATCCACAATCCATAATCCAGCACAGGACACTAAAATGTGACATAAACATAAAATGTGTAACAGCTCTCGAATGTAAAAGACCATCTTACATCTGATGTCTTTTGGTCAAATGCGTTCTCTAAAACATTTTTTTCTTACTAACATAAGATAAGGGGGAAAAAAAGGCTGGAGTGTATGCAGTGTTAAACACAGCTCCTTAAGAGCTGGACCTTACCTCTGACCCCCCCATGTCAGTGCGGACCCAGCCAGGGTGAATAGCCATACAGAGAATCCCATCAGGCTCAAGGTCAACAGCCATACAGCGACTCACCATGTTTAGGGCACTCTGAGACAACAGGCAGACACAAGTTACTATGCAACACAAAGTAAAATCCACACAGCAGGTGATCCACAGGGGGTGGGGGGGTGGAAGGTGCAGCTGATATTTTCACATTATTCCTACTATCAATTGTTGCAGAATGTATCATCAGAAGAGTGCACATAGCTTTCTTTTATTTGCCTTAATTTGCCAAGTCTAAAATACCCAACAATTTATAATAGCCTGAGCTCCCTTTCTGTAGCCATACCAAAGCAGAGTTAACCTACCTTATGTGCCCTAACAGTCTTGCGTTTTTAGTAACTGGTATTAAGCAAATGTAATCATCCCATGTCAACAATACCTTGGACGTCCTGTAGGGGTACCATCTGAAGTTGTTGGCCCGTTCCCCCCAGGCAAGCTCCACAGAGCCCAGCAGCGATGTCATGTTAATGACGGCAGCCCTCTGGATGCCCATGCTCCCTGCACCACCTGCTCCTCTTCTGGACGCAGCTTGCTTCAGCAGAGGCAGAAAGGCCTGGTAGGGGCAGAAAAGGGGGTAAAACAGCATTATAGCAGAAGGTGGGATCAACCTCCTCACATGATCGATATGTCCACAAGGAAACTGTAATTAACATTGCAGGAGAGCTTAATGAATCTTCAGAATCTTTTGAGAATCACTGTGCTGTGTGATTAGTTTGATAAATTATTACATTTTTATTTAAGGATTTTAATAACACAACTGGCACTGCAAACAATACAAAATATTAATACCTGAGAGATATAATCTAGACATACACATTTTATTAAGAATCTTATCATTAAATCTCCCATTTTGAACAAACTCTGGAGCATTTCCAGTCAGACTGAAACACATTTCACACTGCCCAGTCTGTAGGGAGGCATAAAACACTGCCCTCTAGTGGCAGAATGTCCAAATTACACTCTGTACTGCATTATACTGAGTACTTTGTCCACCCATTTTATATCGACAGCAGGTTGAGTAGCAGAAACACTTGTCTGTATAATGAAAGACAGTTCAGCAGCACCACAAAGTACAAAATGCTTGCAAAGCTGAATCAACATCACTAAAAAAAACCTGAACATTTTAACCTCCATGGGGAGGCTGTATTATTGGACTGTTGTATTTTAGACTGCAAAGACTAGTTTTTGCTAGGTGTACCTAGTAAACTGCCAACTGAGTGTTAAAGTATCTCATTACAGTTTTAATCCAGTGATGCTTTAATATTGCAGTGCTTCATTAATCTGAGATGACCTTAAAAATATTGATAATATTTTAGCAGATACAGCATCTTAACAATACTCTTAATGATATGTTAACATATGTAGAGATACAATCCAGAGAGTCTTTTTCTTTTTTAATTCTCTTATATTTTAACACTCTGTATTATGCATCAGGAATTTACGATACTACTGATCATATTATATGAGTAGTATGAGTCTGTATTAATCTTTTTGTTTTGATTAGTTTGGCTTTGTTTTGAAGTCTGCAGTTTAAAAAAATAAAATAAAACAATAGTCATCATCTCCAGCAAAAAGGGGGATCAACAAAAATAAATAAAGAAATAGGCAATAAGGAAGGTAGGCAATGTTGAATTCTTTTAATACTTTTTCACACCAGGAAAGCTGGTTATGTAGTTTCTGGACATAATACATATTAATTAGGATTACAATTAATGGTTATTTTCATGATAGATTAATATCCTGATTATTTGTCAAATAATCCATTAATGATTTAGTCTTAAAATATTGCACTGTTGTATAAGACAAAAAAGCAGAAAGTCCTCAAATGTGAGAAGCTAAAAACATCAAATGTTGGGCATTTTTGCTTAGAAAAACAACTGAAGCATTAAATTGATTATCAAAATAGCTGCCTTTCAAATTCATTTTCTGTTGATCTACTAATCAAATAGTCCTCTGATGTGAATGAGGTGTTAAAACCGTAAATGCGTGTATAGCATGTTTCAAAATCTGAGCTCATCGACAGTAGTCCAGGCTTCTGCTTTAAATATTCATTGTGTACTTCCCTCCAACGCCACACAATCAGACTGCAGCGTGGCCTTGTACTTACAGAGACTGTCCTTCAACTGGAGCAAACTGTGTGTCAGCAAGCATCTGCCCTGCTGACATGTTCTTGATCAGCGTCTGAATTTTCACCAGCACAGGATGTTGCTCTGTAGTCCGCCCTGTTCTCTGAGGCCAACTGAAACCAGACTTTTAATTAATATTGATGAAATGCAGTCAGCCCTGGGCTAAGGAGTTTTTGTTACTTCTGTCCATCAAGGTCACCCCTTTGATTTAGTTTGCAGCATTCAAAAAATTAACCATTCCTGGGTCCTGCTCCCGTGACTGAAGGAAACAGAAGTGTGGCTTCTTTTCTTTTCTATTTCACAATTTGGTGACTCGAGCTGAAGTCACTAACTAGCTGATAAACACTTAACTGGACTGAAAACACAAAATCTGATATTACCTTGGTGATCATTAGAGGAGCCACAGCATTTGTGTGGAAGTTTTCTATCATCTTCTCTGCAGTGACGGTATGAAAGTCGGCCACCACATTGATCCCTGCATTGTTGATCAGGCAGTTCAGACCCTCTTGTTGCACCAGCAGACCCACCTCTTCTACAGACTTCTCAATACTCTCCTGGTTCAATACATCTGGCAGAGACACGCATTAACACTGTGACTCAATCAACCAAAAACAAACAAAAATCAATACAAACAAAAGATAATTCAAGTTGAACATGACCAAAAGTAAAATGAATTAATTAGTTAATAATGTTTAACTTCAACTATGTCCAGTATGTACAGGATGTATGCTATTTCTACATGTTTAATGCATGAGGCCAACATGTGTTTAAGTAGTTGTGCTGTAAGATGTTGGCTGGTATACATTTAGTCATTTCTGTTTAGTTATTAATACAAAAGAGGGATTATTTATGTTAATGGGCATACATGAGATTAAAATGATTAAATTCATCCAAATTATAGAGGCCTCTGTTTGTTCCAGACATATAAAAAAAAAACCTATCATCCTTTATAGTGACATATATTCTCAGCCATTTCTCTTCTTTGTCTTACCCAAAGTGATTATATGGACGTTGCGATGTTTCTCTGCCAGCTCCTGAAGTTTCTGGAGGTTAAAAACACATCATGTCAGCGCCTCAGCGCCGTTCAGAAGTAGGTCACTCCTCTATCAGAAGGTTTAAAGCACTACAGGCCTTATACACATGGCTACAGGAGCCTTATCTTGAAAGCTGCTCGTGACGTTGGCTGCTGGTGTTTACCTGCGCGCTCGCGGGCTGTCTGCACGCGGCTATGATCTTGTCGGGTGAGAAACCTCCGCTGGCCAGGCTCTCGACTATCTGCAGCCCGAGCCCTCGGCTGGCTCCCGTCACCAGCACAGAGCCGCACTTTTTGAAACTCACGGCACCGCTCATTGCTCACGCTACCTGTAACTAATGGCGGACTCGGCGGCCCAGGTCCAGATAGCTCTCGTGACCGGGCTTTGCTAAATCTGCAGTCGTCTCGCGACTCTTCCGGTAGGTGGGGCGATTGCTCCACTTGACCCGAACAAACCAAAGCCTGTACACTAGCGAGATGGTTCAACAGAGGCTAGAAACACTCCGGAAACTGAAGGTTGTCAGAACGACAGTTTCTGAGCGTAAGGTGACAGGAACTGATCTTAATCAGTCACACAGAATAATATTTAAAAGAAACACAGAAAGTCCAGGACGTTTTTTGTCCCGCAGCCCTTGGTTCGTTTTTCCCACAATCCATTGCTGGTGTAAGTGCCTCACACAGCTGTTAGCAGCTCAAGAGCTTCTTTGCTTAAAGCTCTTTGGTTGAAACGTTCAGAACGATAGTTCATTAGTGAGTGGGATATTTTAATAGACCAGAAAAAAATCATAGTTTCACTTTTAAATTAGGGTGAAATCAAAAAGATGATACACTGCTAAGGAGGTATGTGACTGATAGCAATATGATCGGTAGTGCCGATACTGTCCCTGTGTGTATTATTGTTTATTATTATTATTATTACACACTGTATGTGTGTGTGTGTGTGTGTGTGTTGAATGTCTTTTTTTATGATTTCAGTTGTTTTATTCATTTGGACACTGGTGTTTTTTTGTTTGTTTGTTTGTTTGTTTTTTTGGTTGTGATGTCCGTGTTCTGTGTGGTTTGTTTTGTATGAAAACCAATGAAAAAAGTTAATTACAAAAGGCACATTTCCATTTGTTTACATAAGTGGAAATCAGGGTGCAGGGAGGCTATTGAGCATGTCTGCCTAGATTGTAAAACTTTATTCACGTTGTTTAGGATGTAAATTTTTGCATAAAAACAAGCCAAAATTTACTTTAAAATTCCGAAAAATTAGGCAATTTTATACGCAAGAATTTATTTAATGATTAATTTCTTATTTAAGAAATTAAATTGTATTACAGTTTGGTTTAATGAGGCGGAAAATATGAAAGATACATCAAATGACAACATAAAACTATCAAATGTTTTATAGGTTTTGTTGGGAGTTACATACAGTGTGATAATTTGTGCTGTGACTAGAATACAAGAAACAGCCTTTGAGTTTCCTGTTAGAGCTTACCTTCAGTGGCTGTTTTATAACATCTGTTTAGAAATGCTAAATGTAGTCTGTAACAGGGCTTGATAACCTAGTATAATCAGTAGCTGTTACTTTATAATCATTTGCATGATGTGTTCACTTCCACTTTTTCATCTTTATTAGATTACTTGACAGAACGAAGCAAATGTTGAACAATATTAAAATAACTCCTTTTTCCGGATCTGTTTGTTATTTCTGATGAGATGAGAGGTCTGGCTTTCACGAATAGTAACTTTGCAAGTGGGAGAGGGGATCCACTGTTTGCAATTGCATTCAGTTAGTTTTCAAATACTGAATCGAAGATGGAGGTGCAGAGATAAGGGTGACAGCACAGCTGATGGAGCTTATGCAGTCACAGCACACAGATGGTTCCTCTGGCAGCCTCCTTCGTCCAGATTTTCTTAAAGCTTCTGGTGCTTGGGAGCAGCAGATATCCCTGGTCTGCTTCAGGTCAGTTAATTTGGAATTTGGCTTCTATGCCTCCATTTGCGAACACATTACTTTGGCACAGAGCACAAACTGCAAATTATGGATTGGTAATGGTACAATGTGTGGTGCCGAGCTGTGCTCCTGAAGCTGGAGGCTGTTAACTGGCTCTCTAAGCATACACAATAGTGAGGTATTGTCTCTACAGAAAATTCAGCCATCAGCTAATAGCTTAGATAGCGATTGGTTGTCCAGCAAGCAGAGCAGAGGGACAGTAGACATGCAAAATGTGATTTCCATGAGTTTCCAGTTTGCCATTTCAAATAGTGAAAAATGAAAAATGGAGGACCCCTGTCAGATTTCTTAGCTGAAGGTATTTATTGAGCTGTGCTACAGTTGCTGTTCAAACTCCACTGCACCCAATGAAACATGACAGGAAAGAAGCAGAGTGACATTTGTAGCAAAGGCGCTGAACTTGAACCCCAGGTGACATGTGATTCAGCCTGATAACCTGCTGGTGTGGTTTTTATTCAGGACCATCAACATTGTCTCTTTCAGTTCGGTGTGAGGCTCTCAGTGCTTTTTGTGATGGCACAGTGAATTTAAAAGTGTACAACTTAACGTACGGATTAATCCACCATTGATTTTTCTTTTTGCATGTGTGCCTTTCTGCTTGATCGATAACCAAGGTCAAGCAAAAGCAGCAGATTCAAGACAGAACTTCTGAGGCATTACACTCTCTCTGTGGGTATGTGTGATTCAAACAAAATGAAAGGCGGGTCGAGTCCCTCTAGGATGCTTTTCTGTAACTGAAAATGGCAGTATTGATCATTCCATAGTACTTCCTTTCCCTGTAACCCATAAGGATCCTCTTTCATATACTCCTCCTGAAACATCCTATATTGGCTTGGTGGTAAGGAATAAACATTAACGGACCACTGGGACTCTGACAAGAGCCTATGAAAGGATGAGGCATGGTAAAGATCATTGACAATCTTCATTAAAACCAAGGAGAAGGGTATTTATTTCTCCAAATGCTTAAGTGTTTTGGATTTCCAATGGAGTGACCTAATAGAAAACTTGAGTCTCCTGGCTTACGTGGGCAGGTTAATATGACTCTGGGCTACTGTCACTTTATGTATAAGAATTTGTCAGTCAGCATTAAGTATATATTTGCTTTAATCAGTTTTACAGCCCTGGCATAAGAAAGCCTCATAATTAAGAATGGCTGTACGCTCAGGTTTAACACAGGGGGAGAAGTAGCTTCTTCAAGGAATAGTTCCACATTTGGAAAATCCTCTCATTCAGTATCCTGCAATGTGAAAACAATGTGATAATGTGAAAGGGGTCACTCGTAGTGATGATCCTACAGAGAATTATTACCTGAGTCTCCATCGCCCCTAGGCCTTACAGAGCTTTATGATGAATTTCAGTTCACTATAGCTGGTCTCCACAGTGGAGCATTGAAGAGCCAGATCTTTCCCTCCAGAGTTGGTAGAGTAAAAGTTGCGACAGCTTGGCTCGTATTGTTTTCACCTTGTGACTGTTTGTGTGTCATCATGGCTAAATGTGATCCCTGAGATTCCTGTTATAGCTCCCACAGTGGAATTCACTACTTTGCCAGACATATATATAATATTTTGTCATCGTGACAGTCCAAAACTGTGACCTGAAACCCAACTGTGGAGTTGAGATCAAAATGAAGGATGCGTTTGAAGGTGGGTATGGTCCAACCTATGAGTAATATGTAATAATGTGGTAATGACTAAGTACTCATGAAATAATGTAGTAATGACTGAGTACTCATGTAATAATGTGGTAATGATTACTGAGTCCTTGTGTAATAATGTGGTAATGATTACTGAGTCCTCATGTAATAATGTGGTAATGACTGAGTCCTCATGTAATAATGTGGTAATGATTACTGAGTCCTCATGTAATAATGTAGTAATGACTAAGTACTCATGAAATAATGTAGTAATGACTGAGTACTCATGTAATAATGTGGTAATGATTACTGAGTCCTTGTGTAATAATGTGGTAATGACTGAGTCCTCATGTAATAATGTAGTAATGACTAAGTACTCATGAAATAATGTAGTAATGACTGAGTACTCATGTAATAATGTGGTAATGATTACTGAGTCCTCATGTAATAATGTGGTAATGATTACTGAGTCCTTGTGTAATAATGTAGTAATGACTGAGTCCTCATGTAATAATGTCGTAATGACTGAGTCCTCATGTAATAATGTGGTAATGACTGAGTACTAATGTAATAATGTGGTAATGACTAAGTACTCATGGAATAATGTAGTAATGACAGCGTACTCATGTAATAATGTGGTAATGATTACTGAGTACTCATGTAATAATGTGGTAATGACTGAGTACTCATGTAATAATGTGGTAATGATTACTGAGTACTCATGTAATAATGTGGTAATGACTGTGTAGTCGTGTAATAATGTGGTAATGATTACTGAGTACTCATGTAATAATGTGGTAATGATTACTGAGTACTCATGTAATAATGTGGTAATGACTGTGTAGAGTGTAATAATGTGGTAATGATTACGGAGTCCTCATGTAATAATGTAGTAATGACTGAGTACTCATGTGATAATGTGGTACTGACTGAGTACTCATGTAATAATGTAGTACTGACTGAGTACTCATGTTATAATGTGGTAATGACTCAGTACTCGTGGGTTGGAACGTCAGCATGTTGACAGGTGATTCTGTTGTGATCCCACAGCAGTATGGTCTCTAGTGCTCCTGAGAATTCTGCTCTTTAGTGACAGTGAAGTGTAATGATAGAAGAGATTGTTAAAGATTGTTCATGTTTTGTCAGTTGCAGTCAAACCAGCTGCAGTTTGCTGTGTATTAACATGTGGCGTATATTTGTGCACATGCGTGCCCGTGCCTGAGTTCAGTGTGTGCCCGGGTGTGTGGGATACACAAGAATCTAGGTTAGAACATCCATTTTCAATCATTTATTTAATTCACATGAGCTATATTTAAAGAGATCATAAATAAAACACCAGGGTTTTTTCATCAATGAATAAATCATGGCGTTATCCTCTTATATTCATATTCTCTTGTCTCTTTCTCCCCTGCACACAGTGTAGTTGGCTGCCTCCAGTCTTTAGCACATATTGGTTTATCGCAGTGGGCTAAATGTATGATTAAGTGTGTTTACACGAACAACAGTATCCTTTGGTTATTCCGTCTACTAAGCTATTCACTTATCGAGGATGCTTGTGTAAATACTGCTCACAAAAACCTTGATAAGTGCTTGCCCCATCATGTGGAAGCCTGAACATGATTTAATATTCAATACTGTTTAATGTCCTGTGGAAAATTCAGTCTGAGAGAAAAGTGCAGAAAATAAGCAAATCAGTGAAAAAAAAACAACATCTCAGCAGAAAGAGAAATCACCCTCAAACTGCTGAAGGAGAATGCCCGCCATTTCAAGAAGTCAAGTTATGTCTGTGCCATAAATGCAGCTTGTAACCTCTTTCCCAAACTGAGAACACAAAGACTTCATTAGATTATCAGTGTAACAGACCTGATCTAAACAACTCATGAGTCAACAAAGTGCTCCATCAAAGATACCACATTTAGATCCTGCTGACTGCTGTGTGCTCTCTTGCCGAAATAGATAAATAGTTCCAAGAGCTTTTAAATCCGCCTCATGGTCCGCATCAACAGATTGAGGTTGCACCGTGAACCTCATTACCACATACAAACCAGTTCTACTGATGAAGACCAAGAGATGGAGTTGGAAGCTCTTCACATGCAAGTTTAGTGTCCTTACTGCTGATCTTAAAAGGAAAACAATCAGGAATCTAACACATTGCCAGCAAATATATGGACTTCTTTACATTTGTTGAAACATTTCACTCAAAACCACAAAAATCAACCTGTTGGTGGCGGTAGAGGAAAAGGAAAGGGCTCACCAAAATCATTCACATTCATCCTCTGGGAACCATGAGATCTTGAACCAGATTTCATGACAATCCATAAAATAGGTGATGGAATATTTCAGCCTGGATCAAAGTGGTGGACCGACCAACCCTAGATCATACCAGTGTGACTAAAACACATGTGGAAAATACATGTCACTGAAGCCATATTATGGTATAATGCATCATAGTAATGCTGTTTCTCTAAATGTTGTGTTTAAGATAAGGTAAGATAAACTTTATTGATCCCCTGCTGGGGAAATTTGGGTGTTACAGGCAGTAGCAATGGAAATAGCAATAACAAAGGAAATGGGGGAAAAAAAAGACTATATATATGTACATTTCATATGAAAGACTATAAAAAATATATTGCCATTTGCTATTAGTATTGATGTTTTTGCCTCTTGTCACTATAACATGCGGTTGGCAGCATAGAAAAGAACATTTATGACAAAAAAATTCCCATTTATCAAATCTTCAGCATATTTTTTTCAGTTTGCATTTCTTCTAAAATAAGTATTCAGTGTTTTGTATGTATGTATTTGTATTGAAGTATGTAGGGGTTTTTTTTCATTTGCAATGTTCCTTTTCAAGCAGATTTACAGCTAAAGAACATAGTTCATCCTGCATCTCTTAGTGAGCAGTCTGATTTTTGATGTAAAATCTACTCCCAGGTGGAAGCAGACGGCACTGCTCAGTAAGGCTGCGTTCAGGGATTGAAGAAGCTTCTTGCCTTCTGCAGTGTTTTTAATTCAGACTGTTTCTGCAGTCCCATGCAGGTCACCACTCACAGCTGATGGTCTTCTTGGAGGACTACAGCAAATGAGAACACTGAATGAGTGATCTGCAGCAGCAGGAGAGTATCTAAAGCAGTAATTGTGTCTTTCCACGCTGGTGCAGAAGGTGCAGAACATGTGGAGATGGTTCCTCTATTTCTGGATGGCCGACACAATATTGTTGGAGAGCGTGTGCAGTGACAGTTGTCCAATCTGTCAATGACTGCATCTTCAGCAAAATGTTTGATTAGATGTGCCTGCTTTCCAAAATCTATCAGCAGCTCCTTTTTCTTTAATGATGTGGCGTTGTAAGAAATGATTCCCACACCAGTGCATCCACTCCCCGAAGCATTTTTTCAAAGCGCTCTCCTCTGTTTGAAAGCCTGCAACAACAGCTGACTCATCGCTATACTGCGCTACCAAATAGTAATTAAAGATCTCACTTTGTCAAACAGAGCGAGATAGTAGTGCGTATGCGCTCGAGAGGGAGAAATGTGCTGCTAAATCTAAATGAGAGGAAAAAAAACATCATTTCATGTATTACACAAGAAAATATGACAGAATTCTTATAGCTCTGGATTTTAATAGCAGTCGAGAGAGCATTTCCTAAATCTACTGCATATTTACTGTGCATTAAAATTAGACTGTGCAACGTCTGGAAGAGAAATATTACGTGATGAAGTTTTATTCATAAGAATAAAATGTACCAATGCTCATCTCCATACTCATGAGTATTGCTGCCGCCTTGGATTAGCTACAGTTAACAAAATTCCCATAGATAATGGTGTATTACTTACATATTCAGCCAGCTTGATGACTTTGAGACTGTTCTGTACTTGTGCTACATCATACTCGAGCATTTACAATGATCCTGTAAGTGCCACTTAAGTAACACTGTTGCTGAATTACTGCAATCCAGGATTGTGGTCATATAGCCTGGTGGCTAACGTTAGCCAGAAGCAAAGATACATTCCTCAGAAACTTGCAATAAGCAGCTTTCTGACTTCCTGACTCCTATGTGTGTTTACCATCATTCTGTTATTGTCATATTGCAATAAAACCCACCTGCATTAAAATACAATCAGGGGTTTTGCTACTATAGTCTTACTTGCTCATATGACCATTAGCGTAAAGTGGCTAATGTTAGCAAAAAAAGAGAAATTCCTTGTGCAGCTGCAAGTCACATACAGATTTAAATGCACCTGATTAATTGATGCGGGTTTGCACCAGCTCCACACTGAGATGGGAGCTTGTGCGCTTGCTGTATTATTCAGGTGGCTTTAAAAGCATGTCAAGTCAATTGCAGGGGTTTTACGAGAAATATCATGTTCTGTCCTACTATCTCAGGAGTAACATGTCAGCTCAGGAGCTGGGAAAACCTCACACCTTGGATTCAAGATGAGGGCTTTCTGGTGCACCACCGGAAATGCAGCCAAATTTTTGGGTTGTCAGTTTAGATCGTTGTTGAGTTTAAGTTTTGTGGTTATATTTTATTGCAGGCTTTATGTAATATGTTCTGCATTCATGTTTCCAATGACATTTAAAGCTTCTGAGACGTACCAGCGTTTTCCTTTTGGGTGATGTCAGATCAGATTACCTCCCTCTTTGATTTACTTTAGTCATTAATGAGGAAAAAACAGGCATGGGTTTGTTCTAAAGTGATTCTCCTTTTACATTTAAATGCTATTTAAATAAATTTTCATATTTGGGCCTTGATCTTAAATGATTAATCTCATGGACAATTAAACTTTAATAACTTTCCAAGGAATAAAGCGACAGGAGATAATCTGTAAATCCATTCGAAACGGATTTGAAATGATGTTAACTGTGAGTTTAGGTCTGCTTTTGTTTCACGCAGCAGTTCAGGTCTGCTATCAGCAGCTCAGAGGGAGGAGAGAGGTGTTTTGTTATGCTGCCTCATTTCATTCAAAAGGGGGGAAGACGCAGGCAATGCCTTGCAGTGCAGACTCAGCAATATCACTCGACTTGTTTCTTCAGTCATTTTCATTATGTAACCGGGAGAAAGACATAATGCTGCAAATAAAGCTGTCTGAGTCAGTGATACAGCCAAGCGGTCATTATTTTGATCATCTTCTTGAGTCCAGTGCACACTAAGCACAGCATTTGCAGGGAACGCATTACAAGCTGTAGTTGCTGGTGTTAAGTTGCTCAACGCAAACAGCAAAACATCAACACTGGCGTCTAATTTTAGTGTTTTTCTGGACTTACTTTACTCTAGCTTCAAATTGTGCATCTTGCTCTTGCTGTGACTGAATCCATCATTTATCCTTTTCATGCTAATGCTTGTGTATTGAAGGCAATGGAGCAATTTTAAAGATGGAAGGCCTTGATAAAATAAACAAGTTGGCATGCAGAGGGTCAGCACAACAGAAAGTAATCAGGAAATGCAACTTGAGAATGACAGCACTGCATTGCTCTGAAGTTGAAATATTCACACTGTACGGATGAAGGAAAGGCAGGACCGCTGCTGTTACTAACAAACAAAATCATACAATGTCAAAACTGATTTTATCTTAAGACAGTTTATTAATATTTTCAATTGACAGTATCAGCCAAAAACAAACACTGAAAATGAAAATCATATCATGGCAATGGAACAAGAGGGCTTCAGGACAAATAGAGGTGGAAAAATCAATACCAGTTCCATCACAGACTATAAATTAGATCAATTCAAACACAGCTGTCTGCAGTTTTGTTTGACTATATATTGTATCTAATGCAAAGTTCAAAGAGCAAGGGAATGGAGGGGTCAATGAAGCTGGGGTCAAGGTTTAGGGGTTATCAACAGGTCAAAACGTCATTTCTGTGGAAGAATGGGTTCGGGCTTTTGGCTAGGAGTTGCAAGTCAGGCACAGCATGGGCAGGGATGAGGTCAGAAACGGCTGAGGACATGGGGGAGAGCTGAAAAGGGGACAAGCTAAAGGTTTCAGACAGGTCACGGTTAGGGTGGAGAGGTCAGATGAGAAGAGCTGTTGCGTGCTGACAGTGCACTTATCATTCATCCTGAAGTTGTAGCTTTAGGAGGGGTTGATGGCGGGGGGAGGGGGGTCCTGGCACATGCACCTGGTATATGTTGCCAGGCAGCTGAGAGTGTGTGTGGTTAGGGGAGAGCAGGGCAGGGCAGGCAGAGAAAATGAGGATATACAACAAGAGAGGAGAAAGAGTCACACAATCGGATCCCTGCAGAGGATGATTTCCAGCTCGCCACGGTAGAGCTTCCCTCCATCGGACAGGCTCATGATGCTCTGCTTGTAGCCCGTCAGGTTCTTCAAGTCCACCTCCTGAACAAGAGAAAGGGAGGCGTGGTAGTCGGTAATGCTGGGGAGGCCAGCATTACTCAAATAAAAATACCAATGCTTTATTTGGATCAAAGCTAAGGACAAACTAACTACATTCAACCTGTATTATCCCAGACAGTCAGATTTTTTCTGTGTAGCCTCGGTGGAGAGATAATTACTTTTTTTCCTTGCCAGCTTTAAAATCAGAGCCATGTAATATGCTCTTGATGGCTACACATGTATATTACATGATGCCCAAAGACTGATATTGCTGCAGGTTTCAGGCAAAAAGTTAGCACCCCCATCTCACAATGTGCTGTAGGAGCTGTGTTAAATAGGCAGCTTTGTTATTGTAATTAAGTGTAGAGCTAGATAGCTTTGGGATTATGGTAAAAATGTACGTAAAATGTAAATTTTAACATTTGTATGTATTTTTATGACTAATATAATAATATAATCTTTGCTATCATCACATCAAGAATGGCCCACAAAGAAAACAAGTGGTCTTAATGTTTTAATGTGCTAAACATGACACACAGTATGTGAACTTCAAGATACTGTGACTTGGACTTTGTATCAATAAAGCTTTTGCAGCACTAAGAATCAGAGCCGTCAGAATTACTCAATGGCATGTTTACTATCTCTATTACTACAGACATAGCATGCTATATTAAAGAACATATTTTAAAATATATTTTTGTTGTGTTTCTGTTCTGTTGTATGGTGGGTATATACAGTGTGAGTAAACAGCTGATGGGAGCAGAGGTGACCAGAGAGAAACAGTATCAGATACCAGAAGTCACAAGCCAGGCCACAGCATGCACCAAAGCCCCATCTCACCTTCTTGTTTTTCTGGTAAAGGTCTCGTAGCAGAGCGTCCAACTCCTGCTCATCAATGTAGCCATTCCCATCCTGAAAGAGTTCACAGATGATTTTCACCTCCAAACATTCAGGAAAGACTCGAATGTTCTGCAAGCAGACTTCTCAACATAATTAAACTGCTGCCATTTAAACTTCATTCAGCAATATGTGCCATAGCTGCCGACGCAACCTGATTTTGATTTTCACCAAACAATCCAGCATTTCTTTCTAAACGGCGTGCACCGGCCACATTTGCATTCAGAGCTTCCTGTTTGCGCCCCGCTCTGCTGCTCAGCTTCATTCAATATTTTATGGCAGCTATCAGGAATGCAGCAGCCAAATGGCCATTCATGAATGATGATTTTAAAAAGACTTCCCCTTCACAACTCTGTAAAGGAGGTTGGCTGTAAAGTCAATAAGGAGCCACTCTGCTAATTAATGAGTTATGTCTCACAGTAGTGTTTAGGGTGTTTGGGGCCAAAAAATAAGTCCAAATTGTTGGAGATTTTCACTTGGCGAGAGGCACAAAACCACATTCTGTTCATCTGGGCTCGGTCTCAAGATGACTTCAGAGCTGAGTGGCTTGCCAGTCTTATTTTTCACTTTGGGAGATGCTACTTGATGTTTACAAAGCTAGACGGAAGTGGCCTTGATCACGGGAATAAAGTGTGAATTCTATTTATTTTCACTTTAAGGATGAAACGCAGGCTGCTCTGCGGAGTTGTAGGAAAGCAGATCAACATCAGGTGTCAGTCAGTCTGCCTAAACTGCATGCCATCTTGCGTTTCAGACATTTTCAAGGCTTCACACGGTTTGGGGTGGCACTGTGAGCCACGTTAGCGTTCAGCTGACCAGACTCACTTTGCCCTGCGCGTGATCTCTCAGCACCAGCGACAGCAGCTGCCCGTGTTTCAGCTGCAGGGGCTGAGCTCATAACAAAATGATGAAACTAATTACACACATAAATGGTAGTGCTCCATTCGCAGAGAGACGACATGAATGGGCCGCAGCGGCTCATCTATAATTTAATATTCAGCCATGTCCTCTGCAAGTGAGCTAGAGGGAGCGCTGGCCAAGACAATCAGAGACACGAACCTGCACGCAAGACCTCGTCCGCCAGAAACTCAAGATGGTCCAAAACTTCTCTTTCCAACAGAGCAAACACTGATGTTTGGTCTCATTTCAATCACAAATATTCTTTAAGATTCACTATGTGATACTGGTGAGAGCGTTCACAGTGGAACATTATACAATTTTGTTCAAAAATGATACTATGTAAATTATAATGTTTGTTTTTTTTCATTCAAAAATCAACCAATTGTAGCATCAATACTGGATTTTAGTACAATATATTTGGTAGTTTACTGAGAACAAATTATCTATCCCTGTGAAATAAAATGCATTATGCATATTTGCCACATGAATGTTTAAGACAGCACTTGTGTCATTAAGAATCTGAATCACTGCTCCAAACACAAAAGAGAGAAGAAAAACATTTAACATTTAATTTCAATTGAAATGTTGTCCATCGCTAACTAACCACAGAGGAACAACAGAGCATTTAGCACATACGAACAAGACTGTTGTTGCTGTGCCGAGTCAAGCTGAGTTATTTCCCCAGAAATTGGCTTCTTATAGCCACCGAGGTTATGGCTGATCCCTCAGGCTGACAAAAAACTCACAAAGTATCGTAAATAAGAAAAGCGATTCAGCAGATGTACAACGTGTAGTCCCCCCCCCCCACCCCGTACCTGTGCTCTGCTCTTGTCTGTCTATGATGTCACTCCCTGTAGTCCCTCCCCAACAATCATCTGCTAATGTGGAAAATATGGTCATTAGCTCAACCGCTGCTCAACCACCCTGAGCTGTTTACAAAGGGACAGGTGTGCTGAGCTTTACTCATTTCCCTAGGTAGTTGGGGAGCGCCCTCGGTACAAAACAGGGAATTTGCATATTCATGAATTTAACAAAAGGGAGACTCCAAAACAAAAAAGCGCTGAGTCACTCAGACGACTTCACTCAAGAGTGTAGTATATTTTTTGCAAAGTGTGCAATGTCGCAATTTCCTCTTATTTTACAGTCTAAATATACTGTGCATTTCCTTTCCCCGAGTCCTCTCGGCACATTAGCATCTTAGCTTTCAGATACAGTTTATGCAGGAGCAGACCTGCCTGACGAGGTGATCCCACAGCTCTCATCATGTTTAATGGTGGCTAAGACACATGAGGGAAGCGAATATAACTTTTGCTAACTGCTTCTGATTAAATATGTTCAAATGTTACTGTCCAGCCCTGTAGTAAATACCAGTTTAGCTCAGCCCAGTTTTTCAGTATGACAGAAGTCTAAACCAAAAGTGCACTGACAGCTGAGAGCTAGAGGGAGGGGAGTGGGGCCAGACCTCTGCTGTGTGTTTGTGAGTGTGTGGAAAGCAGTCAACAACTCTATTTCTTACCACCTTGAATAAAAGGGCACTTACCTTGTCATAGTATGTGAAGATGGCATTGAACTGCTCAGAGGTCAACTTGACACCCTGTAAAAACAAAGTTGAATTTTGATTCGCCAGATAGCAGAAGTGCACAATTAAATGTATCATATTTTAAAATAGTGGCTGCACCGTAGCAGACTAAGTATTTCAGTGACATTAAGCGTGTATAATGTGGCATTTCTTTCTGCATCAAGTTTGTCCCTACCTGGAATTTGAGTAAGAAATTCTCCTGAACAGGGAGAAGCCTGCGGGAGAGAAGGACTCTATTAGCGGACACAAGGGATGCTCAATTATTCAAATCCAGTGACAGTGAATGAACATCAGCAGGCCATGCGTTTCAACATTTGCTGTGCGGACACACGCAGGTAAAATTGCACATTACCTTGCCATCTCCGACAGGCCCAGCTTCCCATCTCCATTCAGATCAAACATCCTGAGCTACAAAGTGGAAGCAGAGCAGAGATCGGAAGACACAGAGGAGAGAGACTGAGAAGAGAGTTTTTTATGGGTATATGTTTCAATATGAAGGCTAATGTGTTCCCATGAATTTCATTGACTGAGAAATAGAATGGGCGGCCATAAAGTTTCTACCTTTATCATAAATCCACAGCTTTTTTTTTTCACAGTTCTACATGTTTGACAGAGGACCAGTAAAGGGACCGTCCATAAAACCCGTCTCAACGTTTCAACCATTTCAGCTCATGCAGCTGCTGGTGAATTTTTTACAGGATAATAACTCTAAAGTTCTCCTTTTTCTGTATGCACTACCTTTAATACAAGTTCTAATTTTCACCAGACACTGCACAGAGCATCCCTCGCAGAGTGTAAGCACCAGCATGGAATCACCACAGCAAATGCTCACCAGCACCACCTAAACTATATTGGTGTCTATGTCATTATTTACTGTGGATTATTTGGCAAATCTTGATCAACTCCCTGCATTCTGATTATCGATTTCACCATCTGCGACTCTAATGTGAAATAAAGGTTTAAGGAAATTATAATGACCGGGTCTATCTATGAGCGTGTTGAGGAAACTGCCTCAGCAAATCAGGTCAGGTCAGCTCTGGGGCTTCCAGGAAGAAGCAGATGTCTGCACATCTGGGCTGTAAACACATAACCTGCAGGACATGATGGGTCACAAGCACTCAGCCGCACAGCGCTGCCGCCACCAGCATGGTAGGACTCTGAGGTCCTGCAGGCCAGAGGAGCACTCCACGTACACCTTCCACAAAGACTGCATATAACTCACAGTGTCTCCCTATTTCTTCGCCCAGTTTATGTTACTGATAGCATTTTAGAGGGGACCCTGGTTACTGCACTATGGTGAGCAGTGTCTTCTTGTACTTTTGAACTTTAAACTGACCGGCTCCCTTTGAAAAATCTGTGTATTTTTGGTGAAAAAAAAGAAGAAGAATTAGGAATCTTGCGATACTGAGCATTTAGCTCAAAGAATAGTGATGCTCTGCTTGTGTATGAGTATGTTTATGAGAGAGTCTTACTATGGTCTGTGTGTACTCCTGCAGCTTCTGGTCATCGTAGTGTCTGTTGGCCTTCTCCAGAAGGTCTGACAGAAAGCCCTGAGGACAGACGCACACAGAGATTCAAAAAAAAAAAAAGAAAAGAGGAGGGAGATGCAGAAGTATGGCGTTCACAGGGTGATTCACCAAAAAAATAACAGCTACGCAAGAGCATTAATTAATGTTCGGGGGGGAGAAACAGACTTATTCACACACACTGCTAACCTGGAGCATCAGTTTCATTTTCTGAAATCATCAGTTATCGGTGAGAGAAGAAACACAAATCCTTTACTGGCTGTAAAAGTACCAACATTTTACTGACAATAGGTAAAAATGATGTAATGAAATATTAGCAGTAACATGTGCTCAACTGTTCAAAGTAAAAGTAATGATAGTGGAGTTATGGGGGACAGCACCAGTTTTTTTTTTCCTTTAGTTTGGGGTATTTCTGTGTTTTTACATTAATGGATGAAGGTAGAAGAGGAACAAATGAAGAAGTAAAAGGAAAGCTTAAAATAATTAAACAAGTAGAGGAAAGATGAATGAAATAAAGAAAGGAGGAGGGTAGGAAGGAAGGACATGAAAACAGGAAAAGAAAAAATGATGGTATCAATGGTATTTTCTGAATTGATCTTGATCAGCCATCCTGAATATTGCAGTATATATACTGCTTATATTTATATTTCCCTCTGAAATGTAGTGCAGTGAAAGTGTAAAGTGCCTTCAAATAATGGTATTCAAGTACCATTATGTATTGTTACATCATCTGTACAGTACTTGGGTGAACATACTCAGATATTTCCCACATCTGCTCACAGTCATGAGGTGAGACATCTGATCTCTCATCTCATCTGCATTTTCCTAAAGATTTTAAACGGCAACACCTGAGTAACTCATCTGCACCTGGTCAGCCGGAAGAAATGTGATGCCATAACAGCCCAAGCAGCCTAATCAGAATCACTGACCCAGTTAAAGCTCTCCTCCCCGACTGGAATACTTCTCTTTACATAATTTTACACAACATTTCCAAAAAGGCGTTGAAGGGAATAGCATTTGTGCAATCTCTAAAGCTTTTTGCATCTGAGTCCTCACCTGAACAAACACTCATGGTCATGGGGGGAGTTCCTGTGTAGTAGCCACTTAACTCTCCACTGTCAAAGCTGCTGCCTGGCTTTACTCGCCCATATGCACACATGCATCAAAGAGGTGAGTCACACTGAAAGTCCTCAGAGTCCAACACTTTGAAATGCTGATCATCTGTGGATGTCTTTAGCTAATGTGTGACTTGATGGCTATAGTGGTGATAAGACCACAGCTCGGGCCACATTCAGAACATCAGGTTTTTAGCAGTCAGATATGAAAATGAATATTTTCTACAGATGTTGCCTGTTCCTTACAGCACACAGAACAGGATAACACGGTAGTTACTGATCATAACACAAAAAATGAATGAGGATTATTTTCTCTCTTTCCTTTCTTTTTATTGGTGCAAACATCACATGCAGGAAGTGACAACATATAAATGCATACAAGTTAAGATGAATTGTCTACATTTTTACATTTAACATGAAGTAAAGGTATGGGAAATACATTGAAGGGTTAAAGAAAAAACCCAACTATTACAATGGTTTAAATATATGCAAATATGTCAATACAATGTAAATGATTACAGGAAGTGACAGGGCAGTATGGTTTAAGCAGCTGAGTAGCTACACAAGTGGCTACCAGCTACTACTATCTGATAGTTAGTGTTTAGGGTAGGGGCTCTGTTGGTGAGCAGGTGTGAATGTGAATGTGTTGTGGGGGAAAAAGAAAGAAAAAATAGTAATGTAATAGTAAGTATGACCAAGTATGCATATGATAAATAACAGGTATTTGTTATATTTGTGATCAAGTACCGCAGGTTATGCAAACCTCTGGAAGCAGATGTAGATAAGAAACATTACATAAAAGCCATTTCCATGAATGAGTCACTGAGAATCATATATTCAACAACATACCTTCAATTCATTTGCTTCAATGTAGCCACTGCGGTCTGTGTCATATCGCCGCCATGCCTAAAAGAAATCAGCCAGACAAGAGGAGTACTGGATTGAAAGCAGTTTCTCAGCACTGATGCACAAAACACAAAGACACTCCTCTCCCGATGATTTACATTTCTCCCCCCTACAGGAATCCCCTCTGATCGAACCCCCGCTTGGTCTTTAACTGCGCTAAGAGTTTGATTTTTCTCCGGTGCAGAGCAGAAATCGTTCGAGAGGGGACAACCACAAAAGCCGGGACCATCACCGTAATCACACGCTTTCCAATACCATCCCGCTCGCCCACATACGGAGCAGAGGGCAGGAGTGAAGGAGGGAGAGAAAGTCATTTTAATGAATGTTTTAATCTAGCAGCTGTCCCTGTCCAAAGAAGGCCTCCTTATCAAAGATGGATAGCCTTCCTCCTCTTCCTCCTCCTCCTCCTCCTCCCCCTCTGCTCCTTCTCTGGGCTCTGCAGAGAGGAGTTACAGTGGTGTTATCCATTATATATGACTCTGAAAATAGAAGGTTCTGCTTCCTCATTCTAACCCTTTAAAAACCTCTGCACCCACTTCCTCCTCCCTGCACCCTTCAACAAAGACTGATTAATCCTCCCCTCTTGTTTTATGTTCTCAAACTCTGGCTCTCGGCTTCCCATCGACATTTCATTTACGTCCTCTCTGTTCCCGCTCTCTCCCTTTGCCCTTTGTATCCTTCTCTCTTCACACCTTCTCTTTCACCCATCCTCCTTCTCTCATTTCATTAATCCTTTTCAATATGACACAAGAGACAAGGACAGCCTCTTCCCCACATGTAATTGGTTTCTAATTGGCTCCATTCTTTCATTGCAGCAGATCTAACATGAAATCTGCCATTTTCTTATCTTCTGAGGGCATTTTGTGGAATAAATTATTTCCTTTTTCGAGTATCTTTCAACACACATCTGGCTCTGCTGGCGGCTTTTTGTTACCCCTACAATCAGTCATTGTTCATAATTCACAGCAGCACTAAACTGGTCTGTACCATTGTTCTACTTGGACATTTTCATATGTAAACGGTTTCTTAAACACACAACTTGCTGTTTCATTTTGCCGTAGCTCTATCGTCTGCTTGCTCATTAGTTAAATTGATTTAGATGCTCTGCTAGCTGTGTTGTTAACTCACCTGACTTCGACATATATGTTCTTCTGTAATGAAATGTTAAAATATATCCATATGGATGACTTGAAAATATTTACCCTGGCTAATTACCACCTGTCTTTGTTTGTCTTCTTGCTGCGGGATGCTGCTTGTTGTTCTGTTCTGTTCCTGTCAAGCTTCAGTAAAGCTGCTTCAAAAGAACAGATAAGTGTCTGACATTTTTCTGTAAAGTTTCTCCAGGTTTTCACTATTCAGTATCTCATATACTGTAAGCGACAATAACTCCAAATGATGCCACTAGAAGGCGCCAAAGCTTTCCAAAACAGCCAAATGGGATTTTAGGCTGCGACACGCCTCTCCAGGCACATGTGCACAGGGGTCATTCAGAAACATTCGCACTCAAACACTTGCGTGATGTTCAGAGCTGCACAGATGTTGTCAGCTCCTCTGCAAAACCTCCACAGTATCCCGCAGCAACCCATAACTTAACTTCTCTGCATAGACCAGCTGAGGCATTCACATGCAATACATTTTTGGAGAACCATTTACAGCCTTGATAATTAACGCTGTCCAATTACTGAGCATAAAACACCAAAGCTAATGGCTCGCATAAAGTTGGTTCAGTCCTGTCCAGCCATAGTTGTGTTTTGCAGCAGATACAGCAAGAAAGATCAGGAGGGTTTACTGATCACAGTAACCTAAAATGTTGACCGAAATCAGAACCATTTTAAAGCTTTCGCGCCAACTTTCAACTGAACTGAAGGGATTTTACACTCCAGCTGCCTTTTTCAAGTACAGCATCTATTCGTGCTCAGAAAGCTCTACAGTCCATGTTCACAATGGACCAGGTGTGGTTTGCAGTCCAACTGCTAAATCTGAACAGCAGAAACAGCCACGTGCAATGGAGGCAAAGTCTGTGCTTTTACTTCCAGACTACTCCAACTTATTTCACTAATTACACCACCATACACAGGGGACTAATCCGTGAAATTGGCTGGTAGGTAGGAATGAGAACATGTAAAATGTCTCCCCTGTGTGGCTGACTGACTCGGGTCTATAATGTATGGTTGGTTAAGTAAGTATGTCCCGACTAATGGCATTTCTTAGTGAACAGGAGACATTGTAAATAACTGGTCAAACGACAGGGATTATCAAGAGGAGACTGCATGCAATTTGCACTAAAAAATAATATACCAGCCCATCCACACACACTCAGAAACACACTCTTACCGCCATAAACTCAGCACTGGAGCTGACAAACTGTCTGAAGCAGAGCAAGAAGTTCTCTTCAGTTGGGAGAATCTGGGCCAGCTAGAGAGAGAAATGATGAGAAAATGGGAAAAGTGAGAACACAAGATGGTGGAGTTGATATGCCTGGAGAGAGGAGATGGAGACTGGGGAGCTTTTTGTCTGCGACGTCTCAAATGGGCAACTCAGACATAAATAATGGAGAGCCATAACCCCAAAAGCCAGGCCGTGCCTAACGTGGAATTATTTTTTAAAATCTGGTTTTAGGGTGTTCAGACAAAGCCTTTGCACCTGATTTTCACTCCAACAATTGAGACTGAAAGTCATCTGCAGATTTTCCACGCTGGCATCGGGTTATTGACGCTGCAGAAGCTCTCCTTGCGTCTCTTTCTAATCACACTCTAAAAATGGTCAAATCGAGGGAAAGCAATATCCTAAACTGACACTCCACGGACACTACCATAAAGACTGTATTTATGCATTGATTGGATTATTGACCAGACCTCTGAAGCCTCTCACAACTTTTTCTCAGCCTCTATAGAAAGCAGAAAACTAAAAAAACATAGTGATTTCTGGGTGTGAGCCACATTTTAGTGAAATCGACATGTATTGTGAATGCTCACCAAGACACCTCTACCTGTCATCACATTGGCCCATGAAGAACAGCTCTGTTGAACCACTTTGCTGCAACAAAAACGTGCTCATACATACTTTCCTTGTCTTCTAAATTTTTGTATGCTAAGTCTGAAGCTACAGCCAGTTAGCTTAGCTGAGCAAAAACACTGGATACCAAGGAAAACAGCTAGCATAGCTCTGTTCACAGGCAACAAAATCTGCCTCACTAAGTGCTGTAACACGTTATATCTCATGTGTTTAATCTGTCCAGAAAACGAAGTGTAAAAACAACAGGTTGTGTTTTTATAGGCTTTATGTGCCAGACCAGTGGAGACTCCAGGAAATCTGGCCAAGAATTTCTCCATTACCCCTCTAAAACAACATTTTTTCTCTTGCACTTCATCAGACAGATGAAGGATGAGGGAGTTTAATGAATATTATGAAGTGATAAAGTGATATATCCTCTCATCATCCTCTCAGTAAGAAAGTGAATAAAAGTGTTTCCCAAAATGCTCCATTAAGGAAAATCACAGATTTGATAATACAAGAAGCACCGTGAAGCCCTTACCTCTGACATCTCAATTCGTCCATCTTTGTTCTTGTCGAACTTCTGCATGAACTCCTTCATCTTTTCTCTGAATGTGGGGTTTGAAGGGTCCTAGAAAACATGTGTGCACAACACAGGTGAGACCTGAGTGGTCAGTATGTGTGTCTGAGTTTAATCTCTGGTCCCTGAACTCACCACCCCTGCTCCTCTCCGGGCCATCTCCAACTCCCTGAAGAAGTTCTCCAGCTCCTTCCCCTCGATGTAGCCATTACCTAGAGGAGACAGACGCACCAACACGGCAAGTTATCGCAACATACCGCAAAGGGTTTTTCTCAGTATTGCTGACATGCAGAAACCCCACCAGCGCAGATGTGGTCACAGTGTCACAGTGTCAAACAGATCTCAGCATGACTCGCCTTTTGCCCGAGTATTGATTCAAACATTAGCCTTTTACCAGTAACTCTCTTCCTTCCCCTCGAGCTCAATAGCTTAGGCTATTGACTGACATGATGCAAACTGATCACTCCTCAAAGACTGCGTGTTCACAGGGTTGTACGCAAGGAGAAGCTATATATGGAAAGCAGTTTTTCTAGGATTTCGAAGGTGATGATGCACAGGCAGCTTCTTTTATTCCATGCAGATCAATGCTGGCTTCAGCAGGGGAGTTTGGCACATGGGACGAATCAATGTGGATAAGAGAGCACTGTGACGATTTCTGCCTGGTTCTGAGATCTAGACCGGGATATTTTATCATGAGGAACTGATGCTTCATGGTGTCCTTAACCTTGTTTTTGCTGCATGCTAACATACATGAAGGGGTGTGTGGGGGGGTATTTTTCTTGTTATCTTACTCCTTACTTGTGGTGTTTTGTTGCTCTGACAGCACGTATTCAGAGGACAAATGAGTATGCCCATTTCACCCAGGTAGTCTGTGAACCTGTGCCAATATCCTATCAACACGCATGCTGAATGGCTGGACAGATGGCTCCAAACGATGTGACGAGCTGCTTCAATAAAACTCTGGAAAGCCGAGTTGCCTCATTAAATGCTAACAAAGATTATTATGCCATCCACTTTCTCTCCTCTCCCTCTAACTCGCCGTCTCTCTCTGTAATCTTCCATCTACCTCCCCATCCCCCTCCTCAACCAGCATCTTTGCGTTTTTGTTCTATCCATGGAAGTTTTTTGTTTAATTGTGTGTGTGGGAATGCGTGCATGCCTCAGTGATGTTATCAAAACTCATGAATACAAGCTCTGCCTTTTCCATAAGTGGGACAGTAAAATGCCTCGCTGCTATCAAGCCTGCCTCCTGTGGGTCTTATTGACATTTAGCACGCTGTAGAAAAATGACCTGCTTGATAATTAAACAGAGTAAGATGTAATTAACTACAAGGCGAATAGCAAAAATGACAATAGAAATAGATTTATGAATAGATTATGCCAGACCGCTGTCATACATTCAATAAATGTGTCAATAAATCCATACACCCTATTATATTTGTGCATAAGGGAGCATGTATTTGTACTGTGCTGTTGGATAAGTACTTTCTGTTCTCAGCAGCCTTTAAACCTTGAACCGAAATGCTATATGTCCTGCAGCTAATTACAGTGTGTCCATCCCGCATGAAACTGTCCCAAATCTAGTATCAAATGAACACGTGCTTTTCTGTTACACTGAACATCAATGATGCTATATACTGTACGTGTGCAGAAAAAAAAAAATCATTGCCAGCAGATACATCTTATGGCTGACTTCAACCCAATTCCAGATGATATGATTTAAATCTCAAATAACTTTGCTCTTTGTGCACAAGCACTTAAAGCTTGCACCAACCAGCACGAAAAAAGGTTCACAAAACCACTTTTGTCAGGAATACACATTCTTTGGGATACTGCGTCATTATAGTCCCAGTAGACGCTGGTAAAAGAGGTTTTACTTTTCTGCTAGTTTTGAGTCTAAAAATCAACCCCAACACAGAAAAACTCTCAAAGTGGGCAGCTCTGCCACCTAAGTGCATATTTAAAGCCTATATAAAGTGCATTTGTCTTTCAAAGGAGAGTGCAGCCTGTTCAAATATTTTGTGTTGAGATCACAGTTGGGTCAACTCAGAAGGTGGATTTTGCTTCACGTTCCCAGTTTCCACATCCAGGTTAATAAAAATAATTGACAGCTCTATGAGAATGCTCTATAATTAGAAAAAAGGAACTGCAGTTGTTTCCTTTTTCAGCTTTGAAGTGATTGAACTGAAAAGGTCTGACAGAGACAGCACAAGAAGATGAGAGGGACGCAGAGCGGAGGAGCTGCGAGAGACGCAATCCAGATGAGACTTGATCCGGGGCCAGCAGGGGAATATGTGGTTTCATCATCTCTGGGTGCATCGCCTCCTGTGTATTTTTATCTACAACTCAGAGATGCTTATTCAATCTGAGCAAACAAATTAGCTCTCCTTTTCTTTCTGCCGAGCCACAAGACGCTCCCAGTAATGAGAGCAGAAATCAACCGCTGTAGCCAAATCTGTTGATGGTTGTATTTGATTTGCAAAGTGGCCCATTGCAGAGCACAATGTGGAAAAGACTTCCGCAGTAGGACTTAAAGACCCGGCTGGCAGGACCGAGAGCCATACCAAAAGCGTAAAAGCAACAGCAGATATGACGACTTCGTCCGCATTGGCTCCCATGGAGAAGCGCAGCAGCTGAGCCCCTCCACCCCACCCCACCCAACTCTTTATTCCACCTTGATTTCCCTGTGGAATACGTTTCAGGATGTGTGCGGGAGTCAAAACACATCACATTAACAATGAATCCCCTGGAGGGTGTGTGTAAAACACATACTGCTTTGCAGGTGTATGTGTAAAACAAACATTTGGGACACCTTATAAAGTTGACTGAACAAGCAAGACACTTAAACGCTGTAGCCTGACTGTCAAAGTTAAGTCTCAGCTTCCTTTTCAGACTGATCGCTGTGGACGTCTGAGCCTATCCAGTTCATCAGTTCACAGCATGTCCTGAATCCACAGAGGAGACTGTAGACCTTCAGTTGAAATGAGGGTATGAACCTTTCCATAATTAGACTAAGGAGGCTTCTGTGGTAGCAGTGACATGCCTGATGTATTTGTTCTTGGGGGAAAAAAAGGAACTTGATCCATGTCATCCTGTCCCACTGCAACACAGACACATGCACGCAGAGATATTCACAGCGTGAGAAGACGGACTGAGCTGAATAAATGTGTGCGGGGACAAACAGAAGACTGATGCTTCAAGAAAAGACACAGATCAAGACTGAGACTGGGGAGAAACAGTGTGTGTCTGTGTGTGTGCGTGCGCGTGGCTTTGAATAAATTACTGCATGGGACAATTTATGTTTGCAGACATCACATTAATACATACATTTGTTAAACAGAGTATCCACCGCATAAAGAGCTCCACCACCTGCCAGCCTGCGCTCACTGATCAAACTTAAATGAGCCAGTTTTTGATAGGAAACGGAAATCAATACGAAGAGCATCAGTCAGAGACAATTACTTATCCACACAGCTAATGACCACAGGTTACTGTCAGCCGCAGAAGAGCCTAATTAAATGATTATCGACGGCAAAATAACACTTTAATTGCGTGGTTAAATCCCATTCCCTCATTACTGGATCTGTCATGGTGCGTGAAGGCTGCATCCATCTAATCTAATGTGAAATTCACGTCCATCTCTCAGAACACCGTTTCTTTAAAAGCGACTAATCTGCATGTACACTTAAATAAAAATGAAAAAAAGGGTAAATTCATTTTAAAAAATCATACCACGTGGTGTCGGGAGGGGTCCTCATCAGAAATTCGACTGAAAAACGTAGAAGTTTTTAAGCGCTGCAATAATTCGGTATATCCGAAATATCTGGTCTGATATCAGCTCTCCAACAAGATCAAAGATGAAAATGTCTCTTTTGGTGACTTTATTCATCTGTCAAGGAGGGAACTTAAAGAAGACTGAATATCATCACTAATTAAAGACGAAATAGTCCCTATGATACTCCTGAAGTTGAGTTTACAGAGCTCAGATAAAAGGGTATTTCTCTGGTATCTTTGGATCTGGCATCTTCCTCCAAATTTTCCTAAACTGTCGCTTTCAAACCACAAACTTTTGCTGGGTCTGATTTTCTAAGCTCGATGATGGTTTCACTCTTTTGCAGGAGGACGCATTCAGTCTGTATGATTACTAACCTTCATTCAATTCAACAGCATTGATATATAATTCAGCAATCTCTCGTGAATTTTGATTTTTCAATAACTTTTAGGAAGGAAAAAGAAAAGTCTCCTACCGTCAGCGTCAAAATGTTTCCAGATGTCGAGGAACTGGGACGCGGTGACCTCGGCCAGGTGCAGGTGAGGAGGCTGCTGTGCTTTATTCGCCATGATGCTCTCGACGGATGCTGCTGCAGGCAAGACGACAGGAAAATCCGCTCCTAACTTTTCTGTGCCTCTTGTTTAAACACACCCCACACTGTGGCCCCAGCGCGCCGCCCGCCGCTTTTTAACCCGGCGCAGGAGCGGCAGCGCCGCCGCATCGCCGCTGGGGGCGCACGGCAACCGACAACGCGTCTGAGTCAGCGTCCCTGTGTGTGTGTGAGCGTGTGTGCGTGTGTTTGTGTGTGTGTGCGCGCCTTTATGCGTGTGTGTGCGGATGTGTGTGTGTGCTTCCAATCTTGATGTAGTTGTGTGCTTGGACATCTTCGGCACTGCAGTGAACAGACTTATGTGTGTGTGTGAGAGAGAGAGAGAGAGAGTGTGTGTGCTTTTCTGACAGGGTACTTTCGGGGTCAAATTTCAGACTAAAGACCAGTTAATAGGGGAGTGCTTGTCCTATTGGGGCCAAAATCCATGTTCCCGTTTGGAAAACAGCTGATTTCGGGGGCCATTGGTTAAGGTTAGGGTTAGGGTAATAATTCAGTGTGTGTCTGTGTGTGTGCATGAGAGAAAGCAAGCAAAGGAGAGAGGGAGGGAAATATGAGGCACAGATAGTGAGAAGATTGTTCTGTTGTTGCATCATCACGCTTTACAGTAGATGTTGTGTGTGTGTGTGTTTGTGTGTGTGTGTGTGTGTGTGTGTAGTTGATCCAGTGCATGTGCATGCAAACGTATTCCCATACTTACTTCCCTATGCATGTGAAATGCACGCTTGTGTTTCTGCGTGTCCGTGAGCTGGAGGAGTGTGTTCCTTCCCACATCTGTGTGTGTATCTGAGCGTGCAGCTCCCCGAGCCTGTCTGCCAGTGTGTGAGGCTTCACAGACTTAATTAGAACTCACACACTAATCACATTTCCCACACTGCCTCCAGCCAGCAGTGATTAGCCCACATGATAAATGTAAATTCTGGCAAAAAAAAAAAAAAAAGGGAGGGGGGCAAAGTAATGGGTAGTCTACGGTGCAGAGGGGCAAGCAAAGCCACAGATCCTATTAGGAGAATGAGGATGAGAAAAGTAGTCATATATATTTCTTCAACTCATTTACTGCAAGAGGTGTTAATATTCATGAGCAGGAGGGCAAGTACCCCTCCAAGCATGTTCCTGCTCCAGGATGAAATCTGCAAAAGACAGCTTTTCACATGTGAAGAATATTAATACTATTATTCAATTAGCTCACATGCTTTTGAAATCCTGTGATGAGAGCTGGGTGTGTCTTACAACCCCTACAATACACAGTGGTTTCACCCTTTGACAGATGACTGGAGTCAGCCTACAGCAGGAAGAACACAGGTGTAACTAATAACGATGGCGCTGCCTGGAACTAGAGCACCTAAATGGGATGCAGTCGTTATTAATTTAAGGTTTTAATTCCACCTGGGCTTTTTCTGCTGTAACATTTCGAAACGTCTGCTGTGAAAGTTGTAAAAACCTTCGTGTTGTTGCGATCGTTGCAGGCCTTTGCATTGTGGGACACGGCAGGTGAGATCGACTGGCCTGACGCATATCTGGAGCGAGCTCATCAAGCTAGCAGATAAAAAAAGAGTGTCAGAAAAGAATGAATATGCATGAAGCATAAAACATGAACTTTGTGCTGTATCTAGTGTTGTTCTGTGTTGATGTGGACAAACAATAGTCCATCAGCGATGTGTTAGTGATAAAATGCCCAGTGGGGATGGCAGCATGCTGTGTGCTGCTGTGTTCCTGCATGTTCTGTGGTTCTCCCTCGACCCTTCAGTGTTTTCTGTGCATGCAGCTAAGCATAAGCCACTTATTCATTTGCTGTTTATGTGTATTCTTATTGTATATTTTTTTTACGCTGAGCTGTTATGTTGCAATTAGCTCACTAGCATAGCATGACATTAACATTCACAAGCTAACAATCTTGCACAGCTGACCTAATTACTATCATAGTGTTTTTGTTAGCAATGGTGAAGCCCAAAGTTATTCATATTATAGCATTAAGTTGCCTTTGAGTTAAATGGCGATACAGTATATAGTATATAAAGTCATGTAAATTGCAACCCTCTCTGCACTGGCTGTAACAGCTCATTTCTGTTGCTACGCATTGTTAAATCATTTGCATTCCTTATCGGACACCAGCTGAAATCTTGTACTTATTTCTCATCCACTTGTAATGGAAAGAGAAGAGGACTGTAATTTGCATGGGTTCATTAAACAACCCCTTGTAGCGGACACTGTCTCATTGAGCTCTTAGCAGGCATACTGTTGTTGTTGCAAGTCAGCATCTGGGACAATTTCTACTCTCGAAGTCACTCTTCAAAACACAGAACAGTACGATCATTCGTTTAAAGTCACGTTTCTGGCATCCCTGTGAATGTAGGTCACCCTTCTTCTAGCTCGGTTTTTAGTTTTAAACAGCTCCTGGGGGAAATATCTGGCTCTTTAGCAGCTAAATGCTCACTCGCTGGTAACATTTTGGGGAGTACGCTTATTTTATTTATTTTTTTTTATTATTCATGAGTTAGATGAGAAGAAGGACACCACTCTCAAATCTGTAAGGAGCTGGTGCCAGTCAAGCTTGCTTATCATTCAGACTGGAAGCAGTGGGAAACAACTGGCCTATTAAAGCTGTTGTACCTTATTTCTCTAATCAGCATGTTTTGGACTCCAACTCCATACTCAATGTTATCCTCTATTTCTTGAATCAAAAGTGAATCAGCTTATTTCCCAAAACGTCCTTTTCTCGTGCTCATTGAGTTGGATGCTGTTGAAAGCAAACAAGTGAGTAATGTTTCGCTGTGATGACACCATGTGCAGTCTAAACATCTTTCAAGGTAACCTGACGTGAAGCTGGGGTGGTGTGGGTAAAATAATCAAGATGATCCACCAAGTCAGGCTCTCGGTGCATTGTTGAACTTGACCTGTCACGTCTCCTCAGAGGTGGAGCGGTAATTTTCCAGATCCAGCCTGCACACCGGCACAGTGCTGACGCGCTGCTGGCAGCAGCCGACTCCATTTGGAGGCAGCCGGTGAAAGTCAGCAGAGACGTTCCCCCCACTGACGCTGTTTCCTACGCCTGTAAAAGTCACATTGACTAACAGGAGCACTGCCGCCTCATGGACTGTGTGAGCTCAGGTACATGACAGTGCATAAGAACAGCTTGTGTGTGTGACAGAGAAAGAGACGGAGTGTGTGACAGTGTTTAGGAGTGTAAACTCAGCAGAGCTGTCCTGCTCTATTTCCTCTGCTTCTCTTTTCACCCTATAATAATCAATAGCGGGCTCTGGGCTCAGTTGGCATGGCGACAATAGATAGATCAACCCTACATTACAGACGAGGCCTGTCGCCAGCCTGCAGGGACTGCCAACTCGAACGCATTTCATTCGCCTCTCTTATTCTCTTTACTCACTCCTATCTTGTGTCATTAGCTGTGTGTGCGCGCTCCCTTCAAAGCAGAGAGGCTGCTATTTGCATCCTACATGCATACCTTCATACTTTTCTCACTTTTCTCTGTGAAGCTGAGTTGTGAGGCATCTGTGTGACTCTGTGTAAATACTATGCAGCCCAGCGTAGGTGCTGTGTTTGTGTTGTGAGGCTGCCTGCTTCATTTATATGAATATTTCAGCTCCACAGTGGGCTGCACCCCTACACGCTGTATGCAGATGAATTATGTAACAGAAAGGCGCGTGGCATGGAACAGCCATTTCCACTACATCAATCTCACAGCGCTTTCGTCAGTTTGAGGTGTGCTTAAAGTGAAGGACTGAGAGAGTGAAGCTGAAGGTAGAGAGAGAGAGTGTGAAAGTCTTAATGAGGTGTGTGTGTGGTTGTTGGGTGGGGGGGTTGGGGGGGGGGGGGGGCACTCCTTTATTTTACTGCTTTTCACAGATATCTCCCTGTTCAGTGATCATCATTATCACTGAGAGGAGGAGAAACTTTTTCCTCCTAAACACACACACACACACACACACATGCACACACACACATCCATGACAGAAAATACCAGCACCCAAATGCCATCGTTAAGTTTTTATTTGTCAGCAGCAACATTTGCATAAAAATAAGTTGTTCTAAGTCAGTAGAGACACAGTAGGTTTATCTTGTGAGTTACATTCTGACCTGAGACATTTACGATTCAACTGAGCGTACAAAATATAGTATTGTTCAGTCTAATAAATGCGAGCGTGTGGAAGACTAGCCAGACAACAACAGAAGACTAACGAGGAAACAAAATGTTAAATTAGGAGCTGTGCTTGCACAGGAAAGTAGCAAACGTGGTATTACATCTTAAATTGAATTAACTGTGTATGTAAATCACTAGTTTCCCTGTCATCAGGCTTAGCAACTCCAGATATTACAGTTCAGTGATGCTTCATTCAGCATGGAGTTCCCCTTTAAGATTTCCATTAGCATCTTGATCTTGAGCCTGATGGTCTGAGAGGTGGACTGCTGATCTAGGATTCCCAGCTCTAATTAATGAGACGGTCAGGAGAACCTGGCAGGAGGTTATAGATCAGTGCAGAGAAGATTGAAAACTTCAGGCCCAGCTTTCATTATTATAGTCCTCACTGATATTACAGTGTTGTGGTCTCTTGGTGTACAAGTAAAACTCATCCAAATGCAATCCACTGCAGAAAAACCTTCATACATCACAACTGACTGACCAGATAAGCCTTTGACTCCAGGTATTTCTTTCAGATTATATTGTGCTTTTATAGTGATTCATTAGTTTGGTATAAATATAAATCCACAGATCTACAAGATCACTAAAACTCTCCATTGTTCTGAAACAGATTCAGCTAAAACCAACAAGGACTGAATTGCAATTTTGTCATACATTTTTAATCAATAAATATAATTTCGCTAAAATAAGTGGAATGTTAATCGACATACTTTGATTTATAGCTAAAATAAGTCTTTATTGTACAACGTTAATAACTAGCAATAGCAAAATAAATTAAAGTAGCTTCCAGGTTGATTGTACATTCTCTCTGTTAGGAACTATTATTCCGTGGATTCACTTCTAATTCCCAGCCAGAGAAGTACCGAGCTGTTCCCACCAGCTGTTCCCCTGCACCAGCATGTCAGTGCTAACGGGTAAGTGCACAGTGCCCTCTGAATACATCTCAAGTCTGCAGATGATGCATTCATAGGTGGTAGTTGTATACATAGCTCTCACTAAAGGCACCTGACATGTAGCATATACAGTACTCATGTAACCCATGTAAATAATGGAGGGTCTCACTCTAATTGACAGGTTGTCAGTGACGGCATGTGAATGTTAATGACAGACATTTAGTCATTTATAGATGAGGTAAAGACGATGTTTTGTTGAGTCTCCATCAACAAGAACAGGATGCTACTCAGTGATCATAACTACTAGCCATGACACAGTCATTCCAGTACATCTAAAGGCTTCATGTGTCCACCTTTAGTAGTCATTATTAGTTAGTAGTCAGAACCATAAACTGGCCATAAAATGGTCAAATATTAATATTATTATGCTGAGTTCAGCCATCTGAGAGGGGCTATTTTTTTGTATGCTGCCACTTGGACCCTAACAGGTAGTAAAGGGAAGCATAAACAACCTCAAAGCACTGATGCAGGATGGAAATACACACCAGTGGGGGATGTACAATAGCCTCCACAGTATTCCTATTACATTTATTGATCCATGATCTGGGATATATGAGAACGTGGCCATTTTAAATTAGGGAGTAGTACACTGTAATCTGTTTTACCATGCCATAATACCACAACAAAAGCAAATATGTCACCTACAGAATATAGAGAGACCCATGAGTTGTCATTTTAGGGCTATTGTAGTACCCTACTAATCATCATTATGTGACAGAAAGGACTGAACAATGCTAAGCCAAAAACTGTTAAAGCAAATACAGCCAATCCTTGGCTTCTATTAAACTCTCTGATTAATGGCTAACTGGCTAGTTGTTTCTCTTTCAATTTATAGATACTTCTACACCTTTGAAGAGTAAATTTAGTAAGCTGTCAGAAATAATGTATATACTGTAATAGCACTGAGTAGCAAACTAGACACATACAAGTGCCGTCGACATTTCCAGCTCTTACAAGTGTCTTCAAGTGGCCCTCTACCCGAAACACCTCACTCATACCCCCAATTACACACATTTGCCATTACCACACTCAAATAATAACTTGTCCACACCAACTTGACTGGCTCACCACCCGCACACACTTTTCTGTCAGCAGATTTCAGGTGAAGATGTTAGATCTTGGTGATGAGGTGGCTGACGAGCTTTTGGAGGTCCTGGGTTCGGTGCTGGGTGGTCCTTAGCACCTCCTCGTGGTTTGCCTTCTCGTTGCTGTCATAATCTGTCACAACCTTGTTGGTGATGAGGGACAGACCCAAGACACGCAAGCCGCAGTGACGAGCCACCACCACCTCTGGCACTGTGCTCATACCTACAGGGGGAAGAAGTAGCCATGATTGTTTTCAATTCAGCTGTTCTGCTTACTGCTGTAAGTGCACCGTATCTGAACTACACCAGCAGCACACACAATAAGAACATCCAGGACTCGGTGAGTGTGTGTGTGTGTGGGAAAGAGAAAGAGTGTATCGTAAATGCATATGCTGGTTATACACTGGAGTGTATTTGTGTGTGTCAAACGCCTTACATTGATAAACACAGGCCAAGTATGCACCAAACTCCTGAGCAGCTAACTTACTAACAGATGTACCTGGTGACATAAACATGCTGTGCTCATTTGGCCTTTTCCAGACATTTCCAGAAAATCTGACAAGATCTCTTGGCCGTTTTGCCTGCGCAGCCGCTAACTTGAGCATACATTCACTGTCAAGTCACGTAAGGCACCAGGTTTCAACATCACATCACAAGATTAAAAATAACACCTGAGTAATACCAGTCAAGCTTTATCCTGCACTGCCTAACTAATCTCCTGAAACCTGCTCTGAAGTTATTGAGGATGAATCCTGCTGGATGATTGAATACTGAGCCTAAAACGACCTACATCTGTGTTTTTAGCCTATAGCCGATTTGTTTATATTCTGGCATATATTCACCATTCTATTGGCTACAAAATGCTGTTTGTATCTGTTCAGACTGCATTATTTTTTATCCAAATAATGTATTAATGTTGACTTAAACATCCATAGTAAACATTTCCTGTTGTAGATGCACTGTAGAGATGCTCCACATCAATATCCCTTTAAGTGAGGGTGAGGGAGCCGTACTAACCCACAGCGTCAGCCCCCAACGTCTGCAAGACTCTGCACTCTGCAATGGTCTCGTATGTCGGCCCTGCCAGCATGCAGTAAACCCCTTCCTGCAGGAAGCTGTCGCAGCCCTGCTCCTCTGCTGTTTGCTTGGCCAGAACCCTCAAGTCACGATCATACGCGTCCGACATGCAAGGGAAGCGCACTCCAAACCTGGAGAGACAATAAATGAAAGGGATGTAGCAATAGTCTGTAAGACACAGATGTTGCCATTGCACAAGTTGCACTTTCATTGTCCTCCCTTGGTGTTTGTACTGTACCTCTCATCATTGCGCCCACACAGCGGGTTCTGCCCCGCAAAGCCTGGCATGTTGATGTGATCCTTAATGAGCATGATGTCTCCCACGTCATAGCGGCCGTTGAGTCCCCCCGCTGCGTTTGTCACAATCAGAGTTTCCACGCCCAGCAGGAAAAAGACTCGCACCGGGTAGGTGACCTGGAGTACATCAGTGACAAACATTCTGTTCTTCAGACACAGATACTGTCTATTGCTTTGATTTATATCAGGGTTTGACAAATAGGAGTCACAAGATTGGGGTCATCTGGGAACAACAGAGCAGGAAACATCGCACAAGAAGCCAGTATAGGACAGCTTCTGCACACACTGATGCCAATAGACTATAGGATTTCTATTACTGTTGGTCCTTGTGGAACTGTGCATGTCTGAAACTGGAATGATTCTGAGCAACACAGACATTCACATGTAGAGAAACACAAAAATAAAGTTAAAAAAAGCCTTCACTGAAGAAACAGGTAGTCATGCACAGGATGTCAAACAAATCTGGGCAGGGAGCAATTCAAGAGCTATTGCACAAAGCTTAGTCAAAAAACATCAGAACAAATACTAAAAAGAATGCTGGAAAGCAATGACCGCACGAGGATCAATAAACACAATCTGGCAGAAGAACAGGGGAATCAGGGGAGTTTGTGTGTGTGTGTGTGTGTGTGTGTGTATATATATGTATATATATATGTGTGTGTGTGTGTGTGTCTTTGTTTGTACTGTTTATGTATATATACAGGGCTGGCTGATGCCAAAACCAGGGCCAGGTGAGTAATTAGGAGCAGGTGTGGATAATATAGGAGGCAGGAAATACACAAGGGCAGGAACTGAAACAACAGGACATGTTAGACTTTCAAAATAAAACAGGAAACACAATATGCTCAGATGAGCAGGATGTTGCAGAAACAGTTGGGGTTCTGCACAAACCTTTATAGAGCCACTGACGACCCGTAAATAACTGTTGTTACTTCTCACTGCAGTCACATTTGGAAATTGCTGTTTCTATGTCACATTTCTCTACAGCTTGAATTGCCTGCAACAGCATTTTGCTAGTTAGTGCAGAAATGTTTTCTGACACTGTGGTTTCCTGATAAGGTCAGAGCTGTCATTTTGGAAAATTGGCCTGTTTGATGTGAGTTTTGCTATAACGGTGGAATATGTTGTGAGTTGTCTTGTGACTTGTTAGGGGTGAAATGAAAGCAGAGCAAGCTGCATATGTAACAACAGAACTGTCAGTAGTTCAACTGTGCATGATGGGTTGACTTTGTAGAATTATTGGCCAAAAGTTTTCCAAAGTGTTCCTGATCAGTAATTTCATGTAGTAACATGCTTTATCCAATCATGTGTTCACAAAGTGGTGAGCCTCGCTCCATCCTTGCTTGTGAACAACTGAGCCTTTCCATGAAGCTCCTTTTCCATCATTATACTATCACCTCCTGCTGATGAGGTAAAACAATAAATATATTGTCTTTATACTGTTCTCAATGGAGTCTTTGTCAAAAAGGATATTCTATTTTATTTATGTTTTACACAGAGTCCAACATTTTTTGGAATCAGGGTTGTAAATGCTAACATCAGCATGCTAAGATGCTCACAATGACAATGCTAACATGTAAATGTTTAGCTTTCAGGATATAGCTAATTAGTGCATGTTAGCATACTAACATTAGCTAATTAGCACTACCCACACAGTACAGATAAGGCTGTCGGTTTTATCATTAGTTTTTTCAGGCATTTGGTCACAATTTGGACAAAATTGGACAAATTAACAATGTTAGTTGTGGGCTGACTGACCAACCATCAGACGTACATTGTCCACATAGCCACAGCTCTACTGTAAGCAATAAAAACTTATTCTCATCTCATCTGGCCTTCTGGTCAGTTCAGGATTTTAAGACATTAGCTACTAGAAGCATTTCACAGAATACATCACTGTCTCAAGGCCTAACTGGATGCAGGAGGGTCATAATCCATCTGGCTTTCCACTGCTGTATGTATAAACTGATTCAGTGGGGTGATATGGATATGGAGATGGCACATCACAGCTGGTAATAAAATAAATAAAACCAGGATACCAGGCCTCCACAGGCCAAAGGCCAGTTCCGTATCTACATTAGGACACAGTGTATGGTTTTCTCACTGCCATCTGCAGCTGATCATTCAACACACATGGTAAATTGTTCACGAAGTTGTGAGCTGTACTGTGGTCTATCAATGTATAATCAGAAGGAGACTAAAGACAACAAGTTCACGCAGCTTGATACTGCAAAACTACAAAAACATAAAAAAGGATGAGGTAAAAGCTAAAGTGCCCCTGAGAGCAGTTTTCTCTGGGTGTGCAACTTTATGAAAGAAAGCCCAATTTGAAGTTAAAGTTGTTACATTTTGAAAACAAAACTAATCACTTTGACAGGAAGTGTGGTGTAAGTACTAGTTATGAACGTATCTACTAATTATCAGTGAGCCAATGTTCCAAATTGAATGTATTCCGTGTATTGTAAAGAGCCTCCCTCCGTGACAGGAATAACTAAGCAACTGTTAAAGATTAGGCCTATGCCTACAGAAGCTGTGAATGTTTTTCTCAAAGTTATGGACAAAGTCACAGTTTAAACTGCCAGCTTTAGTCCAGTTATCCTGTATCGTATATCATTTGCATCAGCAGGGTTTCGAAATGCAGAAGCAAGTTGGCTTGCGACAGAAAATGAGACAGAAGGCTTCTCACTAGGCAACTTAAAGATGCAACAAATGGAGATGTCTGCCTCTCTGCACCATCCAGTGTTCACATGGTAATCATTTAAATTCCATTTGAATTCATTTCTTTCTTTCTTTCTTTATGACTGAATAGCAAAGTAGATAAGTCCCACAAACAAAAATGTAATCCCTAGATCGAACGCATTGTAGTGTTTTCAGACATGCCAGCAGCACGGCCTTATGGACGGAAATGCTGGTCGGTTGGTCCACCACTTTGGTCTACACTGAAATATCTCAACTACTATGGATGGATTGCCATGAAAATCCAACAAAGATCTTAAGCTTTGGTGATCCCTGACTTGTCCTTTAATGGCAACAGCAGATCAAATTTTTCACATATCCTGTGAAATATCTCAATATCTTCTACATGGACTGGCACCGACTTTGTACAGACATTCATGGTTCCCGGATGACAGATTGTACTGACTTTTCCTCTAGCACCACCAGGTTGACATTTTGAGTGTTTGAGTGAACTTCACAACAACTATTAGATGGATTGCCATGAAATGTGATACACACATGCATGTCACTGCTTAACTTTTCCTCTGGCACGGTCATCAGGTAAACATTTTTCTGTTTAATTAGCAAATCTTAGCATGCTAGCATGCTAACCTAAGGTGGTGAACCTGAAACATCAGCCTTTTGACATTTTCACTGTGAACATATTAGCATGCTGACCTTAGCATCTAGCTGCAGAGGTACAGCTTCACACGACCAACAATATGGTTGTAGACTCTCAGTTTTTTGTTTTTTTATTGAATACATTATTACAAATCCAGCTAACCCCAAAAGTTATTAATAGCTCACACTGTCCTTGCTTACCGTGTGGATGTCGTAGCCCTCGTAGAAGTGGAATCTCCCCTGCATGCAGACACACTCACGGCCCTGCAGCTTCCCGAACACCAGCTGGCCAGCATGGCCTGGCACTGCACGGCACACATACAGTATGAGCTGCTAGCATGCCTATGTTCAGTTTGCAATTATTTATAATACATTTTAAATAAAAAAACTATTTGTCAGGGAGAGCCTACCAGTGCTGATGGGAAAGTGTGGAATATCCTTGTACGGGAACACAGCCTTGTCACTCAGCAGGTCAGCCAGACTGCCAAGGCCTGAACCACAGATGATGGCCACTTTAGGACGCTGCTCTGTGTGGGCAAGCAGCCAGTCTGCTGTCTCCTTATACTCTTCATAACTGTATATGAATGCAATCAAAAAAAAATCGGATAATGATAAATCAGTTGTGTATCTCTATGATAATTATCACCATAACCATCATCATCATCATCATTATCACCACGGAATAAACACAAATTGTAATCAACATCAGTCTCATGTTTAGAATTAAGAGTCATCACTGTCTGAGGAGAGCAAGCAGGAATATTAACTAAGTCACATCTATTGTGAAGGAAACTTACAGCACTGTCTCTTTTGACAATAGTATGAGTGAGAAAAACACTGTGACTATGAATGAACGTATAGATTTACTCTAGACTTTACTTTAGATTTACTCTTACAGAAGCTCTTCATATCTTCAGAACACACGGGGGGGTGGTGGCAAACAGCAAATGGAGGTGCAAATAAGAACAATATGAACAGAAAAACAATACACTGAAAGTCAAAGTAAAACTAAAAACAATATATCGCATTGAGAAAAGTCAGGGAAGGCTATGTTCCTGTAAACAAAACAGACAGACACGTTCATGAATGCTGATTCTGTTCAGCTTGTTGCTTTTTTTAAACTCGAGACAATGCCTAAAACACTGCCGGCAAGATGATTCAGTTAAGCTCAGCTTAGGCTTTTGCACTACTTCAGTGTGTAGACAGAGAGATGAGTCTACATAAGGTTAACAAAACCAGTCTTTTATATTGTATATATTCAACCACAGTAAGTCTTTGTCATGATGGAAACTCAACTTTCTGAAACTCGGGGCAAGCTGTTGCACAATGTCAGTATAATGTTCAATATTGTGTAACAGCTATGTTAAATACTAGTAAGATATCAGCTGGAGGGCAAAACACTCCGAAATGCAGGAGTAAAAGCACATAGAAAGGAACAATGTGTAAAAAAAAGGACTAAATAATACATTGTGCAACAGAGTTGTGGGTTTCAATTTGGCCATTTTAGGTGTAACAGCTCAATTATTGCTCTGGGATGCCAAGTTGATTGGAAATGCCTCGAGGTACAACATTATACAGAGTCTGAAACGGTCCGTAATTCAGGTCATAAATCTGATTGTAAAACCATAACCTTGTTAATGTTCCGCCTATGTGTCAAGCTTTGTTATTAAAACACAATGACACTTCAGGCTGCAGCCTTGAGCAGACCAATCTGCAGCAGGACAGCGCCTGACGATTCTGAGCCTCATTTTACAGCTGCATATGAGATGACAGCTACATGAGACTAGCTCAGGGGTTCAATCTTCCCACATTTCCCCTTGTTTATCTAATTCAAGGTCAAGAAGGAGCTGAAATCTTTAATTATAGTAGGTATTTCAAACACCCAACAAGCAATCCACATATTGGGTACAGACAACAGTGACACAGTTGTTGTATGGCTGTCATTACAGGCCTGTCAGATGCAGAAGTTGCCCTTCACGTAATTCTTCAGGTGGTAATGGCAGCGTTACACACAAACACACAATCACACTCACACTCAGGCAGACACACAGGTGACTGCTGGAACTTCTGCTGTTCTGTTGGTGTGTAATTCACAAACCGAGGAACATCTTCATTTAATCAGTGATTCATAAACCCAAGAAACTGAAGCATGGAGACATCAGCAGAGGCGTACAATGTGTAACCCAGCCATAAAAAGAAGATCTCTTATCAAAAACATGATGACATTTCCTGTGTATGTAATTGCGCTGTCATGTTTTATATCAGCTTTGGAGACTATTATAAACAAGAAGGACGGTAAAGGGGAAAACTAAATGTTGTGTGTCTCACTGCTGAATTTACTAACGTCTAACTAGACTGACCAAACTAACTTATGGCTGCACCTTCAAC
This sequence comes from Chelmon rostratus, assembly GCF_017976325.1. Lineage (NCBI taxonomy): Eukaryota > Metazoa > Chordata > Actinopteri > Chaetodontiformes > Chaetodontidae > Chelmon > Chelmon rostratus. Next base: position 5,913,647 of record NC_055663.1, on the reverse strand, counting down.
ATAATCTTAGCCCCATATATGACTTTTCAAATCTACAAGATTTAGTCTACAATACCATCTTTTTATTTCTGGATGAATGACAGCTGGTCAGTATATGATCCTGCTTTGTAATAACTGTTTCAGCTACACAAATCTGATACTAAGTGCTGAGGCTAACTTGGCTATAGCTTCCATCTGTGTTGCCACTTTAAGATTCAAGATTCAATTCAAGATTCAAGAGTCTTTATTGTCATTGAGCATGTCAATGAAATTTTCATTGCAACCCCCATGTTAGGAACAGATAGTAAGAAAGATAAGAAGATTAGAAAGAATAAAATTAAGATATACTGTGTCAAAGCATCCAGAAGAGAAGTAAAAGTGGAAACGAGTAAAAACAAACAAACAAAAACCTAAACACGGGAGCTACGAGCCGCTGCGTCTGCACGCGCCGCCATCTTTAAGGCCAATCACATCAACCGCAAATTACTGATGCTAAGTACAATTCATCAATAAATAAATGATAACCAAAGTGATACATTTCACCAAAACAGGTCATAGAACATAATGCAATTAATTAAACTAATGCTTGAGATGTTTTTCAAGTGTTATTTAGGAATTTTGTTCTTGTAGTGAAAATCATTTGATTCAGTTTGAACAAGAGTGAAACTTTTTTCAAGTGAATGAAAAAAATACTAGAATACTTAAATATTCAAATTCACTCTGTGCATACACCACAACCCCTAAAATCGTCACACCTTCCATTCAACAGGCATCAGGCCAAAGTTATAATCATATTAAGAATATGACTATTTGAGATTGTATTTCTAAACCATGCATCAAGTCCTGTTATGTAACAGCCAAGTGAGAGATTGAAGTGAGAGCCGTGAGCGAGCTCGTGGGCTCTCCCCTGTCTGGCTCCCGCGGACCGGCCAGCTGCGCGCGGAGCTGTCCGTGGTGCTGCCAGAACTTTGCATTCAGGCAGCGGCGCGCGGGGAGCGGAGATGAACAGCTTCCAGGCTGCTCGCCAGCCTCCAGACCAGTCTGACCAGCCTGTGCAGTCGCTGAGCTGCGAGGCTCTCGGCCAACTAGAAACACAAGACCGGCCCGTTCACAGAGCAGACAAAGGCGTTGCTAATGAAAGGAATTCGACGCATTTGTGTTCAGAGAAAGCAGACTTCATGGCTGCGACATAGTATAATAACATAATGGTACCACCTGTTACATATGCGATTGCGTCAGAGGTGTCATCGTGGGAGAAAAGCCCCCATAGGCTGCTATTAAAATAAAGCGCTCACGTGACTGTTCCCTTGGCTTCTCTAAACGAATCAAATAGATACACAGTCTATGCCAGGATGCGTCTTGCAAACTTCGCTGATTACACTGGCGTAATGCTTTGCACACCACTGGATATCCCTTAATATCATTATGCTACAGGGTAGCCTTGACAACTCACTTCGTCGCGGTCCACCAACATCCAGCGGTCTTACCTGCACTGACTGGAAGGGGAGGACGCTGTGTCCATGTCTGATGACGAGCGGGAGCAAGCTACTGATAACAAGTTGTTCGTGTCGTTTTTGACAGACGCTTCCCGTGCTGAGTTCACGATAGTAGATCGGCTGATGGAGATTCTGCTGCGGCTGAGTGGCGGAGATCATGCTGCGCTCTGGCGTCACGACGTACAGGGCGAGTGGGCGTGGCTTACGCTGACCGCCGGTCCCTTTGAAATAGACTAAATCCAATTTTCTACCAGGCTGGGCAGCTCACTGATCCGTTCACTATGAGAGACGGGGCTGGGAAAAAAGTGAGAAACAATGCGAGGGCAACAGAGGGAAAGAGAATCCGAAAGATGAGGAAAATTATAAGATCAGCCACAGCTTTCTGATGCACGTTAACCAATAAAAAGCAAAATGACCTGATGCTACAAGTTACTGAGTTTGGTGAAACACCTCAAATCCAGGAATTTCTGCATGTTATGTGCCTGAACTGAAACATGTTGTACAAACAGTTTCTCTCCCTCTCCTTCTCTCACTCACACACTCACACACACACACACACACACACACACACACACACACACAAAAGCTGCACAACAATTCAAAGAGCTGACTCATGGGTTAGAAGGAGAGCATGAAAGTGATAGCGAAAGCACAAAAACGGTACCAAGAGGCAACAGCTGTAACTACATTAGACCATAAACCTAGAAGTCAGGTGAACTGTCAACCAACATAGTAAAATGACCCCTGATCAAATAAACTCTCAAAATGTCTAATATAACAACAGATGTAGTCCATACTGTAGTAAAACTATAATTTTACTTCAACTAGCTGATTAACAGACTTAATGATTTGAATCATTGAAGTGAATGAGTATATCCAAGGCTGGAGGGCAGGTCATGTCCTCATTGCTTTTTCTTGGGATTTAGAAATTTTAACACAGTTAGGGAGTTTACATTCTACCATGAAAAACAAACACGTAGTGGGTTTTTTACTGTATAAGCTAATGCCAGTGTTTTTAGACTCAAAACATTAAAATCCAAATAGTTCTAAGTCAACAAAGATTGAAAACAGAATAAAGAATTTTGTTGCTTACAATGTGTAGAAAGCTTTGAAAGAGCATTTTGACCTTAATGTGAGCAACTGATAATGTACTGCAGAAGAAGACAATCTCAGTTAAGGGGTTATGGGAAAAGCATTTGATCGGGATCAAAGTGTGTCTACTTGCGGGGAAAGAAAAAGATAAGTAACTTCTGTAAGATATCAGTCCGTGTTTGTCATGAACACAGTCAGTCAAGAGGGAGAGTTAAGTGGATTTGTAAAGTTGTGGATTAAATTTGAAATTCCTGCCCTGTCATCATGCTCATTGGGCTTTCAAATCCCTTGTAGTTCCTCTTGTCCTTATAATGACCCTCTTGAACACACACACACACACACACACACACACACACACACACACACAAAGTGTTCAGTTGGTGTTGATTCTGTGTGTGTGCATGCCTGCTTATGTGTGTGTGTGTGTGAGAGAGAGAGAGAGAGTCAGAGCGGATGTCACATATGCACAAATATTATGAATTTTGTTTTTTTGTTTATCATTTATATTGCGGGCTATTATAGAGACACTATTTCATCAACTTTGACCATGGATTGCCCAGAGGTGTTAAAGTAGCAGACAGTAACTGATTGTTCACGTTCACCTCACTAAATGTTGGAGCTTTCAAAGTCTGCAATGAACCGTGTCTCATTTTCAGTGAAACATGCCAAGCTAAGGCTAACTGATGAGAGTCAGGTCAGTTGGTCTGACTCCAGCGTATATTCCTTCTTACATCGCTTAAAAGTTTTTGCAGCCATCTTTTTAAATGTAGGAGCCCTTAGCCAATCAGAAAGCATCTTACTGGTACGTCGTTGAGTGCGTTGCCACGGCAACATACCACAACGAAGTGGACTCGGTCGCTAGTGACTGAATGTTGGAGAGCTTCAGAATTGCTACATGCGCCGTTTATTCACCTGCAGAGTGGTAATACTGTTTTTTCCTTGTCATTGAAACAAGACAACATGTTTAGCCACCCATTAAGTTTACTCCAACGTTTATTGACAGAGAGGTCTTTACCAACGTTTGAAGACATCGGCAATGCGATTTTTTTTTTCTTGTGAGAGTGAGCTATTAATCATGTTCAAGTGTAATTCTAATTAAAAGTATTACATTCCATATATTTTCATCACGTTAAAGTAGTTTTAATGTAAATTTCCTCCAAAAGTAGCGACAGGGCTTGGAGAACTTGCCCTAGCTAACCGGTACGTGCCGTTAAGAACGTTAACTCTAGTCTACTTACTTATTATTAGCCCACATATTAGCATCACATTAAAGAAAACCAACGTATTTGGTTGCTGCGTAGCTAGTTAGCATGAAATGGGCACTTAATTAGCTCTTTGCATCACTAAATGACACGCTCTTCTCTTCAATGTCCTTTCCTTTATTTTTTGCAGGTTTGCTTCAAGACACATCCAAAATGACAGCCTTTCAGCCCCCCTCAAGAACAAAGACGCCGTTAAAGAATTATAAAGTTGTTCTAAAGGAGGACAAGCCAAGACGGGTGAGGGTATCATGCTAGGACAGCTTGTAACTTTGCACAGAATTAGAAGTATCCCCTGAAATTAAGCACATATTGCAACCAGGTTTTTCCTCATGCATTAACAGGGGCCCAATTTCCTGTGACTACGCTTTGGACATTGTCCAATGGTTTTAAAGAAGCTGCTTCAAGTGACATATTGTCCTAATAATTATCTTGGCTTCTAAAATCAATATCTGACTGCAGTGTTTTGTTGCAATGACCTCAGCTCAGCAATTTTAGTCCGCAGCTCTCTCTGTGGGCAAGAGGAGTAGGAGGTACTTTTACTTGACTGAGATTTTTCTCACTTCAAAATGAGATTAACATAAAACAGATTATCTGTTCTTACAGTTGATTAATTGATTTCAGATTTTGTGATTGTTTATTTTTGATCATATTGCAAACTTCGTTGAGCTCATTGTGTGATAACAAAAGTGAAGTGCAATGCATACACAAATTAATTATTAAGCATTAGTAATATATATATATATATATAGTACAATTGAAATGTGATAGGATAATAATATATATCATTTTAAATAAAGCAGTGCAACCATTATATCCAACAGCACTATGTTCAAGTTTCTGTGGGCTTTTATGCAAGGGTTTCTTCATGCAAACACCAAATGATTACATTTTAGGAGACTTTTTTGAGAAGTCACCATCTAAAGATAAGCCACACTATTTCATTATTTTTTTTAAATAACAATAAATTTACTCATGCAGCTTTGTTGTCTGTGGATAATAGAATGGTAGATTATGAATACACACCTAACTGGCAGCTATTGAATATTGCATATACAATAACCCCCCCTGCTACATTATTCATTTAGATTTTAAGCTTAAATCCCTTTCTGACATATCCTTGAAATAGGCTAAGTGCAGTTAGATGTTTCTTTGCTTCTGCTGCACTGATAAAGGGATGCCAGAAGATTGTGTAGGGGGTCTTACACACCAAATGCTGCATAATTGTCACTGAAGGGGAGAATATTAACATTCTTTGAGCACATAAAAACTCATGTACTTGTTCTTGATGCAGGCATCTTTGCATGTGTCATAGCTGACAGCTTTAAGGTGACAGTCTACAGCTCTTGTGCTCATTATCTTTTCCCCATTCCATCAGTGGTAACAGTCTTGTTTGATGGGGTGCCTCATGACTACTAAACTAAGAGGCAGTAAACAGGTTATCAGTGCAGTTAATGCAATAGCCTGTGCTGCTGTGTGTTTGCAGGTGACTCCATCAGTTTACACCCTGGAGATGTTACAGTCCACAGAGGAGCACCTGGCAAACACCAACGAGGTGCACCCGCCTCGCATCCTGGAACTGCTTGACATGAGCAAGACTACGCATCACAATGTAAATGCCATCCAATGTTTTGATTCCTCTGTAGCTTAATAACTTGGTATGCTTTCACTATTCAGAAAATGAAGCAAAATTGTAATGAGAGTGCAACCACAAAAAAATGTGTTCAGATGGCACAGTGGTAGTGAAAGTTTCCATCACACACTCATAACTAGGATATACTGTATGTTTGGAGCATTTGCATTATTCCAGTTACAATAAGTCAGATGTGAGCGCCAAAGGGTTGAACTAATATAGTAATAATATAAATGTTAGGGTTTGTTTCCCTGCTTTGTTTGCTTCTTGAAGGAAATGTTAGAAGAGGCTGTTAAATCTAGTCTGTGGCTTAGGCCTCCACCTTCAGCACCCTCTAAATTTTCCTACCCCCTACCCGAACAAGGGTCTGTATCCAATCCCTACTTTCATCTTTGACTCTACCTCTTTACTTTCTACCCCCTACCCGAACCAGGGTTTGTATTCCCACCCCGCTTTTATTGGTGCAGTTGGTGAGAGGCAGGGGTAGATGATGGTAGTGTGGCAATCGGCAGTTACATGTGGCATCTAGGCCTGTGGTAGCATTGTAGCAGCTAACAATGGCTAAAGCGGTGATAGTATGATAGTATCTTAGCAGTTAGTATTGGTAGCTAGCAGTTAACATTAACAGTATAGGTGAATTTAGCTTTATTGCCTTCTCCTGTTCCTCTTAGCAGGTAGCGGTTAGCACTTAACATTAGCTAAATGGTAGCATCGGAACTGTATTGTCTTCTTCTGTTCTTCTTAGCGGTTAGCATTAGCATTAGCAATAGTTAAATGGTAGCATCTGTACTGGCCACTACCTGGAGCATCTCTGGGTCAGTTGAACGTGGCAGTGCTGTTTGGATTGTGTAGGAGCAGTGTGAACTGGCACTAGGGGGGGTGACTCTGGGACGCCGCAGTTCACCGCCTAGCCTCCTGGAGGTGTAGTGGGACTAAGTAGGCGAAACACTGTTGAAGGGAGGTTTCCACCTGATGATCCCCAGAGATGTGTTAGGAATCACTGCTCTTTGGCATGTATAGAGGCAGATTAGAGCTCCAAGGTTCTTCACTAAGAATGAATCCTCTTTTTGAGCACAAGTATCTTGTGTTTAAATTAACTAATAAATATATCTAAATAAAAAGAATGAATATGGTAGACTCACTTAAAGGATAGATGAGACCAGAAAAAAACAACAACAGTGCGTTCAAACTTTCATCGTCATGTCATTATTTCATCATTAATCCCCTGCATACAAAGCATGTGTTGTCTGCTAAGGTCATTCACATTGCACTGAAGCTGCTTCCCCTTAGTCAGCAGGCACTAATTGATGGGCAAAGGGCAACCAATGTGACTGAATCCTCTGTACTTTTTGAATCAGAATTTAATGGTGGCTTGGAGCAGAAAAGTTCATGAGATGCCAATGAAATTAATGAATGCACCCTTATCATAATTAGGAGGACCCATTTTTGCATCTCGCCCTGTTCACGTTTTTTGTTGGCTTGTCGAATATGCAAATGTGAATATGAGTAACCCCCACTGTGCAGGTGATAAGTGGGAGCAATGACAGCAAGATCTCTTTAGGTCATCCTGAAAGCCACAAAATTGCACACTTTATCCAGTACAGCACCTACTACAGTATTCACTATGACTGGCAATGATGCAATGACAGAAACTAAATGAAAATCACTCAAGTTGAGTTTCAAAGCTTTATAATTTGTCATATTGGGTAACATGCTTATTCTCTTTCCTGCGAGCGTTTGATGATAAGATTGATACAGCATCCATGTCCGTCCGTTCAATATGAAGGTGCCAGTAGCTGGTTAGCCTTGCGTAACATGAAGACTTGAAACAAGGAAACAGCTAGTCTGGCTCTGTCCCAAGATGAGAAAATCCAGCACTTCTAAAGTTCACCAATTAATACATTTGATCTTGTTTGCTTAATTTGTACAAAATGGTTATTTCTCGATAACACTACAAAAAACCAGGCCAGGGGTCTCCACCAGTCTTCCGGCCTTTGTGCTAAGCAAAGCTAACCACCCACTGGCTGTAGCTTCATATTTAACAGACAGATAAGAGTGTAGTATTGATCTTTTCATCTAATTCTCAGCAAGAGAACAAGTAAGAGTTATTTTTTGAAATACGTTGTGAAAAACATTAAGGTGACTAAATATGTTATTAATGACTTCAAACAACCTTAATATAATACATTAAATAAATATATACTGTAGCTACAAATTAGGCTACCTAGAGGAATGCAATATGTTTTATATGCTTTCAAACCTATGTGGTAAATGTGTATTATATAAATTCAGAAATTGATAGCACCAAGTACACATACCCAGGAACTCTGCTCTGAGTGTGAGGAGCAAGGGTGTGTGTGACCTCAACAAAAAAAACGAAAGCAGTTTGTGTGTGCATGTCTTAGTTGTCCTTGGTGGATATGGATCAGCCGCTTTTCCAGCCCTACCCATCTGAGCTGGTCTTCCAGAACTTCACTCCTGCACAGACCTATAAGTTACAGCTACATCTCTTCAACAAAGACAAGGTGTGTGAATGAGTGATGAATAAGTAAATAGTTACACTAACAACATGGCTCCTGAGCCAACATTACAGTCAAGACCAGATGTGAAATAAAACAACAGAAAGCTGTTTTACATCACATGTGAATGTGTGAGTTAGTATGTGTGTGTGTGTCACTGATTTGCATTGGTCTATAAGGAGAGCAGAATGATTGGAAAAGGTCATGGGGAATTGAAGGACATTTATCTCTGCAAGTTGTACAAGACAAGATCAAGTTACAATGAATAAATCATCACTTGTGTGCCTGCGTAGCTCTGTGTTTGTTGCTCTGTGGGGTGTGCAATTGGGTGTGATTTTTTCTTCCATTTTTTTTGGTCAAGGTTTCACGACAAGTGAGGCTGGAGCTGCAGGACTCAGAATATTTCCATGTGGTCGGTCCAAAGGAGACAGGTAGCAAGGTTGTACCAGGGATGTCTGCTACTTTCGTAGTCTCCTTCACCCCACAGGACAACAAGGTACTGGAGACAGAGGGGAGTCAAACTGCTCCATAGAATAATCATACACAGAAGGCTAGTATCATGGTAATGTGCACTTATGAGGCTGATGTAGAATTTAGATTAGATGATTAGATGAGGCTGTAAGACTCATCTAATCAGACCTGCAGGGAAGCAGAGGATAGGCTGTGGGTAAGAATGTGAAATTAGAGATTTAAAACTCATAATCCTAAGTAAGCACTAATGAAGACAATAACACAGCAAAAATGCATAGATTAAATAGATAATATGATGTCAGTGATAGATTATACATGAAAATTGATTCATGTACTTGGCATATTTTGTGCACAAATCTCTCAGTCCAAGACAAAAGGTCAAGGGTCAAGGGTCAGGAATTAGGTTACAACAGCATATCCTTTTGTCGTCTCTTTTACTGATACTGTTGGCAAAAGTGAAACTTGAGAAGCAAAGGTCAACATGAAATGTAGCAACATTATATTAAAGGTAACATAATCCCTCATGTGTGTCATGGCTGTTTTACAGTGGTCACCACACCTAGCTGTTTTTAGTCTGTGTTTAATTATCCCAAGACGATGAACTGTAATAACTTCTATCTCTCTGACTATTGATCTAGCGCCATCATCAGGCCAACATTTTAATTTCACTAATATATTGGCTTATGACCAAACACATGAATTATAATGACATTCCTATCAGGCTTAGCTCTCCTTTGTGTTTAATTCTAATAAGCAAAAATTTGTATGCTAATATGCTAAACTAAGATGTTGAACAAGGTAAAACATTAAATCTACAATACATCAACATGCTAGTATTGTCAGCAGTGAGCATGCTGATGTTAGCATCTTGCTCAAAGCATCACTACACCTAAATGCAGCTTCACACAGCCACTAGCATGGCTGCAGATGATTAGTTTTGTTATTAGAGGCTTTGCCTGCTTTGCGAAGTGACGTACACAACCTATCTCAGAAAATAAAAACAGTGGTTTAGTAGGTAATTGGCTAAAAAATCAGATGGTGTGTGTGTGCGTATGTGTATGTGTGTGTTTTTGCTCTTATGTCCATCCAGGCTTGACCTTGAGGACAGGTGGGTGACATCATCTAAGAAATACTAAAATAACATATGCATGGAGCTTGAGAGTCTGACATTTTTGGGGGATTTTGTCCATCTAGGACTACCACCACAGACTGGTTTTTGTGACAGAGAGAGAGCGGTTTGAGGTTCCAGTCCGTGCCATTGGACCACGTGCCATTCTTGACTTTCCCGACGAGTTCCATTTACCTGTCTGTCCTGTGAAAGCCTCCACAGAGAAGACTCGCCTAGTCCGCAACATAGGAAATAGCAAGGCTAAGTTCACGCTACACACACAAAGGTGAGAATGAGTACAGGAGAGGCTTATGACTACTGTATTTGGGTGATTTCACATAATATATTTTACTATAGAGCAGAGGGTTTCAATCTTAAAGACCAATATAAGCTACCAAATAAATAAACTTTCATTTGTTAGTGTATAAACATTTAATTTATGCATTAATGCACCAACCCAGAATCCCAACTTTACAGCAAGCATTTTGCTTAGCATCCTCTTCAATAACCATTACTGTACTTGGTGAGAGGCACACATTTAATTAACATTTACAGTAATTACTATTAAATACAGTTAAGTCCCAATGAACATTTGGGTTTCATCTGACAGTCTCTAAAAGGAAATTCCCCCCAGCTGTAATGACACACTGCACCTTAACGTCAGTTTTTTTATTCCGACACGTGAAATTCCATTCTATTCTGTTTTTCCAGGCCTTTCTCAGTGACGCCCTCCTCTGGTACTCTTGATGTTGGTGAGAGCATGCAGGTTACTGTGAATATCAACCCAATGACTGTAGGAGACCACAGCCACGACTTGATTCTGCACTACCACACTGGTAAGAAATATTCATGCCTATGAAAAGACACAAATCTACGAAACTGTAGTAAAGCTAGTGACACAAAAAACAAATAACTGGTAACTAAAAGAAAATTATGACCATAACTTGTGATAAAACTAGAGTAAATAATACCCTAGAGTAATTTCTCAGTATCCCAGAGCTGTAGTGAAATATTCATCGCTGTCCTAATCAGCATATCCAGATTTTGTTTATAATAAGAATGACCTTGTTGCACTGAGTTTCTCATCAGGTGTTATTTTTCCATCAAAGCATATTTCAGAATCTATTTTCTAGTATACTTTAAATCAGGCATGTCAAACTGATTCCATAAAGGGCCGTGTGGCTGCAGGTTTTCGTTCCAACAAGAGAGGAACACACCAGGCTGGAATCAATTAATCAGCTGATTTCAGTCTTCAGCTGATAACTAATGATCCCTTGATGTTGATTGGTTGGCCTGGTGTGCTCCTCTTTGGTTGGAACGAAAACCTGCAGCCACCTGGCCCTTTATAGAATCAGTTTGACATATGTGCTTTAAATGATTCATAGAAGAGAGGCAGTAAGTTTTCAGATATTTTGTCTCATATCTGTCAGAATGTGTTTCTCAAACTGTCCTATCCTCTTGTAAAACACTGTGTCACACAAATAGGTTTCATGTGACTTTAACAAAATTAGACAATTGCAACACAAATATGCAAACATGAACCCACACAGTGAGACTTCAAAGTATTAAACAAGCGTTGCCTCAACATTGTACACTGTCTCATTATATCTGTTATAGCTTGGCACACAAATGCACACACAACACACAAAACACACACACACACACACACACACACACACTCAAACAAAACAATGGTTACTGTAATGTAAAAAGGCAGAGATATTCTACAAAATCTACAAAAAAGGAGTTTGCATAATCAGCATTGTCAAATGGGGTGAAACTAAAAGGATGAATGTGTTTACTATCATCACTGAGGTAAACACCATAATGAGATTCTCTTTCTGCAGCAATGGTGACCCTGAAGCAGAACGGGAAGGCTGAACAGGGCCTACAATTGACCCACACACACACACACACTCAAACAAAACAACGGTTACTGTAATTTCCTCTGTGCTGCTCAGGGTTTGGCGATAATAGCTGGTAGACAGGCATTCTCTTTAGTCAGATGAGAAGCCAGTTTGTTGCATTCTGTCCTTCAAATATTGTTGCATGTGTATTTCGCTGTGTCTCTGTCACATATGCAGTCTTTATCTGTGTTTTCCATTCACAAACTTCTCTGTAGCAACCCAGTACAAATGGACTCCCCAAGCTGGTCCAGTTAACTCTGTATAATCCCCTTTCTAATTGTATTCTTTTTGCTGCTTGGTTTAAACCCAACACATTGTGTGTACAACTGCATTTGCTTGTGTGAATATGGCTGGTTTTGGATTCAGAATGATCATTTAACCTTGGATGTAGCAGATAAGTAGATACTAATGAGGTACTTTGGCGCTTGTGTGTGTGTTTTGTGTCTACTTGAGGCCAAGAAGTCAAAGGTGACATAAGTAATGGTAATGAGAAAAGAACACCCTTTGGGAATTGGGTTGCAAACATAGTGGGAATTTAGCCCATGATGGCTGTGGTATATTGTATTTACTGTTCAGTGCAGCTTTCTCTAGGGGGCCTGTTATCTCTCCTCTCCTCTCTCCGCTCTGATTTCTTCTCAAATTACATCTAAATGGGAATGTACTAACTCACCACTATCTCAGTGTCTCTGGTTGTCTCTGTACAGTGTTGGATTTGAAAACTGGACTGAGTATGCCTTTTGCAAATCACTCCTCAAAGCTTGATTATTTGCATACTAAAGTAAACAAAAACAGGTGACTGGAACTGCTTATATGGCAACATGACTGACAGAAAATGTCAGTTTACGAATCTTTTGTGATAATAAAGATTTTGCAGTAAATGTTGCCATTCCATGAGAAAAAAAAGCAACGGTTAGCTGAATAACTTGACCAAACTGCTTCTTGTTTGTTAGTTTACATTCAGGTATTTGGTTTGTTCTACTGTAGCGACTCAGCTCAGTGCAGCAAATTAAAGGTATAATGTGTAAAATATGGCTGGAATTTTAGTTTAAAACATTCACAAAATGAACCAACATTATCAACAGAATGTGAACAAGGAACAGTTCTGACATCATGTCAAAGACTATATATTTATTGTGTTACAGGGATATCTGTTTAAATTAGCCTGCTAATCAGCTAGCCCTGGCCCATCCCTTATCTGTCTGTGTCTTGCCCCCCACCTCGCAGTTTCACTGTTAGATGTATGTCAGTGGCAAGTTTGCCACATTTCACAGTCTCTCTTTTGTTTTTTGAGTCCAATGAATAAGCAAATTAAACTCATAAAATGTCAAGAAAGGAAATATTCTTACACCTATTTTCCTTATTAAACTCAACTCAATCAAGTTTCTCATTTACTGACCTAAGACAATCTTGACACGTTAACTCATGATAAAACACACTTCATTCAAACTTGACAGAAACAAACAAAAAAAAATAAAAAATAAAAAATAAAAAAAATAAAACTCACTCTTTCCACTGTCCCACCTCTGCACTGTTTTCCTTGTCCTCAAACTGCCCACTATTGGTCTCGGAGGCTGCTGAGCCCGGTTCTGATATCTGCAGTCTAACAGTCCCTGGTGCTCTGAGGCCAGAATCAAGTCAGAGATTAGGGCTTCTAGCTGCATTGGTAACTAAGCTAACAAGCAGCTTGTAGTTACAACCAAAGATAGTCACAGCACAGAGCACGGTGAGCAGCAGTTACTCAGATGAAATGCTGCCTCCTATGTATTTTGGAGCAACCCTGTATTTTATGTGAAACTGTTGCCTGATAAATGCCTTTCGCAAAGGATTGTGCTATCTATGGTTTCCAAATTTGTGTTTTTGTGATCAATCTGGTCACTGGTTAACAGTGTTTTTTGAGTGATACCAGCTACGCTATACTAAAGTGTACTGTTGTTTTACACTCTGTGGTCACATGTTTTTTCGAGATGGCCTCAGTTGCATGCACAATTAGCCAGACTCCTTAACATCAAAGGCAAAATGACGAAGCTTTTGACTTTTCCTGTCAACACACAAGGGGATCAATTAGAGGTAAAAGGAGAAAGTTGTTGGAAAACATCAGTGCAGTGGAAGAGGTGATTTAACTGGGGCTTAGTCTGTTGAAAAGGCTTGTTGTTTGCTTCAGTTCATCCCTTTTTGAACACCCTACATGAGTTTACTGGTATAATAAAATTGTCTTTTTTATCGCTTTGATGCTTGGCATACATGTAATGATAAGTTAAAAGCAGAAGATTTCAGTGCAGAACCTCAGCCTACAGTAACTTGGCAAACTCGCCCCAATTGTACACTGTGGCTTGTTATGATTAGAAAAGAGCAATTAGTCTCACACTTCATATGTACTCCCAGCTAAACATTGGTAGATAAAATGATTAAACATGAAGTACGACTGGCTAGGTTGATTAACTAAGGGGATGCTTCATTTAGAGCCAAATCAGCCTTACTCCTGACCGAAGCCAGCCACATCAAAGTCGTCTCTAAAGCTAATTTCAGCTACACAGCTCCATAAAAGTTTTCTCAGTAGAAAATTCCCATGGTGGTGAACAAATACAGTAAAGCAGCTGTGTACCATGCAGAAAAACGGACTTCACTCTTGTTAGCTATGCATCGCTTGGGTGGATATTCCACAGTGCCCTACCCCCATTTTTTACTGTAAAACACTGTATGTGTTTGAATGTGTGTGTACATGAGGGAAAATTCAGTAGCATGCTGACACGACAGTCATTCTGTATCAGTAGTAGTCCTGAAAGTCCACCACGGCAAAGTCACCTTGTGAAAAACTGCCTGTTTATGATTGGACAATGGTGGATAAGAGCTGAAGCTGAAGTGTTCTGGCTTTGTATTCATATTCATCCATTTTGAGTTTATCATTTAATTTATTGTGATGCCATTCTCCAGAGCAGCGAGAGATCTGATAAAATATTTCTGTATTGTTCTTTAATGATGATTGTTTGTGTACAAAACTTCAGGATCTAGAGAACATATCTGTTTGTGGATGACTGTTTTTTTTTATTTTTTGAGGCTTGTAAAAGGTTGTTGTTGTTTTTTTTTACCTGTGTGCATGACCTTAAAGGAGCAGAGGTGCGGTGTGGCTATGCAAACAGGCAGGCCTACTGAAGGAGTGCCAACAGTAGTGGTGCTCAGCAGCATTAAGCTTTTATAATGGGAGGGTCAGTCCAGGTCCAGAACACCACTTACAGCCCATCAAGAGACTATCATTTTTAATTTAACACCTTTCCCTGTCTTCCTCACGCTCATGTATGTTTCAGGTCAGCATGCTGCAAAAGGCTTTACTCTGCTGAGGGTCCATTGGAGACTTCAGCATAAGCTGGCTGATGTGGCCTGTGTGTGTTAGTATGTTGTGGGCCATTTGCATGTACACCACAGTGCTTGAAGCAGGTACACACTGCATCTTTATTTCCCATTGTCAGTAAAAAGCCTGTGCAGCTTTGAAGAATAACAGTTTACTCAGCTCACTTGTTTTCCATCACAGTGAGTAAGAAAATCCTTGTTCTGTCTTAAAAGTGAGTAGACTCTGCGCTGCTCCAGTAACCCTCCCTCCCTCCATCACTCAAACCCCTCTCCTCTGTCACTGCTGCTGATTTAAATGAAAAGACAGACAGCTCTTAGGGAGCGCTGAGGCATCTGCTTTGACAGGGCTATAGCACCGAGGGGACTTCAGCACAACAGCCTTTTACAAAAGCAGCACACACACACACTAACAGCAAGCAGCTGCACATAAAGAAACACACACACCTAAAATGTAAGTACAAGCATGTGCGTCCACACACACACACACAATGCAGAGCTGTTGTTTGTGCCATAATCAAAGGTAGCTGGGGAGGGGGGGTTGAGAAGTTCTCTCACTGTGTACATAGAGAAATTATGAGAAGAGAAAGCAAGTGGGGGGAAGATGGGTTGGTGGACAGTGATGATGAAAGCTTAGCAATAAGCTGCAGCTCTCTCTGCCTGTCAACTGCTGTCATAGCATACGGATGCTGGGAGATAATTGCTTTTCTCGCTGCATTCCCCAATTCTTCTTTCTCTCTCCCTCATTTCCTTCTATCACTCATCCTCTTTCCTGTATGTTTTCTTTTCTCTCCTCTTCTCCGTCTGATGATATCTCACAGCTTGCTAGTCTTTCTCACAGAGTGAGAGCAAAGACTTGGCCTTCCTGTGGAACTGTGCCAGGTTTTTTTGTATCCACTCTTTCTGCCTTTAGGTAGAGGGTGGAAATCTCATTGATAACTGGCGTGTTGGAAGCAAACACAAGCACTCCTTGAATTCTAAGGTGTTTTTACTGTAGGGCATGCATGATCATTGTATAGATTTAGGCAGCCTCATTCTTCACAGTCTGGTTTGTTTTTTCCTTGAGCCAGAACTGGGCTCAGTTTATTGTCAATGCATCTAAAAGCCAAATAAGTGAAATGGGAGAGTTTTGCTACTTCTGAGGCTTTCATGTTACTCAGAAATTAGGTATCTCAGGTCCTAATTAATCACTTCTGCTCACTCGTATTCAAACCAAGGCAGAGATGGATTAAAAGCTCTCCTATGCAGGCTGCATTGAGCGGGACTTGAAACCTAATGGGATGGCTTATCTTATGAAAATTCAACACATTTGCTCATTTATTGTGGAAGATAAATCTCCAGGAAACAGTCTGTTTTGGTCTTAGAGCCTTACTCCTCTCTTCTTTGGAGTAGTCACTCGGTTGACTGAATCTCTTAGTCTCAGTTTTTCTTTGATGGTGTGCTTGTCTGGTGTTAATGGACTGACTGTTAATCACTGCTGGACTGTCCTCATCAAAGGTTGAATGAAGCAAGTAAATATAGTTTAACTAGAGTTGATTTGCAAATAATTAATTTTGAGTAATTTAAGGAAAGGACTCTTAATTAAACTGTTTAAGTGCATTTCAGTTGTTGGCTGTGGGTTATTGTTAGACAAGTTCTATTCGTGCTGCTCCACCTGTAGGAAAGCAAAGTCAGAGCAGCAGCAGTTGCAGTTTTTCTCAGTTTTGCAATTCAATTTCTTCAGAAAAATCAGTAAAAAAAAGAAAATCTAAGTATATAAAATACAATTCAGAACTGGCTAGATAGAACATTTTTTAAATAACTGGTAGAAAGAAATTACACTATCGTGTGATCAATATTATCCATTAACAAAAGCCAAGCAAAGACAGAAAGTACACAATATTTCTAATTCCTGAAAAAAAAACCAAACAGATTTTCCCCAAACATCTACAAACAAACAAATAAACAAGCTGCTGTTTTCTTTGTTTGCATGTTTTTCATGTGCATGCATGAGGTTCACATTGAAACTAAATAAAGTCAACAATCATAAATCATGATCAAAAGGAAATAAATTTCAGCTTTTGATGGTAAAACACCAAAGGTTAGCTTGTAAAAACGTTTAAATACTCTATATGTGTAATATATTTCAGAATCTATAAACAACTTTAACAGTAGCCTGCCTCACGCTGTTGGTATAAGCCTGCTACTGGCCGACTATTTCAGTCAGCATTCTCCTCCCCTGTCTATCTGCGTGTTACTGTTATGTGCCACACAATATGACTGTAATCAGTTTAAAGAAATACAAACAAGCCAGAATGATTTTTTCCCCTTTTTCCAGAATGATAATGGGTTCAGCTAGACCTTCCTCCAGCATTGAAACAGCACTAAAACCCAGTGTGGATATAGGTCTGGCTGTGCAAGACTACATTAACAGCAGCTATTAAAACACTCATTGATTGCAGACAGAAGTTCGGAGCCCTAGACTTACAGTATTCCCTGATGTTTCTATTTTTTAAGAAGAACTACTGTTGATTTCTTTGCCATAGGTTGGAGAGGAACCGTAGCCCTGAACCTGCTGCCACTGCAGCTTTGTGGCAATGACACCATGTCCTTGTTTTAATTTAACTTTCAGACCTCAAAAGTTTTACACTGTCAAAGCAGAGTCAAGTTTCTGATCCTCGGTGAAGAGCAGGATTTGACTCACCCTGCAGAGCAACCATCAATCCCTCCAGTCATTTGTTCAATAAACCAGCACTCCTGCAGAGTACTTGTAACTTGTAACTCATTCCATTCACTCCAATCAGTTGTAAACTCGGTCCACAAATGACATGGGAATATAAGATGAGAAGCAAAAAGTAATTCATGGCACGTCTCCATGATTGTTTTGGCAAGAGACAAGCTTTGAAAAGCACAACAATCACAATAAAATGAAATATCAGTTGAACTGCTTGCAAATGAGAAAATCCTCCATGTCACTTTGATCTCAGTTTTCATTTCTAGTAATTGTATTGCCCAATCTATCTATGTTTTATTCTTGTGAGGCATATGTTATATTAAAGACATGATGAACCACAGAAATACATGGAAAGAAGAACCTTGAAGAGTTCAGAGCCCAGACAACCTAGTGATCAGAATTCAGACATCCCCTTATGTTGTCTCCAACAGAGTCTGCTGTGTGTGTTGAGTAGGACTTAAGCTGCATATTTGTCCTTATTTGAAAAATGTAACCTTCACAGGTATACAGATATGAATAATCTCAGGATAAGCAGTGTGTTTCTACATGCTAAAGCTTCAGTCCATCTGATTTGAATGTAAACAAACACTCACTAAATTTACATAAGCCTTGTTCTCTGTGGCTTTATACAAAACATGTTTTGCAACTTATTTTTGCTGCTGGTTATGATTGCTCTTTCTCTCATTGTTGTATGTGCGCACACTGTGATGGTGGCACCTTGGTCCTACCACAGAGACTCAGTAGATGTCTTGTTAACCGTTGAGGACTTTGTCTCTTGTGGCTTGTGGCTTCGAAACTTTATTCTAGAGAATCAGACCTTGAAATCGCATTATATTGTGCTGGGAAACTGTATTGAGCTTAAGTCTACTACATTGTAATTTAAACCTTTCATATTTTTTAGGCATGATATATTTGACATAACTTCAGCTCAAAAAGGCTTTGCCAGCATAATAAAGGAAGTTGTTTCAGATTCCAGGTTTCCTGGATATCTTGAGAGCCATTTAATCTTGGTGCTCCTTTTGATCCAGAGCCAGTCTTTCAAAGCTAGACTTTGCAGTGTGTCCTTGACACTGTGAGTCTCTCCTTTATCCACTGCCCACATTAGGCCTGAGACTCCCAGAGGAGCAGCAGTGGCTGTTTAGTGGATCGAGTGTTGTGCTGGCCAGCACCCTAGTGTGAGTTTGAGTGTCTCTCCCCCCTGTAATGATGCCATTAGGGCAATGCTTTAATTAAGAACTAGCTTCAAGTCAGCTTGCTTGTTAAAGAAGCAGTAAAAATCAAGTTATCTCAGTCCTTTTGCAAACATGAGGTATGAAAAAAGAGACGTTTATAGATGAGTTATAACATAGACTCAGATTACTGTTACATTTAGGTCTGTAGGTTAATCGTTCCGACTTTGTAACATGGCAACTGCATATATTGCATAAAAAGGGCAAGAAAGCTGTACTTCCAACACCCACTACACACTGTTTATGACACTGAAGACAAGATTTCCTGTTTCCTCACAACATTCTTCTTGTCTTTTTAATGCCTTTTAATGATTTGAACTCTGTGACATCTGCCATGTTTTTTGGGATTGCAGATAATTCAGTCTGTGGCTTCAGTTTGCACCTGTAAGTGTCAAGGCATGATAGCCTTAAGATGGAAATTGTTGATATCACACATCATTTTTGTGTTTAAATTGTGTTAACGGGGCATGTTATTAAGGTAATGTTCAGTGAAAGCAAAATAACAAGACACATTCAGATGCCCCCTTTTTTTTACATAAAGTTTGTTTTGCCAGCCTGGTTCCAGGCTTCTGAATTGGTGCCAACATCTCAGATGCTGTCTTTAATTAAGTTCTAAACATAAATGTTTAAATAATGTGAAATAATTAAATGCAGACTTATCATGCTACTGATTTGTGGCTTTAGGGTGTTTCATATACTGTTTGATCTTGTTGTCTGTGTTGCTGCAGTATAAATAGACTACAATAAATGGCATGGATAAAAAAAAAGTGGAAATTAATATGCGCCCTTTGTCCCCAGTGAAATCTGTTCCCATGTGGACAAGGCAACATAGTGAATGTAATTATATATATATAACAGTAGGTCAGTCCAGTCTCACCATTTCAACACACATTCTTCTTTTTCCGGTAACTATATTATTGTTTTCTGTGTTGGCTGATTTTTGGATATTTTAAATGTATGAGAAAAATAGTGTCTCCTCACTCAGCTGCTTCTGCCTTTGTCTGCTGTTTCTGTGTGTCCTCTGCCCAGGTGAAGACGTGTACATCAGCTTGTATGGGGCTTGCAAGGAACTGAACGTCCAGCTTAAGTCTGAGTCTGTCCTGCTGAAGAAAACATACATTTCCCTGTCCACCGTACACACAGTGTCCCTCACCAACAGAAGTGATATCCCTCTTCAGTACTGTTGGACAACATGGTCCAGCCTGCAAGAGGAGGCCCTGAGCTTATTGAGGTGAGTATGTAGGCACAAAAAGGACTTAACGCAGACAGTAGAGGGTCGTGGTTTTGATAAGACTTTTTTTAGAAGTGTGGGCTGTATAAACGCCTCCTCTCCCTCTCGCTGTGCATGCATGTAGAAAATAAAATTACCTGCTGTGTTTTTTTGCCTTTACCACAGTACGTGTTGCCAGAAGTAGCTCAAGTGTCCATCATTTACTTTCTGTGTGCAACCCTTTCTTCTTCTCTCTGACCCTCCTCATTTCTGTCTTTGTTTTTTTTCCTTTCACTTCCTCTCCCCTCCTCCCTTTCTCAAGGGAGAGCTCACTGCTCCAGCAGAAGGAGGCGGGGGAGAGGGAAGGGTTGCTTTTTCAGTGTGAGGCCGACCCGACAGCGATCCATCGCCTGCCGCTGCTGTCCAGAGCTGTGCAGGAACGCAGAAGCCAGGCTGTGCAGGACCACCGCCTGGCTCTCTCACAGAGCTGCATAACTGTGGAACCAGCGGTGGGTTTGTGTGTGTCTGTGCTATATCCTCTCTCTCTTGCCCAGTATCACTCAACCAGCTAATTGTTGGTCCACATCCTACCAATGGATTTGCAGTCTAGTTTCTGTCCTCCTTAAGACTGTGCTGTAGAAATCATATCATCTCTGATGTGATGTGTCTGAATCATCTCATACTTTTATTAATACTAGGGGAAACATATCTAGAGTATATATCAACTTGTATGGCAGGCATTCGGTAGCTTGTCCAAGGACGCTTTAGCAGGTTGGATGTTTGGAATAAGGTCCTTAGAGTGAAAGACACTTTTTCCTACATGCTATGCCACCTATGCTGCCTTGTGGCTATAATGACAGAAATGAGAATCTGTTTAGATTCCTCAATAAGATCAGATCTGTGATTAGATCTGTCACAAAGAGTTAAGATTCAGCTCTTTGGTTTGCATCTAAATCCAGCCTGACTCCTCAATGACAGGAGGGTCACCATCTGGGGCCTTTCTGCCCAGGGACCTTCAGGTAGCCTGACCTGTTTTGACACTGCCTTCCCTTTTTTCTGCCAGTCACTCCTCTCCTCAGCTCAGCCAGGTTCCCTGGCCAGAGCGAAGGAGGAGAGAGAGAAAGTGCGGGGGAGAGAGAGCAAACAGTCTTTAGGCCAGTCACAACACAAACTTTGAGAGGGCAATGAGAGAAATGGTCAGCAGTCTAAACACATATACCCACCCACCCATGCACACACATAGTCACACACAGGTATTAGTACGTGTTAGAGAGAGTCAGTGTGTGTGCAGAGCTTGGAACGAACTGAATTAACTGTCACATTTTCTACACTGAAATGAATCCAAAAAACATAAACTCTTGATGGTCCTCAAACCCATCTGTTTTTTTCTGTGAGACTGAGAGAATATGCATTTACTGTGTGTCTGCTTTATGTCCTTTCAGAAAAAATAACTTTTTTTTTTCTTGTCTTTACATGGTTCAGGAGGGTGAAATATGGCCCAACCTTACAGCACAGTTTGTCATTGTCTTCAAGCCTGAAGAGGCCAAACTGTACCAACAAACCATATACTGCGATGTCACAGGTCAGTGCCTATCTAGAAAATACGACACTCATTTAGGTTTCACATGCAAAAGCATAGTCTCGCATATAGGCTATCTTTACAATACAGTAACAACCAAACAATGTCCAGTTTTTAGCCTAGCCTTAGCTACCAGCGCTAGGCGAGGACAGCCTCACACACACACACACACACACACACACACACACACACACAGTCCACCACTTTGGTGAACAGAGGCTGACATTTCTGGCTTTTAGTGAAATGTCTTTGTACTTGGATTGATTGCCATGACATATAGTACAGACATTGATGTACCCCTCAGATTAAATGTAATCACTTTGGTGATTTAAACTTTTCATCTAGTGCCATCATCAGGTCAAACTTTAAAATGTGTCCAGTTTTTATTTTTATTTTTTTATGTCCAGTAAATATTACAGGCAAAGACATATCTCTAATAGCAGCAGGGCAGAGAGGTACGAAGGCAGTGGAGGTTTTTAGACCATTACCAGGTTGAAGTACGTAACCTAGGTCAAGTACCAATTAGCTTCCACAATTCTTCCTGACTTAAACGTGTCTCGCTCAAATGTGGGTTTTGTCTATTTTATCTGTGGTCACAGTCCCACACACATAAAATCAAATATGAGTAGGGAAGCAAGTTCCAATCATGACTTGTCACTTAAAATCCATTTTACTGCAAGATGTGAAACACTCTCATCTGGGTCTAGATACAGTATATGAGATAGCAGGCCCAATTGGGGTCAGAGGTCTTAAACAGTGTGTAAATGATATGGTGAGTTTCCAAAGTTATCTTTACAGTGCTCGAATGAGGGTGCTTGTAGTGTTAAAAAAAAGGTGCGATTTGGGATCCAACTATGACTAACAGTAGGTTAGGTTGAAGGTAGAAGATAAAACTAAGAATATGTATTATGGTTTATATCTACAGCAATTTTATAGTGACACTTAACACAAACTATGACTTGTTTCCTCAACTTAAACCACCTTAAAATCAGAGGATAACTCTTTCTTTTATTTGTTTTTCAACTGATTGTTTTTACAACTTCAAGCAGACAGTACATTCCCGCTGTAAATCAATAGCTTTGGCTTTCTCATAAAAGATTCTCCTTCCCTCAGTGGGTTGGTGCAGACAAAGGTTAGACAGACAAGTCTGGGTAGCAAACCGTGTCTGTCTGTTTGTTTATTGTCAGGACAGCTCCTCTCAGCTATATCTCTTTTATGTTCCCCTTCTCCTTCAGTGTATGATATCCACAATCAAACTTGGTTGAAGTTCCCCCAACCCCTAAATCTTCCTAAATGGTTAAACCACTGGATGAGTCAATGCCACTTGATCTCATGTTCATATGAGACAATGCAGTGTTAAGACCCCAATATATTCATCTTCGTCCCAGTGGTAGTAAGAGGTTGTTCAGAAATTTGCATGTGGCCGCCATGTGTGTCTTCTGAGCCGGAGGCCAGATTTACATTAATTTCCATGTTTTCTGAGGCAGGTGACAACCTGACCAGCCTAGGTCAATGACAGCTGGACCGGAGACCACTGTACCCTGATTACTCACTTTGCAAACGCTTCAGAAGCTTAGTAAGCAAAACTGAAGGGTAGACCACTCATGCCCTCTAGTAAGGTCACAGAGATAAATAGAAAGAGGCTGTGGCAAAGTGAATGTTTAGCAAGTATTTAGACATTTTGTGTTTGGACTGACGTTTGATTCAGCACTAAACTATAGAAACATAAAAGCAACCTTTCCAGTTCACCTGCATGAAATCAGTGCTAGATATATTCAATACCATTTGAGACTATTTTTCCCTCTAGACAGTGAATCGTTACTTTCGATGTAGTTGTGCTGTTATGTTTGTTCTTCTTGTTTCATTTCCTATGACCATACAGCATACACTTTTATGTTCCTCTGTCTTTAACTTTGTTATGCGATTTTCCTGTGTCTGTCTGTGCATGTACACAGGCCGTGAAACTCGGTTACCTCTGACAATAAAGGGTGAGGGCATTGGACCTAAACTCCAGCTCAACTATAATCTGATGAACATGAAAAATGTGTTCATGGGTGACAAAGATTGCTATGAGGTAAGAAAGGTTAAGCCAAAGGAGACAGTTGTGTCGTATCAGAAGATGATCAGTAAGGACATGCTTGTTATTTGGTGATCTTGAGGTGTACAGTTTATGATGAAAACTGTGAATCTGAATGTTGTAAACAGCTTATGTGTGGCATCCTCTCCCTACCTTGTATAGTAAGGCTTTTCATCTAGTTCAGGCTGCTAAAAACGCTGACAAAAATCTAATTATAGCAATTATGAAACACAGAAACAAACAAGCCATGACAGCTATACAGTGGGTGAATGCCTGTGAAATGTATTATATACACTTATTATATAAATAACAATGGCATTATATCTTTATCACTGACAGTACATTTGTTGTAACGATGAAAAAAGTGCTAAAGTTACATTTGGTGTCTGTTCTTGAAAATAAGACTTAACTATAAGTCTAAACTAATTAAACAGTAAAACAGTTCCAACATAAACACAACTCATAAATTCTAATAAACTCTCATTTATTGTTGTAGTAAATTCATCATTGATTCATTCAGTGTTTTCCGCTAAATGAAATTAGGCTCCCAGAGCACTATTTGCATTGTTACCTTTCTCTTAAAGCTGAACTCAGATGGATGATTTTACAAAATATAAATGCAGTTCATGCCTATTACTTGATGATTGATGGTGGGGCTCATACAAGAAAAGCATGACTTGAGGATTGAATCAGTGGATCCTTCTTTCTGTCCAGGTGCAGCTGTCCAACAGAGGACTGATTGATGCCCCTTTCAGGATGTCAAGCCCCGACACCACTTTTGGCCGCTGTTTCTCTCTAAATCCTGAGGAAGGTGTTGTTCCCTCTGGGGCCTGCCAGATTGTAGAAGTCACCTTCCACAGTCACATCTTGGGAACTTTCTCTGAGGACTTGCTGCTAACTGTCACAGGACAGCCTGAACCACTTACCTTGACCTTCAGGTGAAGTTCGCGAGTGTAGTAACTCGGGACATTCAGATTTTATCACAGTAACTATAAAAACTCAGCCTTAAAAGTGGTAGCAGTGTTACTGATCGAAATATTACTTTCCACTACACGCACACTAACTATTTTAGAATCTTTCATCTTGCTGTTGTTGGTTTCAAGGTTTCTCAAGGCTCATGTCCTTGTCTTCTCTTTCAGGGGTTGTGTCATTGGTCCCACATTTCACTTTAATGTTTCAGAGATCAATTTTGGAGATGTAGGCTTCGGTGAGTTACCTTTTTACTTAGTTTATCTGGCCTCATTCATTTTTAAGTTGCTACATAACATATATTTTACTATATGTATAGTATGTACTGTATATCATGCCTCTATTCATCGTGGTCTCTTTCTGTCTGTCCCTATATCTCTGTGCAGGTTTCCCAAGAACACTGATTTGTTCCCTCTTCAACACCTCCTATGTGCCTATGACCTTTGCCCTGCGTGTCCTGGGTGACGGATTTGGTTCTCCCAGTGTAACTTGGGACAAACAGTTGTCTGACATGTCCAGGAATGATTGGCAAGTCAGTGATGCAACAAGAGACATTCATGCACAGCCTGTTGAGTTCACCATTAGTCCTGCTGCGGGCTCTGTGCCTTCCCTGTCAGATGTCCCCATTAAGGTACAATAATATATAGTCATTGAAATTAATTTTGCTCTCCTAGCAGCATATTACAAGTTTTTGTAAAAATGTATGTGTCACAATGAGAGTGCAGCTGGTGAAGCCAAATGCAAGAGACAGCAGACAGACAAGATCAAATGCTGAACTCTTCATTGAAAATAACCTAAGCTGAGACAGCAGGCAAACAAAGCCAGTGAATCAAGAAAAAATTAAAATACAATCTAAACTGATGAGAAAATAAGGTAGAGAAGCTCAGGAGAGAGGAATGGCATGATTGAAGCAGGAGAACAGGGAACGAGCTGATTGGCTGGGGAAAAGCCTAGAACAGGGCAGGGCTAACGGGGCTGATGGAGGGCAGGTGTAGGGAGGAAGTGTTGAGTGAAAACCAAGCAGAAGAGAAGCACAGGAAGGAAACACAAACCCAGAAAACAACAAATACAGACAGGACTGTGACAGGGCCATGACAGTATGCCAAAGCTGTACTAGACAGTATGATTTTGTAAAAATATACCCATATTTTCAGTCTAAATCATTAATTGCAGCTGCAAAACAGATTAACATTGCATCCCCCCGATTAAGATTGCTTGAATTTTCTGTAATGAAACATCTAGTAGGTACTATTACCAATATATTTAAAAATATTGTTGACACTTAAGTTGCCCCTGAAATAAACTTGTAATCTGTCCTCTGTAAGAAGAGTCTACTAGGCAGTGGTGATTTTATCCTCTTCTATATATAAAAAGCTAGAGGGTAATGCCCACTATAGTCAGTTTCACTATAGCTGACTGAAAAAAAGGGTATATTAAAGGAACAGTTTGACATTTGAGAAAATTGCTTTCTTGCTGGGAGTAAGATAAGAAGGTCAATACCACTCTCATGTCTCAACATTAACTGTGATGTTAGAGCCATGAGTCGATTAGTTAGCATAAAGACTTAAAGTAGGAGGAAACAGCTAGCCTGGCTCTGTCCAAAGCAAACCAAATCTTCCTCTCCTTCCAGCACCTCTGGAGTCGTGTCTTCACCATGAGGCTGCCAGGCAGCCAGCGGTGACTCCAGGCAGTCACTATTCCCACCAAGAAATATTTTTTGCATAACCCTCCATAAAACTGCAACTTTTTTGCTTGGCTTCAACTAATGCGATTTAAATGTCTCAATTAGTAAGCTTTTGAGGCATTGGTAGGTGGATTTTGTTATCTTTTGACAGAATCAAGCTGGCTGGGTTCCCCCTGTTTCCTGTTTCTGTGGTATCAGTCTGTACTTTCTACAAGACAGTAAATTAACCAACCTAATTTCAAACTGTTTCTTTTAGAGGTAGAATTTGGATTGCAGAGATAAAAAAAGAACTTTGTTTTTTTCTGTATTAAACACTACTTTAACCTTCAACTTCTTTGAGAGTTGCCCTGTGATGCATGAATCAAAAATTCTATGGCAACAAACTAAGACCTGCCAACCACAATTATGTTCACAGGTGTTCATGTAATTAATGCTAACTGTATTGCTTGAACCTTTTGTGGACTTTTTTTCCTCTTACTTTCCTCTTACTTGCCATTCAGCAGTCTGGAATCACCTGTTACATTATATTGATGTTTTTGTTCTTTCCTTCATTAATGGCTAAAAACAGTATAATTCAGACACTAAATGCATTATGAACACTTGATACAGATTTGGCTGCAGAAGTCCCCACAGTGTGACATGACAGGGGAGGATACTGTTGTGACCATATTTTCCCACAAATACCCTTTGACCCCAGATCATAATTGAATTACAGTGCTGCTTGCAGTTGGGCTATAAATATATAGGGAACCCATTTTTCACTTCATTGGTTAGATTAAATAGGGTTAAGCTGTGATTTATGTTTTTTGCAGCTCTTCATACAGATTAACATCTATTTCTAAAGAGGAGTTTCTACAACCTAAAAGCATAGAAGACCATTCAGAAAGTAGAGCAGTCCTCCCAGCTGTCTGACTGTAATGAATCAAGGGGTTTTGTTGGCAATTCTAGATTTTTGAATGGTGGTGTACAAAATGTGTATTATACTTGCAGGTGACGCTGTGTGCCAACACAGTGAAGAGCTACAGGTTGTTGCTGGCGGTGGATGTAGAGGGTGTTGGGGATGAGATTGTGACTCTGCCTATCTTTGCCAGGTCAGACACATTCACAGATGTGAACATACACACACTCTGTAACACGCAAACATACTCAAACGTACTTATATATCAGTTGAAGTTAGTTTTGTGGCATCTTGTAAGTTGCAGCAAAATACTTATAGTTAGGTCTGACTTTGCCCATTCAGGACACAAACAGATTATTGGGTCACTTATCCTGTATTTTTCCCCTTGTGCCATAACACTGTTTGATCCTTTACATTTGAAAAGATACTTCATGAAAAATGAATGAATAAAAATGAATCACCATCCCTCTGTCCTAGTAAGATGGAATGTCATCGCTCTAAAATGAGCGTTAAATATGAAAATAGATTTTTGAATAAGATGTGTCACAAGATGCCATAAAACAGCAGAGGTTCATCTTGCTTTTTACAAACTCCTATCATCCTTTCTCTTGAAGTAAAGTCCCTTTTTTGTGGTAGTAACCTCTGCTGTGCTGCTGGCTGTCGTTAGTAATGTGGTCCATTGAACTTCCATACATGTGTCGACAAATCACTGGAGTATTTGTTAAATATTCACAATGTAATTTTCATTGCAATACATCCAACTGTCACCCGCACCATCACTTATAGCAGGGCAATGGTATGTGACTTCCTGTGATTTGTCACCTCTTATTAATAGACTGCAGTTTTGGCATCATGCAAAGCAATTACTGTTGCGCTTTATAGATAAGCCTCAGATATTTTCTTCTCTTCTCTCCCTCTATTTGTCTTTGTTAATAGGTGTGTTGTTCCTGATATTGTGGTGGAGACTCCAGTGTTGGACTTTCAAAGGTGTTTCCTCAATCATCCTTATGAACAGAAAGTGCGACTAATCAACACCAGCACTCTGCCAGCCTGCTACGCCGTGCTTGATCAGGTTAAGTAGATCATTGCAGTAGATGATTTATTTGTGTGTGTGCAATGTATGTGGTAGGGTACTCACAGATTAATGACTTACACAAGAACAAAACCTGTCAAGACAGATGCATTAAAACAATGGCTAATTTCCAGTTCAATACAGCTTACCATAAAGCACCACTAAAGATCCTTAATTAACATGTTATACCTTGATTTTTGTACAAACACACAGTAGCCTTCAACCATATCCACTTGATTTGACAAAGCCAGAATGCTACAGCCTTATGTTGGCTTTTACTGAACTTTGAAATGCTCGTTAATATCTGCATGAACATGCAAACAACTTCTACAAATGGCCAAACATTGAAATCACTGCCTGCCATCTGTCAACTGTAAAATGTCTACTTGTGCAAAAAGTGGGGACAAGGGGAGGAAAAATAGATTAATTCCAAGACCATCCATCTTTTAGTTGTAAGCCCATGTGTACAATAGATGCTGGATCAGCATGCCTCCATTAAAAGAAATCTGTGTCACTTAACATTGTACTATTGCATATCATGTTGCTGCCTGCAATTAAGCATTCAGCAGCAAACAACAATATCAGCTTTCCAGTAATTGTCAATAAAGGAGAAAAGAACCCAAAAATACATAGTTCAATACAACTGGCATCAAGAAATGTACCAGCCACTAAAAATATAGTTAAAACTACAAACCAATACAAAAGTAAAAATTACCTACACAAACCGTCATGTTCTGAACAGACACATTACAAACATTAATGTAAAAACACTAATTACAAAGTAAGATTTTGGAATATAAAACAGTAAAAACTCAGCTCAGCATAATGGGAAATGTGGAGCTCCATATAGATGGTAATATTGTAAAGTAACAAATTACTTGCAAATGACTGGAAATATGTCAGATGTTACATTTTGAAAGTAACATTTATCACCTTTTTTAGGAATATGAGGAAAGCCCATCATTAAGTTGTGGCAGTTCTATACCCAGAGGAGTGATTCTTCCTCACAGTTCAGAGGAGATTCCTGTGTTTCTGTTGGCCAAGGCCATTGGAAGGCTACATCACACTCTACGCATTGCTGTGTTCGGCAGCATCCTGCCACCCTTGGTCAGTGGAAGTCTGTGTGTGTGTGCCTCTGCGTGTGAATCTTTTTTTATTTGTGCTGTTACAGAATACTGTGTGCCTGTTGGTGTAATTGTTTGTCTTCGCGTCTTTTGTCTGAAGACAGGCATAGTGTTTTTCTCTAAATTAGTCAGTCAATGTATGCTCTCTAATCCAACTCTGTTCTGTTCTGTTTCAGGAGGTGGTCTTTTTATGTACTGGGCAGGGACCAATAGTCCATGTTCAGAGCCCGCAGCTGGACTTCGGCAGAATCCAGGTCCTGACAGACAGTACTCGAGTCCTGTACCTGTCAAACCATTCACCTATTCCAGCTCACTTTACCGCTCGCATGGTACAAACACACACAAACCATACCATACATAAATGGACAAATAAAGCACAATTAGATTTATGATCAAGAAGGTGACTATCTTAGGATGTTATAGTCTAGGAGCATACAGTAATGGTTTTAGTAGTGAATTTAATGGATTTAATACACTCCTGTCCAGCCATATACCCATTTATTGGCTATATTTCTTGTGCAAGCCTCTGTCTGTTTTCCTTGTTCTGATTAATTAATCTTAACTGCATATGTAATTAATACGTTAATAGGTTCATTGCTTTGTTAGCTCTTGGGATAATTACTTCAGGTCAATTTTAGCCCTACTCCAAGAGAATAAGTGAATTTCCTGTGAGTGTGCTCCTTTTATGAGCTAGTCAGATGGTAATATTTTGTCAATTGACATGAATGAAATAGATAGGCAGGCATGGTCTCCTTACAATGAAGAAATACTCTCCAGTTCTGATATAACTGATGTTATAGCATGTGAGAAAATGTAGGCCTACAACTTACACTAATTGGTTAGGAAACGGTGAGGATTAGAATAACCAAAGAATGTCTGTAACAAAAGATGTCACATTTCTTGCTGCAGCAGTGGTGTGAAATGGTATACACCTCCTGTCTCCTTACTAAGTGCAGTTGCCTCTCCCTCCCATCCCTATTGTGCATTTAAAACACTAATGGATTAACAATGAACTGTTGCTTGTCCATGTCAAAACAATGCAACAAAAGATACAGCACAAATGTAATGTTTGTGCTTTATTATGCTGCTCCTCTTATCTGCACCACACTGACTGGCTGGTTCTCTCTCACGTTTCACCAACCTTTGGTGACCATCATGAATCCTTTCTATTACATCTGTTACTCCATTACCACCGACCACTAAGCCATCTACCTCAGTCAAGTCTCACCTTAAAGACGTCCCTGACTGTCTCAGGTATTTCCTATTCATAAGCTGTCCAACATGACTGGATGAACCGCCTCACTATGTGGAGGTGGAGGCGTGTGGCTGTGTGGTCTCTGATCTCTTGCATCCTCTGAGACATTTTCTGCTGTAAGATTTCTGGCACGCTTGTTATCCAAATGGGAGTTAGCAGAAGGCACACATCTCTAAGGGAGTGATCAAAGTAGTTAATTTGGGACTGTCTTCGTGCAGTGGAATCTAGAAAAATCCACTGGTGGCATCTAATGATGTGAACACTTAAGACCCTTTTCGCCATGGCATGATTTCCTCTATTGTGGGTCCTGCATACTTTTCCCATTTTTAATGCAGGATTTAGTTTCCTTAGGTCTGCACAGTACCAGACCTCTTTTCTGTCAGGCTTTAGGACTGGGACCATAGTGTCACACCACCCTGTGTCACCTACTCAGTAATGCCCCTTCTTCCAAATGGTGCAGCTCCTTCTTTACTAAAGGCATAAGTGGCAGTGGTACATGTCTACAAGTGTGCTCCGTGTATGGATGAGCTTCTTCCTTAAGAATGATTTTAACAGGTTCAGTCTTTAGCAGACTTGTTTTGTTGTTGCACGTTTTACATGTACTCTAAAAAGCAGGGCATTTCTTTTTAATACAGTGCTGGGTGCCACACACAATTCTTGGTGTTTTTAGCAGCACTTGTTGCTTTGTGTGCTGTGTATCCTTTCCTGTATTGCTCCCTTCAATGATGTTAACACTAGCTACTCCTGTATGTCACCAAACTCACAGTTCCCTCCCAGCTTTTACAGAGCCCTTGTGTATGCGTCTGTTTTCTCACCACCTTTGATAAAAGTATGCCCTTTTGTATTAGGTTCCATCTTGGAATGAAGTAGCCATTGAGTCTCTTCAAATCAGTGTAGCAGTCTTTCATGCTTATTATGTATGCTAATTTTGATTTGATTTTAAGCCTATGCATATGCAGGTCAGTAAACACCTTAAAATGTTGACTTGATTGTGCTTTAAAGTTGTTATGGCTGATACAGGCTGTGGACGTCTAATGTGACATGCTGATCGTTTGGATGACAGAATGATGTGTCACTGTAAATGTGGCGACCGCAAGGAATTGTGTAAGGGCATTAACTCCTTTCGTATAGGATGGTCCAGTGCATCCTATGCTAAAAGAGGTTAGACAGGATGCACTGAAGCAATTTCCTCTCCATTTAGAGAGTTCAAACAGCTTTTATCATGGTTGCTTAGATACTTTGCGATCATATCACTCACTGAAGAACCTTCCTAAGAAAAAATGATTATTCGACTGAGTCTCTGAAAGATTCTTAAGATTGAATCATTATGTTCCACTTATTTTTATTTAACCTGCTTACTCACTGTAAATGAAACCTTCCCTCCCTGTGCATCGCCTTATCAGTGTTGCCTGATATCCACTGAGAACAAACTTGTGACTGGAGCTATGCCTTAATCCTTGCTAGGATGACATAGATGTGACTGTACACACACACAAATTCAAACACACACACAGGCAACCCCGGTGTAACCGCAGTTGTGTGACCCTGTCGTCTCCTCTGAGGTAAAGTGGAGGGAAGGAGTTTCCCCCTGCACTCTCAAGCATCAATCGATGGAGATTCTCCTAGAGTTTCATTAAATCTCGCTCAATAGGCTGGCTGAGAGCCACACAAAAGGACCTGATGACTGAAGATTGCAGAGATATTGCGGAAGGTATCTACACTTGCTTGTCATCTAAGTGACCATCTGTGAGAAATGAATCCATCCTTAATCCAACCTAGACTTTTTCAATTATCTCACACAGTAGCAGATATATGTATGAGTGTGCAAGGTGAATAAGAGATTTGAAGCACGATAGGTTGAGCTTTTCTGTAGTGAGAATAGGAACAGAGATACAGAGCTGGAAACAGGAACTGTGTAACAGTTAGTAGACATGATGTGGACAAAAATACAGCTTTTACTCTCTGTTAAAAAGGGATTGGTTAGAATTCAGACATTATTTTTGCCTTTTTTTGGAGTGTGACCAGAAACATGAGCATCATAAGATTAATGTATAGATTAACACACTGATGTTGTGCTGTATAGTGTTTGATGTGAAATGTTAGACACTTAAGCACCAATGCAGGGTTTATTCATGTTGATATGGTTTTGGTAGCTGTACAACTCAGATTTGGATTCTAAGCCCCTCTGACTTGTGCTGCATTCACAAGCAATCAATGTTAATCAGGCTGTGGGATGCAGCAGGTTTGATGTGATTATTGAGATTCCAGTCGTCTTGCCCCTCTCTCAAGGGAGCCAACCCCCTGCTCTTTCTCCTCTTCTGACACCATCCACCCCTTTATACCTTGATCACCCTAGTATCGACCCACACCAAGTGCGTTTACACCAGCTCCTTCCCTCGATCATTCCAATGCTGAGAAAGTGATCTATGACTCCTAAATTCACTCGTTGGTCAAGTGTTGCCTGTTGTGTGAACCATTTTTCTTCAAATGCTTCTGTTTCCTCAAGACTTTTTGTAAGGAAGTGGCATTGAACAGAGATATAAACAAAATCTTTTTATTTGATTTGGCCAGTGTTATTTTAGTGTAGTCTCTACTCCAGTAATGCAACACATATCAATTGCAGTATGCAAATAAAGACATTTCTTCGCCAGTGATAAAAAAATTTACCGTGTTGTCCTATAGGCATAGAAAGCGCCCAAGCTTCACTGCATCTGTAAGAAGCTCATTTTCAAAATCCCAATCAAAAGTTTATGTTCCAGCCATTCATCAACAGAGCTGCTGTATAGAACATTGATTGTGATCCTGACCACTGCTTGGTCAGATATATATACACAGTACAGTGAGCACAGTGAAGGGCTTTGTTGAATGACTGGGGATGAACGTTAGATTTACATCTGTTTTGTCATTACATTGGGCTTTATTCAAATAAATGCAATCATACAATCCATAGAGCAGGGAAACAAAATGAATATTGAGTTTGTCTTGCAGCTGCCCTTTTTTTGTGCTCCCATTAAAGAGAATGTATTATACATTTTTAAACTATCCATGTGTTAAGGCTTTTGTGTGTTTTAAAACCTATTTTAACAGTAGGTACAGTACAGTACAGTACAGTACAGTACACTCATCTTAGCTCCTTCTATACTAGCGTACATCTATATATCATACTCTACCATTATCATAATCATACTAGGGAGGTAGTTCGTCTTACTTATGTCAGGCAGGGAGCCACTGCTCTACTTATACATCGAGGATCTCATGCTGCACAGAAATGTTGATGTGATTATGCAGCCATTTGATATACACATCTATCTTTCCAGGTCCATCCATAGTATAAGCCTCAATGGCGTGAGCAGCACAGTTAGAGAAAAGTGTCCCCACAAGGGAGATCAGATTGCTTGTGATTGCTGCAGCCAGAAACTTAACAGACTCCACCACATTTACAACTGCATTGTTGTTGAGTAGTGGGGGATGTGAAGGTGGGTGTTTCTGGAAGTCCATGAGTATCTCCACCGTCTCACTGACATTGAACTCCAGCATATTATCAGCACGCTGTGCTGCCAACTGAGACAGGGGGTGAGGAAAGGGGCAGTGGGCCATCAGTGTGTGTGGTGGGGAACCTTTCAAACCTGGTGTAAAGGGTGTTGAGTTCATCAGCAAGTCTGGAGTCATCCAAGCAGGCCTATTCTCATTGCAATTTATGAGTGTTCTGAGTGTGTTCCAGATGGCTGCAGGGTAGCTGATGCTTGAATCACACTGCAGCCAAGCTTTGTATTCCTCCTTGGCAGATTTGATGGCCTTCATGAGGTTCTGTCCAGTCAGCCTGAATGTATCCATGTTCTTTGTAGTGCCTGAGTTCTCAGAGCGGTTTGGTGAACCAGGGCTTGTAGTTATTGTACCTTATGATGGTTGTATTTGGGGGTTCATCTGTTCACAGTTGATATGTAAGCATACAGTGCCAGCAAATGTATTGTTGTTGTCCTCAGGGCCTCTCAGAGACTCCTAATCTGTGCACTCTGTGCAGTCCTCAATCTAGTGCCTCCAGTTGCTGTCTGTATCTTGGGACTATCTGTATTATGCAGTGATCTGAGTGTCCAATGGGTGCAGGGGATGGAGTGGAATGCTTTTTTTATGATCAAATTAAAATGGTCAAGTCTGTTACCATCGTGTGTGATGCACTTAAACAGCAGTTTGTAGTTCAGCAGTTCATGTAAGAGACTACACAAGTTGAAATCTCCCTTGGCAAAAGTAGGGTTTAGCTGAGAGTTCTCCATGGAGGAATATGCTCAGACAGCAAGCGTTGTGCTTCTTGGCAGGGAACTTGCAAGGGAATGTAGACACCCGCAAGGATGACGGACAAGATTGGGACCGATATGGTCTGCATTCAATAAGGCTGATTCCAGGATACTGGAGTAATGCTGATGTGATTTTACTGCATGCCTGCACCAGTGTTATTGATGTAAAAATACATACCTCCTCATTTTGATTTCCCACTTGCTGCAGTGTTCTGGTCAGCTCTGATAAGTTGATATCCAGGTCAGTCCACAGCAATGATGGTAATGTTGTCATGCAGCCAGGCAGTATACTGACTTCATTCATTTTATTGCAGAGAGATGTGCACAAGTTTGATATGCAGATGGATGGGAGAGGTGTGTAATGTCCTCTCTTCCTCCGTTTGCGAAGGACACTGACTCTCTGAGCCCTACAGCGCTGTGCAGGGTGCCAGTCCCCCATGAATAGTTCAGTGGACTTAAAAAAGTTGAGATGAAGCAGCTGGCATTAATTATGTGATATTTAGGACCGTATTCTGATCATAGGTGTAGTGCATAGTGGAGAAAAACAGAGAAAGAAATACATGAAGAAACGGGAGTGTTGAAACACCATGACTGTCAACACAGAAGTCAGGCACCAAGATATTTTCATGCATCATGTTTTAGTCATGTAACTAGCTGCTGTAACTGTTACTATACCACTCTGCAGATGTAAAAGCAGGCATTCTGTAGTAGCAAACATGCCAGCTCATCAGATTCAGACCATAAATGACCTCTGATTGTGTTTCTGTTTCCTCAGAGCCGTAGAAGGTCCTCTTGGCGAGTTGAGCCCAGTGATGGGGAAGTGCCACCAGAGAGCCAGCTGGAGCTCAGGGTAGTGGCACACCTGAAGGACACGCTTGTCTATGAGGACAGGCTGGAAGTATCTGTCCAGCACAGTCAAACACACACTGTCCCTCTCTCTGCCACAGGCACTGGCACCACAATCCTCAGTGACAGGCCTTTTGCTCCCAGCCTTGAGCTAGGCACATACCTCTGGTAGAATGAAACAGGCCACACTCATGCATTAAATTTTGATATAATGATATGGTGATGAAGAAGTGAAAATGTTGTACTAACAGTATGCCTCACCTTCTTGCTGTCCTCGGTATGTCTTGTAAGCAATGGGTCATGCCAGTACCACTTCAAGCTGACC
Source organism: Chelmon rostratus (assembly GCF_017976325.1). Taxonomy (NCBI): domain Eukaryota; kingdom Metazoa; phylum Chordata; class Actinopteri; order Chaetodontiformes; family Chaetodontidae; genus Chelmon; species Chelmon rostratus. The sequence goes on along the minus strand of NC_055663.1, from coordinate 5,877,568 downwards.
AACCATGGACAGCGAACACACAGGCTGTACTGGCGGACTGATGGCTTTCTGCTCTCCTCACAAACCCGCAAGGAGGGAAGCTTATCTGGCCGAACTGTCCTGCCCCCAATCTCTGCTCCTAGGATGAATGACATTCTTGGCCATAGATCTGTGCACTCCTCACGCAGAGAGAAGCCGGTTTTCAGCCTCAGCCCTTCTCGTTTGGAGCTTTTCCCAGGCTGCTCTGTTGACATGGTGCTGACGGGATCTTCTGACTCCCCCAGGGTGAGAGTTTGCTTGCAGCCCCAAAACTGAATAAACTCAAGATCTGAATTTTATAAGCACAGCCAGTGTGTGTCCATTAGATTAGATGCGTATTGTAGTACATGTACAGTTCATGTGTTTCTGCCTTCCTAGGTTGTACGGGAGCGTCTCATGTGCCATGCCATTGTGGGTCACCAGAGCTCTTATGAGCACATTATGTCTGTAGATGTTACCTGTCACTTTGTGGCTACTACACTGTGCATTTCCTCCAAGCAGCTGAACTTCTATATAAAGAAGGTTCGTCAAAAAATCCCAATCAGTAACCTCTGAAGGATGTTTTAATTTAAAACTATGTATTTTCACTACAGTTTTAGTTCTGTAATGTACCTTGCAGAAACTTGTCTTTAGAATGTTATCTAATACTATCCAAGCATATCATAAGTCAGATTCCCTTTGGAGATGATGGCAGGAATGTCAATTAGGGAATGACTGAGAATTTTTAGCTACTCTGTAAAATTTCGTGATTGTTCATCGGTCATCAGATAAAAAAAAACCCTTTCATTGAAGGTTCCTGTTCCTCAACCGTGTCTAGAACACAGTTAATTATGTATATGTCTTACAGGTCCCAGGAAAGAGTTTAATGCCCCTATATGAGAAGCTGATCTTGAAGAATGTGTCATCTCTGTCTCTGTCCATTGAGCTGTCTCTTGTAGAGCCATTCTCCCTGTGTGAGGCTCCAGGAGCCCGTAGCTCAGCTACCACTAAGGTACACATCTCTCTCTCTCCTTTGATGTGCATATAAATGACAGATTGTCAGTTTACCCTTAAAACAGACCACAAGAGCATCTACAGTCATAAATTGTTGATACCTGCCAGGCCTCTGAATGAAGCTAAAGAGTAGGGAAGTATTTTTGATGATAACGATTTCATTTTTATTTAACTGTGGTAGGGTTTTTAAAGGGTTGGTAACCTATGATTTACAAATCATCAGACAAAAAACATGAAATGATGATTTTTCATCAATCATGTATATCCCATTCTCAAAAAATGAAAAAAAAATTGAAGGACCTCTTATGTTATTTTAACTGCTTGTATGTCTTTTTACAGTCTATGGTTTTAGGTGACGGGAGGCAGGCTGAGTTGTGGGTGTGCTTTAATCCAGCCTACTGTCTGGATCGGGTGTCGCGAGTCGTGGATGAGGTAACAGTGATGCATTTTCTTTTTTGTTCTATTGTGTCCTCCTGAGCAGGGCATAGCTTAGCACATATGGAAGTGTTTCCCAAAGCCAGGTTTTAGGACTTTGTATTGGGTTGACAAAATAATTAAATGGATAAGAAAAAAAATATGTTTATTTTTTTGTCTTTTCTCAAATTTTAACTTTTATCTTCCATAGACTGCATATTTTTACCTCTGTAGGCCTCTTAAACCCCTGCAAATGAAATCCTAGCCTGAAAAATCACCCCTCACTAAGACCATTCGGGGTCATGAGTAGCTTGTCTTCATTAAAGGGGTCACAAGTCAGAGAAGACTAGAAACCATTAGCAATAAGTGATAACAATCTCTGTTTAATTACTAGCACATACTGAAATGTTTGCCTGTAATATAAACTATTTTTGATAAATACATTTCTTTCCTTGATGTTTTATTTTTACAGTTCCTTAAAGTCCACTACCAGGGACATCCACAGCAAGACATGGTGAAGCTACACGCTGAGGTCCACTTCCCCAACCTGCACTTCTCCTCCACCATAGTGGATTTTGGCTGTGTGCTCAACTACACAGAGACTCATAGACAAATCTGGATCACCAATTGCTCCCCACTCCCTGTGTCCTACCGCTGGGCTTTCCTAGATGACCAGAAGCACAACACCATCAGGTATATTTACACTGAAAAATGTCCATACACTATCACAGCAGTTAACATTTATACTTATGTGTAGAGCACACCCCACAAGAAAGGATAGTAAGTGGTGTACAGTTACATACTGTACAATTACGAACACTATTAGTGGTACAAAGATGCAATGCAAATCCCCCCCATGGGGGCGCAGTATGTAGTGGAGCCTAGGTAGCACCCTGTATTGCATTTTCACCTGAAAATATACCATAGGGTCAGAATCTAGGATGCTAAGGAAATGTGAATGCTTTTCAAAAGAGCATCGTTGGACATATTGTCTAAGAGATCATTTAAGCTGAATGCCTAAGACAATGGATCAAGCTTACCGCGGAAAGTGCGTGATTTTCAGGGATTTGAGAAGATATTTATGCACCATGTAATTTGGGGAAACAAAGTAAGTAGCTTGAATATTCTTTCATTTCATCCAACAGGAACAATCTGATACGCTCACAAATGTGGTTTACTAGACAGCCTTAAGGGCAAGGAAGACATACATTCACATCATGATATTACAATAACCAGAATCCCTGACAGTGCATATTCTCATGTTACAGTATTAATTACATTGATATATCTCCAAGCTCAAGAGTAGTGCCAGCTGATACAGTCTTTGGATTTGTCTTCAATACAAAATAGGTTGATCTTGTGCTTTTCACCTTATCATATCATATCTGAGCAGAGAGTCATTAGTATTACATTACATCATTTTTTCTTCTTACAGGAAGTCACTCATCAATCATCTTAATCATCAGCCCATCTTAATGTTTGGACACTGTGTTTTTCCTGGAGTTATCTCGCCAAACAGACGTGACAGATAATGTGATAAGACATTTCCAGCAGAGTTACATAGGGAACAATTTCACTACAGAAAACTATAGAAATGGTAATTATGAGCTTAGAAATAAATAAGGCAGGAAAAAAACTGGGCAAGAATTTATTGTATTTAGCCTATGTATTTGATGACAAATTACGCTGATGATATTTCACAGCATCATACCCAAAGATAGCTTTTCCCTTTAGTGATGAGACTTTGTTATCATAAAGTTATGTCCATGGAACATGCAGCCATTGGGTTGTAGGACTAAAGGACTAAAGGAAGCTAAACCGCTCGTGCTCTGTAAGACCTGCTGGAATGCTGCTCCTTGATTTCTGTGGAACAGCTTTTTTGTTTCGTCTTGTTTTTTTTGTTAAAGTACAAAAAATACTTAGAACTATAGCATCCTAAATAGACATGAGTCAGGGACAAGAACGAAATGCATCTCAGCCGTATATTAAAACTGTCCACTGGGGTGAGTTAGTACAGTAGCTATACATCTAACCCTCTGAATTGAAAGCCAAATCCATTATAAGTTCTCTGGGGAAGACAAATCTACTGATTGTGTTCTTAATGTTACATTGTGCCTCTCTCAAGCCTTAGCTTTGCCTGCCCTCCCTTGAAATGGACTGTGAATATTATACTAGTCTGTCTGTCCATGGCCATGAACCAACTAACTACTATAGGTCTACAAGATTTATCACCCTCTACTGTCTTTTTCCCCTTCCCCCTCTTTCATCCATTGGTATTCTTCCTTTTTGCTCCCCTCCGTGTCATCATCTTTGGGTTTTACATTGCCTATTTATCTTTCTTTCCTCCTTCCTTCCTCCTCCTTCCCTGCCCCTTCTGCCTGTGTTTCTACTCTCTACCAAGTCATTACAAGCCTTCTTTTCTCTTTCTTAACCCTTTCTCTCTTAGATTGTAACCTCTCTTAACAATCTGTCTCATAGGCCGTCCTATTAATTAAATGGAGACCTCACTCTGCGCACACACTCACACAGACTCTCAGTCTCTCTTTCTCCCTCACAAAAACCTGCACTATCTAGCCATGTTCAGCTAATTACATCCCTATCAGTAATTACACTGCAGCCCTAGGAGAGGGGAATTTCAATAGAGCTAACTCTTTTCCATCTATCTCTCCCTCTGATAGATAGAGGCAGTACAATACATTTAAATACTGTAACTTATCTGTCTTTAGGACTCTATATCAGCAAGAAGTAAACTGCAAAGCTTAAATTTATTCCAGATACTACTAAGTATGATGGACCAGATCACCACTAAATGACTGACTGATCACTCACGACTAATAAATCCAGGTGTTTAGAGGATGTTGAGCATTGTAATGTAGGCTGGCTGCTTTGTGTTGTCACTTGCAAAAGTGATAAACCTATAAACTGTATGTATTCCTGAAAAAGATATTTTTGTTTGAAAGCATGTAGGTACAAGAATGTAAAAATATTCAACAGTCAGAACTGGGGTTCATGGGGTTTTGGGTATCCATAGCTCATACACAGAGACTCACTGTACTGTCATTGCACATAGTCAGCCCCAGGATAACAAAATGCAGTTTAGAATCCTAGATCAGACCAAACATATATTTGAACACACACGCCCTGATCTGGAGTCAAATGCTCCACCGTTGCACCAACAGGTCAACTTGGGACACAAAATCCTAGATGTTCAAAGAGATGAGACTTTGCGAGTCCATTGCAAAAGTCTCATTCATTTTGCAACTCCTTTTTGTCATAACACAATCAAGAAGGTTAGATAAATCATGTTGAAATGACACTTGCTTTAAGATTTCTTAGAAAAACCAGTGACAACCTCTTGAAATAAGGGAGAAGAAAGAGTGGTAGAAGAAGATTAATAAGTCACAGTGAAATGAGCACCTTTATATTTAGTAATGTGACATATTTCCAAGTACAAATATAAGTGAGTTTGGTTGTATGAGAATTTTAAATCATATACTTGAAATTTGATTGTGCAAAAGTGAGCATGGCTCAACAAATGTTGCTCAGTAAGGAGCTGTAGTAAAATACAGTAGCTTAGTCTCCACCCACATCTCCCTCATCCATGTTCATGATCAGGAAGAAGTGAAAAAGGGTTAAATTAGACCTCAACCAAAGCCAAAACCTGAAATCCAAACACACATCTCCTATTATGATTGTGGTCAAGAGCGGATTTATGTGACTGAATATATTCGGAGTTCAAGATGAAATGAAAAACAAAAATTGGGACACATTCAGCATGTAAAAAGAGAGAAATGGACAACTGACACAGGAAAACAGGGTTAAAACCTGGAAAATGTATTTTTCTTTTCATTGTGTCTTTGAATAAAGGTAGCATTAAAGAAAAATACTCAAATACAGGTAAAAGTCTTGCATCTTGCAACAAGCTTACAGTACTTAAGTGAAAGCGCAGCATTGTTACCAAAGAAAATTAACTTAAAGTAGCAAAAGTGAAAATACACGTGATGCAACAGATTGACCCCTGGCATCCAGTGGTGAGGTTGCAGATTGAACCAACTGACTTTCCCTTGCCTTACTCCTCCCTTTCCAAGGGTTTAGGAGAACCTACGGTAGCCACAAAACTCCTCAAAAAACATGAAAGGCGCTCTTTAGATCGAGTGTTTGGTTTGTCTGTTCTAGGCTTCTGTAGAAGCTTGGCGGTCAACATGGCAGACTCATTGGAGGACCCTCTGTAGATATCTACTTCGACACAAGGAGCATTTTAAAGTTGTAACTGGTCAGGCTGGAGCTAAATTTGACTCCTTTATTCTTTTGGGTATACAAACAATAACAAAAGGAATACATCTTCATAAATCACAGGTTTAGATTTTAAAGTCTTACTCTACAAACTAACTAACTATAGCTGTCAAATGAGTGCAGTGAAGTAGAAGTAGCATAAATTTTAAAACGTAACTAAGGTACAAGTCCCTCAAGATTATATATAAATACAATACTTGAATAAATGTATACCATACCATACCATAGTTGCTTTTACACCACTGGGAATGAGGAGGTACCACCTCCCGCATTAACAAAATGACACAGTCTTTGACAAAGCTCATTTGCATGTGAGGCAAGTAAAAGTGTCCTGGTTAGTGATTTTAGTTGTTAAAAACTAAAGCTAAGTGGAAATAGTAAAAGTATTAAAAGAAACTGTGATATTTGTGCTGTCAGTTGCCATTTGTCTGTACCAACATAATGTTTTTAGCACCAACTCTCGAGCTTGATCCCTGTCACTCCTTTTTTTCAGACAGTCAGCTGGAAGTGAGAGGGTTGTGGTTTAGTTGTCTTTGATGTGTAGATTTTTAGTGGAAATGAACATAAGAATACAGTCAAACGCAGTCATGTCCACAGTGTTCATGAAGGAAAGAATAGATGGACGAGAGAGGCAGATGTGAGAATGTCAGAGTAGGCTATTTATGTTTTGAGCTGAGCTCTTGCAGTGTCATCATCTGCTGTTCTCACCATCTGTTCCTCCATCCGCACCAGTGGGTTTAAACTCTTTCTTAGAGGACCCACGTGTTAAAAAGCTTCTTTTGTCAAGTGGGGGGATAGTTTTTATGGGGTCTTACAAACTCTTATCCACCAAAAATGCCCTATTTTTGAGGACAGTGACCTAGAGTATTTGTTCACCCTTACATCTTACATTGTTGGACATACTAATTTGTGATCTTCTCAAGGCCAGATGTCAGGCCAGCCTGTCCCTTAGAACAGCAGTCATCGCAGACTGACCATACAACACTGCCCCCTGCTGGTTATGTCACTATTCATTCAAAGCAGACACACCAATCCTAAAGCATTCTTGGGAACTCTGACAAATGTGTGTGTAGACTTTAATGCTGCCTTACATGTATATACAGCCTAAAGCTCACACGCACACACACACACACACAAACACACGCTATGGCATTAACATAGCCAGTGTTTGGTGGTTTGATACAGAACTTGTCCAGCCCAGCTTTGGGAAGACTTCACTCACTAAATCTCTTTCATTCTCTTCCATGTTTATTCAGCACTTCACGGCAATCTATCCTGACCTGTTTCCTGCTGCTTGCCTATTAAAATTCCTCTTAATTATAGAACACTCTGTTTAATTAACTTGATGGATGCGCCCAGTCTGATCCCACAGGGAAGGAGAGAGTAGAACAGAGAGAGAAAATGAGTGTCAGACTTCTTTAGGGTGTGGGTGTTAAAGATTTTCTTCTCCACTTGGATATTGAATTATGTGATAATGATATATTGGATGTACAATAGATGCTTATATAATTCCATTTTCTGTGTATGTGTGTTACCTCATAGACGTCTTGAGGCTTTCACTTTTCATAAAGCTGGAACATGGTCTCATTTATTTGTCTTGCCTCTTCTCACTGTTATAGCATTTCCCCTGTGTTTCATTTATTGCATGTTTATTTATTGTTTCTGTTCATGCAGCTTTACAGTCATTGTGCAGAAAGAAATATTTCACATTTGGGATGTTTTATTATCTCTTTGCCCTTATAGAGAGAAAGAGATGCTGGAGGCAGAGCAGGAGCAAAGAAATCCTGAAAATGAGATCGAAGAAGGGTGGAGTTCCTCTAGATCAGCTTCTGCTGCCTTTTCAGTTCCACCTGGTGCAGATGAGAAGCGCAGCACACAGAGCACTGTCCATGTAGGCAAATGCTCACATGTAAACAAGTCTTTACATTTCCACTTTGTCAGTGCTCATTCCCTATCTCTGTGCTGCAGTGCTATGACTGTGGAGGCAGGAGCACACATATGATCATACACACATTTTTGCATTCTAAATCTCAGTGTGGAGTTGCTTCCCCTCTATGTCAGCGTGCAGAATGTCTTTGTCTTGCATTGATGGAATAGAATACTGGGAATCTTTTACAACTCAGATGAACCTTTATGATGTTCCCAGGTTTCTAACTTAAACTATTTAAAATGTTTTCCTTACTAAAGTAATCAGAGTATACTACAGTCATATCTATGTATGAGTAAATCAGTTAGAGCTGTAGCTATAATTATTTTCGTTATTTAATAATCTGTGGATTCATTTTTGATCAATCGCATCAAATTTGTTTCGGCTCTGTGTTGTAAAGAATATCAACATTATTGCCCTACCAACAATTCAGAAAAACAAAGGCATTTATTACATATTGTTAGGTTATTGAATAATTAGTTGTTTCTACATTGAACTCAATACGCACACACCACTAGTGCAAATGTTCTGAAATAGCAGATCTTAATTGAATAGTTAAACTTTTTGAACATATAATGTATATTTGTTCTTTGATGAATACTGCTGTCATATCTGTCCATTAAATATAAAGGTACCAATCTGCCATGCTGTTTTATGCTGGAACTATTTCTTTGGTGGGAGCAGTGACTTCCTGGAGTCTCTGCTGGTTGTCTCCCTACCTCACAGCAACATCAGGACTCTAGGAAGTGGTGCTTCCTAGTCAGCGCATTATCCCACATAAAACCATAGTCTTTGTACAGACAAATATGAGAGTGGTATCAACTTTTTCATCTAAAAACTCATGACAGGGGAGCAAATAAGCGCATGTCCCAAAATGTGGAACTGTTCCTTTAATGGGAGTATCACAGCAGCACATTGGAAGAGTCAGTAAAAAATGAAAATTAATCTTGTAAATTGTACTGGTTTCTTTTTTGTGTCTGTAGGTGTTTGATATCTTGCCTAATTATGGTCATCTGCAACCTGGGGACAGGCAGCTAGTAACACTCTGTTTCTACGGCCACGAAAATGTCAGCAGAGAAGTGGTGGCACAGTGCATAGTAGAGGAGGGCCCTACATACAAAATCGAACTCAGAGGAGAATCATCTGTAATCAGCTACAGCCTTGACTCAACCCATGTGGAATTTGGTGCGCAGGTATGTGTACAGGGCTCCTTCAGCCAGAGTTTAGCTTCTCACTTCTTTATCCCAACAAGCTCTACCAATTAAATAGTGATGTTTCATTTTACTATGTACAGATCACTAAGGCTAGGATAAAGGCCATGACTGGAGCTGCTGGTAGTGGCAAAGGTGGCAAGGTTTACCACTGCTTGAGTTGCTCTCATTAAGGCAAATCTCTCATTTGCTGTGTTTTTTCTAAGCTGCTCTCCATTACTTGGTCTTAATTTGCCTCCTTGTTATCCTGGTGTCCTGCTTTCCTCGTTCTTGTTCTTCCTTTGCCATCTGTTTGCTCATCCATGTGTGACACATGATATCTCAGACAAAGCTAATTGGATTTTATAAAACTTGGGACAATGATGCATTCTGCCATTTTCAAAATGACACTAACAGGCCTGGGGGAGTGTGACAGATTTGTTTGTGATTGTGAATGACGATGTGCTTTGTTTGCAGTTTGTTTCATGATTATTTGCTTTAGTGTTTGGACTGTCAATCAACATGTACTCTTCCCCATTCCACCTCTTTTTACTATCACTGAATCTGATGCTGAGGGAGAGATCGTAGGATAAATGCTTGTATGTCATGGATATGCATAATATAAAAACACAATATCTACTGTGGAGAGTGGCATCAGAGGATTTATACACATTTTTTACACACTAGAAGACTGGAGAGAGGAATCACATTAACTTTGAATGTCACTGCATAGTTGTTCATACTTTTTTGCACTTCGACTCCCTTGTTAAGTATGCAAGCCCTCCAGACCCGTTATCATTGATATTCAAAGCAAGGACACATTGATTTTTGATTTAGTTGAAATGAGTGATTCAGCAGAACATTTCTCTGACCTTCCTGTCTGTTCAGCACTATTCTTTCTCTTGCTTTCCTTTCTCTCTCTCTGTCAACACTCTCTGTGTTGTTTTCCGTATTTGTTATTATTAGTTGTGTAAGTCCTGAAACAACCCCTTTAAAATGACCACCTTTGAACAGTTCCAGATTTTGAGTAACATTTTTGTATCATCTTTTCTTGTTTGTCTCTGCCTATCTCTGTCTCAAATTGCTTTTTTACTGCATCACCTTTACAGTGCACCCACTCAACCCAAAAGACAGTGGGTGGAGTAGTTTGACCAAAACCTTCTGTTTAGCTTCATGCTAATTCACATTATCTTCACTGAAAACAAACATACTGACAGTTTAAAAGGCAGTGTTTCCTCTTTCCTCTCAATCACCCTCTTTTTCTTCCAGCTATTTGATCATGAAGGGGAGGCTGAGGTGACCCTTAGGAATACTGGCAAGTTGGGCTTTGAATTTAGGATCATAGACCCTGAAAGAGAGGATGAGGCAGATGAGGAGGCAGGGGGACAGAGGAAGGTCGTGGAAGAGGCCAAGCAGCCAGATGCAGAGCAGCAAAAAGACTTTGAGCAAAATGAGAAAGGACAGGAGGTCAGACCGGGCCGGCCCATGGTCATCCCCACCACAGTGAGTTCTTCTTGGAACTATTTTCAGATGTATTTACCATGTAGAGAGGTTTTTTTTAGGGGGTTCTTTTTATTTATTTTTTTCACCAGTTTTTGCATGTGTTTGTTTTCGTGTGTGTGGCAGGGTTACGTTGACGCTGGTGCTGTGCAATGTCTGCGTGTGCTCTACCTCCCGGGCGTTCCTGAGGTGTTTGAGAAGCGGCTGCAGCTGCAGGTGGCCTTCCTGCCACCGCAGGACATCACAATGACTGGAGAGGGAATATTCCCAAGGATCAGCCTGAACTTGCCACAAAACCTGTGTATGCATATACATGCACTCATAAACAGAGACATGATCGTATTCTAACTGAATAAACCAAAGGATGAGAATTTACAATGCAATATACAAGATGGTTATCTATAACTATGCCAACATCACAAAGGGTATCCACAACAGACTAACGACTATATTGTATATTGATTCTATTTGCCCAAATGCAATTATGGTGTCACTGAAAGGAACTGTTCTGTTCAATGGAACAGACAATTTGAAACTTAGTCAAACTGAGTAAACAGAAAGTGCTTACAATGTAATAGTTTATTGATCCCTATGGGGAAAGTGTCAGAGATCAGAGTCAGCTACAGAACAGAGCTGTTCCCCTCAAACCAAATCCATGTTTTGCTGTTTTGCTTTCTAACACCTTTTTTTTTTTTTTTTAGAAAGTATTGAGCCTGTATCTTTCCATATCTTATGGTTGATCTTATGGTTGAAGGACAGGTCTACCTAACGATCATGTCTCCATGCTAACACATATTGAGACACAAGTACAGCTGATTATTTCTGCACTGGTGTGACGCTATGATTCCTTTACAGCAGAGGAGTGCTACAGTGATGTGGTGCAGCAGGCCAGAACAGCTGTGAAGGCAGATAGAGTCAAAGTGGAGCTTATGAATGGAATTACCACTGGTGGAGGAGCAACAGCAGAGGCCGACTGCACACTCACCGTCAGTGACTAAAATGAACAACGCTGATGTTATGCATTGAAAACCTTGTATCTTCCAAAATGCTATTTCTGAGGATTAGGAAAAATCATCTTAAATTCTCATTTGTAAGCATGTTCTCAAAGTATATTGAGTTTTTGACTTAAAATTGTGGTCATGTAGGTTATTGGTAAGCATACTATATGTAGTGCAGTGGAAACGTTTCTTCTAATACGAAAGTGACTCCAGAAGGACAAAAACTAATGTAATATATATATACCCATATATATAAGAAAATATAGGTGAAGTATGTATAATATGCTGTATATGTCAACCACAGCGGCAAGTAGCTTTTCTTAATATATATATATATATATATATACAGTATATATATATAGATAGATATAGATATAGATTTAGATAGATATACACTGTGTGTGTGTATATATATATACTGTGTGTGTGTGTGTGTGTGTGTGTGTGTGTGTGTGTGTGTGTGTGTGTATATATACATATATAGGTATGGCAGTGCTGCTACATCTCTGCTGTTAGTAACCAGCCTGTTCTGCAGGGCTTTCCCTGCCTCTTATCTGTGTATTGATTTTCCAGGGAGTAGACAAGAACCATCGAATTACAATGGATATTGCTATTTTCTGCTCATCTCCTCTGTATTTACTCATAGTTTGGTGTTGTTCCAACAGCATCCCTAACATTTCCCCTAACCACTGAAATGAAAATGCAAACATTTTCAAAGCAGATGAGGATAAAGACTGCTCCCTGAGAGAATCTGCAATACCTGTGCAAAACCGGACAAACTGGCAACATTAGACCAAATGCACATAAAACCTTGACCTCTGACTTATGATGTAAAAATAAGGGAAGAGGATGGATGGCAAACTGATTCATAAAAAGCTAACCTGCTTATCCATTATCATATCTAGACATCTGCAAATGTGTTTTAAAGTCATAATTACAATTTGACCAGTCAGAATAATAATTCATGTGCAAGTCGAGTAAGAACAGTTCAAAATATCTCCAGCACAACTCATATAAGATAAAATACTTCAGAGCTATAATGATGTCACAGATATCATTATCATGCAGTGGCTTCCCTGATACATAATACAGATATCTGTAATTTATTTTTGACTAATCAAAACAGTAAGATAGCTCTAATTACTTTTTGTCAAGTCAGTCAGATCTGTTTTATTTAGATAGCCCCAAATCACCTCAAAGGGTTTTAAAGTCTTTATAGCCCTCTGGCCAGATAGGGAAAAACTCTCCCCAAAAAATCCTTTCACAAGGGAACAAAGCAAGAAACCTCAAGAGGAACATAAGAGGAGGGATCCCTCTTCCAGAATGGACAACATGCAATAGATGGCATATTTAGCCTGGTCAAAATGGTGTCTCCAATTAAAGCCCCTATGTGTTGCATTTTAGCATTTTAGTTCCTCACAGTTACCAGGATGTCCTGACAAGATATAGAAGTTATTATTTTGGATAACTAAAGCTAGATTAGAGTCGAGTCTTTCTGTCTCCCATTGTCTTTGCCCTCTTTTGCCTGCTGCCCCTAGTATGAAGAGCTGCTTCACATGGAGATCGAGAGAATGTTGGTCAAAGACAATGCTCTCGCTGTGGCCGACAGTCTGTTGGAGCTCGGAGACTCGCAAGGTTCCTCGGGAAAGTGGCACAAACTTAGCAAGTATGCTCAAACACACACACACACACACCTACTTTGGCTGAACAGATGGTCCACTTAATAGACAGAAGATAGAACTGTGTTGTGTAATTCAAAGAGTTTGGGGTTATGAATAATATCTGGCAGGGTATGATTTTGTTCTGTGGTACTTGTACAAATTGATGGCGAATGTCATGGTGTGCACTGGCTGTTTTCATCCATACCATATCATGATCCATTGTTTAGCTTTCAAAACACTTCAAACATGTAAAGCCAAAACTTTAAGAACTCATGTGGTCAGTTTTAAATGAGATTTTCTTTGAATGATCAATTTCAATGACCTAGTTTTGTAAAGTGACAACATAATATGATCATAACAACTGAAAACAATTCTTTTGAATATCAGTAAATCATGAAACTGAAGTATTTCCAAGCTGCTTCAGTAAACAAACTTAATGTGCAACATGGATGTTGCTTGTTTCTCTCTGTCACGTCCTCACCCCATCCCTCTCCACTCCCCCAGGTTCCTGCTCCCAGAGTATGTTTTGGATTTTGGTTGTGTCATTCCAGGCAAAGTCATCTGTCACACTGTAAATGTCACCAATACTGGGTCGGTGGCTGTATCCTTCCATGCCAATCTCAAACCTCTAGCTGGCACAGGTAACGTAATACATTGCAGAAAGTCCTGTGGCATTTTCAGTTTTTCACCTCTGTTTCTTATTTTCATGTGATGTCTCACCATTAATGGACCAAAATTATGCAAAAACATATATAGATATACAGAAAGAATTGCTCAAAAAATAGTTAAACATTTTCAGAAATACACTCATTTGATTTCTTACCAACAGTTAAATAAGAAGATTGGTATCACTTTCATATATGTCCATAGAACTTGAAGCAAGAGTCAAGAGACGGTTATCTTATCTTAGCAGAAAGGCTGGACCCACCTACCAGCAGCAGGAGACCTTAACCTGTACCATACTATTGGAGTGGCAGCGACCTTTTGGAGACTCTGTTGTTTGCCTGGCAAATTTTCTAGCAAGGAGTCCTTGCTCAGGAGTGATTTAGGAAAAGCAACTCTGAGCAAGAAGCAGACATTAACTTAATCTGATTGACTGATCAAAAAAAAGAGAAACAAATACACTCTTAGTGATAATGGGCATAGAAAAGAAAAATCGATTGGCCTAATCATAGAATTTAGTCTCTATTAAGACATGGTGTAATTGTGAATACTGTTTTAGGTAATGAACATCTCTGTTGAATAAACTGTAAGCCATATTCTAAAAATAGCCTACAAATTGTTTATGTAACACGAGTTTGTGCACCAACCTGTTCACATGCTGATAGTTGTTCTATTCATTCACTTACATGTATGTACTATGCTGGTAATTTTAGCACTTGATCTATGTAATAGACCTATTAACAGGAGAAAAATGGCCTAGCTTTCATCAGTTTCCGTGATTGCTGGTGTTATAGTGATATTGTGTTAGGTGGGAGATGTGAGCACATCCTGAATGAGATCGACTGCAAACATTATCCCTGCCCAATATAATCTGTAGTGTTTCATTAGCTCACTGTCATTCAGCATTTGGAGCATGTTTCTCCTACGTCTTTGTCTTTCTGCTATCCCTCCTGTGCTTAACGAACTCTTAAAAGTCCTCCTCCCTACTCCTAACAGTTTTCCACCTCTTTCAAGGGCTAACATGCTTTGTGAATAACTTGTATCGTTACCACGATCTAGTTTTAACTGTAAGGGGAAATTATTAGAAAACGGCGTAATTCTAAGAATTTTCTCAGAATTTTATGTCCAGGAGCAACTCTTTGCACTAGGACATGTTATGAATACGGCCCCAGGTAGTCACTCCCCTGACTGAAGTATGAACAAGACAAACACATGTTGGTTAGTGAGGTTTAGAGGTGTTGGTAGGTCGATTTCTTATTATTTCTGTTCCCTCCTGTTTCCAGTGTTAATTAATGCTAAGTCCAAAGAAAAGCAAATGAGTGTATTATTCAAATGTAAACCTTTTTTTTAGTTTGAGCGACAAGTTTATGGATGTATTTTGTTGACTGTCTCAAAGGGAATGCCCCTCATTAATGGAATAATATTCTACCCATCTTCTGGCATTAATTCATGTGTTTTCAATGGGCTTTTTTCTCTTTCTCTACATTTTGCTTTTATAAAATACAAATGAGTTTAAATGTCTGGTTGCTTTTTCAAAGGTTTCAGTGCAGAAATTAAAAGGGTGAAAAACCTACCCTGCGGTGGAACACAGGCCTTCACAGTTAAATTTGATCCCCAAGGAGTCAACCTTAAGATGGGAGATATAAGTGTTATCATGCCAATACAGGTACACAGTGGCACACACAGACATGTACATGTGCCCAAATATTGTCATTATTTCTGATTCAGTGTCAAATTTCTACTCAGTTGTGCTCTTGTCTACCTTTTTGATCATGTTGTTGTGCATTGTGACCTTGTTCCTAAGAGATTTTTGTTCGTTTTTATAGGTCATGTGTGGTCCAGTGGTCCAGGTGCGGCTGTGTGCACTGGTGACTGTGCCAGCCATCAGTGTTTCCACAGATGCACTGCAGTTTGACACTGTGCGGTGTGGCATGTGTCAGGTAAAACAGCATGGTAACATGGAATGATGAGATTCTGATACAAAGGTTCAATGTTGCTTGTGTTCTTTGACTTAAGTGAAAATGTACTTTTACTACTCATTTCATTTTGCTTCGTTTTGTCGACATTTAAAAGTAGAGAATATGAAAGAAGGTGCAAGCTCAAATTCTGTGTACAGAGTAACACTGCTGATTGTGTGCATGGCACACTAATGAGGCCCACTAATGAGAGACAGGTATTCTGCCCTACTGTGGTTCCCTCTTGTGGTCAGATCAGGTTAAATCTGTCATTTCCAGGGACTTCTCTGACCAAGTTGATAAACTTGAAGTGCTTAAACTTGGTTGTGGTTACACATCTTGAAATAAGTCAAACATTAGCATAAAACTATGCTTAGTCATTTTATGCTGAAACAACATGAGGCTATGTACAACCCTGATTCCAAAAAAAAGTTGAGATGGTGTGTAGAACCTAAATAAAACAGAATGCCTACAACAGTTTAATGAAGTGTTCTTGAGTCCATGTAGTAACATCCTTTATACAATCATGTGTTCACGAAGAGGTGAACCTCGTTCCATCCTCGCTTGTGAACGACTGAGCCTTTCCAGGATGCCCCTTTCATACCCAATCATGATACTATCACCTGTTACCAATCAACCTGTTTACCTGTGGAATGATCCAAACAGGTGTTTTTGGAGCGTTCCACAACTTTCCCATTCTGTTGTTGCTCTTGTCCCAACTTGTCTGAAATGTGTTGCTGCATCAAATTCAGAATAAGCAGACAGGTCAAACTTTAAATATATTGTCTTTGTGCTGTTTTGTTAAAAAAAGATTAGCAAATGATCACATTCTGTTTTGTTTATGTTTTATACAGCATCCCAACTTTGTTTGGGATGGTTGTATTAATTGAAAATCTGTTTCTGCCAAACAAACATGACACTGCACTCATGTTGTTGTTTGTAACCTTCTTAATCTTGTGTCATATATCCTTCTTCATCAGATGAAGACAATACAGCTGTTTAATCACGAGTCTGTCCCCTGCTACTGGAGCATAGCTGAGGAGGTGAAGCCTTTCAAAAAGGTACAAAAATTTCACTTAACTTTTCCAGTTGATTTTGTAATGTGATATCCACAAAAACAAAAACTATTTCTACATGGCATCTGTCACCTTTAGATTATGGAAAACCAAGTGTTTAGAATACTATGTAAAAGAGACAGATACAGACATACAAATACAGCTTTGGGTTGATGTCTTTTATCTTGCTTTCACCTAGGTAGATAAGTTCCTGCCTCTCTACCAGCGTAAGAAGGTCTTGCAGGAGCTGCGACCGCCTCCAGCGGTGTTTGAGATGGTTCCCAGCTCTGGCATGCTGTCCCCCGGTGAACGAGTCAATGTCCAGATAAAGTTCAGCCCTGCTGAGGGGGTAAGGAGCTTGATTCATTTTAAACTGTGGCGCAATGCCATGCAGAGCAGCATGGCATTATGTAGGCGACTTCTTGAAAGGGAGGAAACATGTTGTGTAAAACAGATTTATAAAGTATGAAGACAAGGTCACTGACCTACTGTATATATGCACTTGCAGCATGTTTACAGCAGGCAGCTAGTGGTCCATGTGGCTGAGAGCACCCAGCAGGTGTTCCTTACAGCCGAGGGGCAGGGTGAGGAGCCACAACTTGAGTTCTGCCCATCTGTGCTGGAGCTGGGGCCTTGCCTGCCTGTCAGCACGGAGGCTGAAGCTGAGCTCACCGTCAAAAACCCCTGCTCTTTCCCCATTGAGTTCTACTGCCTGGAGTTGGACACACAGTATCTCGAGGAAGAAAAGGTAGCACAAACAATATCACTAGCATATTTTGTAACATACATTTGTGACAGGCAAGAAACAAGGCCACAAACAAGATCTGAATGTGAAATGCTTATTAATGTCAATCTTGGTTTTATGATGACCAAGATTGTTAGATAGTGATACTGTGAGTACATACTGTACCACTAAGCACTTGAAAGGGGACTGTGTTCTTCTGGTACAGTCAGTCTCACGTAAAGTTCATAGGAAACAGTTTCCTTGAGTCAGACATTATAGTCCATTCATCCAGCAGGGGGAAGCACAGTCATCAATCACGAGAGGCCTGGTCTAAACTTATCCTCATTTACAATGTGTTGAGATGTAAAACAATGCTTGCAAACAGAACAACCAACAATAAAAAATGGGAGAGTTAAAACTTGAAGGGAGGGATAGGGACAGGATAATTGACGTGCTATGGAAAAAAAATCCAAAATAGGAAAAATAAATGAAGTAAAAATAAATAAATAAACAGTAATAAAAGGATAAAATTACAGTACAGTTAAATATTTGCAATCATTTAAAACAACGAGACAAGACTTTTGAACAATCGTAGTGACAGCGGAGTCCAAGTTTAAGTTTGCAGATTATTTCAAGTATAAAGTACTCTGTAAAAATGACATTTCTGATCGGTATGTGCAGCAACAACTTATTCTAGTGAGCACCAAGATTATGTAAACTCAGAGTTAAAGGGGATGAAATATCTATACTAAAGCTTTATAAATGAATTAAAACAAATGTTAGTTCTGCCTCACAGCCAAAGATGGATAGCTGGCATTTTGATAAAGTTTACAGTAGAGAGTGGTGGAGGGCTTATCATTTATAGACCTGAGTGGCAGACAGCATCTAGTGGTTTCAAAGTATAGGTGGCAGCTTTTCCATATATAACAACCCCATAATCCAAAACAGGTAAAATATGTTAAATCAACTATTCTTTTTCTATGGTGAATAGGGAAACAATTCTTATTTCTGTACAGAAATCCAACTTTTGCTCTCAGTAACACAATCAGTGTGTTAATGTGGTACTTGTTAGGATGATTTTTCAATCAGGTACCAAGATATTTATACTGAGGCGCTCTGTCTGTGCATATGCTATTAGCCAAATGAATGTTAAAGGACTCACTATAAGTAGCCTTAGTGAACAGCATCCATTTGCTTTTGTCTGAATTTGGCACTATCCTATGGTTATTTAGTTGGAGCTAAAGTAACAATACACCAACAACACCTTTATTAGAAATTTTTATTATTATCAGAATGAACACTACCCATTTTTACACATTCGAATCAATCAGACAGGTAGTTTTCAAACCATAGCCAATTGCCAGAATCAAAACCAATACAGGAAAGTTTTCTTAAATGTAATGAGTGGTCGACTGTATGGAAAGCAGCACAAGACATTTTGCTCTCCAGGGCAAGTGCAATGTCATTTAAAACCAGTAGTGTGCCATAGTACTCTGCATAGGCAGACTAAATGCAGAGTGATAGGAGTGAGCATAGTGAGCATAGAAAACAAAGGGAGATAGGACCTGAGTTGATTGTTTACCAATCATTCCAAGACAACACAATTTAGAAAATAGGGTGATAATTATTTCTATCAGGTTTTATCACCACCTTCATGTAAAGGAAGGACATAAGCTGTTTTCCAGGCTGTGGTGATAGTTCCAGACTGAAGACATGAATTATGCATTCTGCAAGCAGTGGCACTTAGATTTTAAGAACAAAAAGCATCCAAATTATCAGCACCAGTCAATTTACTAGTATCAGTGATAAGAAGAGCATCAATAACTTCCCTAAGACAAAAGGAGGACATATTGAAGCTTGGTGCAGATGTATTACCCTGTAGTCCAGTCTGTGGTTTGAGCTTATAACTCAGTTCACTCATAGTGTTATCAAAAAGATGTTGAGAGGCAGCAAAATGAAAAGCTGTGCAAATTTCTCTTCCAAAATTTACTGAGGTCATGAAAGGAGCTGATGAAAGAGTGTAGGCATTAATCAGGTTAAACTTTTCTGAGTGCAGCAGTTCAGATAATCTTAAATTGTCTGAACACAAGCCAGTGGGAGGAATTTGTGGACCGTCTAGCTTAACCCAAAGTCAGCCCTAAACCATGGACTGGACCTGAGTTTTACTACATATTTCTTAAAAAGGGGAACATTTATCAACAATTAAGTTAAAACATTAATAAAATGATTGATGATTGATGAAAGCCAGTTCTGCATGATTTCAGATTTTGCACTGTGATGTCATGTAGAAAAGCACTGAGGTTTTTCAGATTCGTCCCAGTTTCCTTCTAGATTCCTTCTTGTTTTGCACAAAATATAAATACATATACATACATATACATACATATATATACACTGTTACCTGGCTAGTCAGATCAGCGAGCTCATGTGGACGAGTAAGAGAGAAGGAGCTTGAGAATATGGTTGAAAGTGTCCACCTGATATAAAAACTGTGATCATGAAGCCTGATGTTACTCTACAGTTCTGTGGTTTATCACTGAAGTGTATGAACTTGTGTTTAAGCTTTGTTCGTCTCCTCTGTGAACCATTTGTATCCTTGTTGCCCTGCGTTATTATAAACTATGATGAAATGGTCATGGGTCACGTCTCTAGCCCACATCCAGGTGCTGTCACTCCCTCTTCTTTGCAGTTCTTCATGCATTAGCTCACTGGTGTTGACAGTGTAGTTACTGTGGCAGCTCTGACATACAGTATGTTGGTGTTCAAGTTTACTGTCTGCTGCAGTGTAAAATGTTCTCAATTTTTTGTAAATTGTTGATAATAACTATTAGGGCACCATTTAGTAAGATGTCACATAGACTGACCTCTCAGCACCCCGGGCTGTGACTGACTTCCAGCATTCCTGCCTCACCAACGTTCAATTTTCTTCTGTCTCTTCCTTTTTGTGTCTTTGTGGTGTCCTGGTTTGGTGCCCTGCCCTTTCTTTTCCAATTACTTCATCCCGCATAGATCCTGTGTCTGATGCAAGGTTATGATGAGAACAACAAATTACTGCTGCCCCCCAGGGCTCCTGGAGAAAGTCTTCCCAAAGAACTGCTTGACTACTACAAGGAGTACTGCTCGCAGCTGAAGGATGACGGTAGCTTAAAGCACACCCATGGTCACCTGCAAGCACTGAAATCATATCCTGCAGGTGTCTGCGTAGTGTATCGGTGCATACCCGTTTAAATCCATTTACTTGTGTGCAGATGAGCTGAACGCAGGCTTGGATGAAAAAGAAGCTGGGATGGATGACACACACGAGGAAGAAAAGAGGTCAAGACAAAACAATGCCCATCTACCAGACAACAAAGAGGAAGAAGCGCATACTATAACCGTGAAACCAGTTGAATTACGTGAGTATAACGATTTGAGAAACAGAACTTAGCATGCTTATGAAATGCAAGTGTAATTTACTGTAATTCCCTCAGCTGCTGTGTGTTTTAAGATTAACTTCAGCTTCAATTTAACTTTTTTTGTACCAGAACAGAACTTTGAACTCATGGCTTTCTTCTCATTCTCTAATGCTTGTCTTTTGTGCGTTCAGTCATTTCAGAGATGACCAAAGAGGGAAGCAGTGTGAGACTGGGGCAGCTAGAGATGACCCCTGTCTCCAGAGCAATTGCTCGCCACATGTGTGTTGACCTGTCACCTGAAGGTCTGGCTGCACGCAATCGCAGAGGCATTGCTATTATTGTATATGGAGCCCCACTGACAGGTGAAGTAGTGAAATGATATCATTGATCAACAATGCAGAAACAAAAAACAAACAAACAACAAATACAGAACAAAATGAAATCACCTCATTTGCAGATATCTTGATATTTCAATCAAATATGTGAAGAGAGTGTAAGAAAGCATATCACCATACTCACCATACACCATACACCATACCATAGTTTGATTAGAGTGATGAGATTGTATGTATGTGTGAACTTGTGCATGTCCTGTTCCTCCACTTTTTCCAGATAAAAACAGCACAGCGGCTGCTCTGGCGTGTCATTACAGAGCGGCCTGTCTGAGTGTTGATGCTGTGGTTACAGATGCACTGATAAATGGTACTTCACCTGCAAGGCAACTCTATGACTGTGCTGCTGCGCAGTATGCTGAGAAGAAGGCTGGGGAGGCTGGTAAGCATAAGATACTGTACATGCAGTGCAATTCTGTCGCATATGGGTTTTTTGCGTTTGTTCATCTGTTTGGGGAGTTGCAGATCGTTAAAAAAGGTGGCTTGTAATGGACAGACTAGTGTTGCAACCAGCCTTATGCTTGTAATCGGCAATTGTTAATACTCTACACTCAGACAGGACCGTACTGCAGAAGAGCACAGTTGTCCGTTTAAATTGGTAAATGAAGGTGAAAATACATTTTTTTGCTCGCAGCTCAGACTGTTGAAGAAACCACAGGACCAGGACCTGCAGCAGATCTTGAAGCCTCAGATCCATCTCCAGCTTCACATGATACTGTGGAAGCCAGCACGAACAGCTGCAGTAGAAATGACTCCAAAGCTCCTCAGGAGACTGAAAACACACACTTTGCCCTCTGCCTGGTACATTGTCTCAAGTCCTCTGGTTCTGTAGCGTGTTTTAGTGTCACATTGGAAGGTTTAACTATTGTAGTCCAGGTTCAGGAATTGGAAATATTTTTTGTATACATTTGTGTTTTTTATGAATTGGGGGTATAAACCTACTGGATATATCATCCAGCAAGCAAAAAATCTCTCTTTTAAATCTGGTTTTACAAGGATCATATAAAAGTGTCATAATGCAATTTGATAAACCTATTCCTTTGTTTTCAGGGAGGAGATGTGACGACGCTCAGCAATCTTTTGCCAGAACAGCTACTAGTCGATATCCTGGCGGAAAGATTTCAGGTAAGTTAATTCGCTGTTTTTCCCTTTAGAGAGATAGTGGCAGTAGTATATATGCAGCATGTTGTAGTAGTGTATTGTGTAGCACATTAGAAAAAGGTTTCAAAATAACTGCTGGAACACAGTGTCACATGACCTTACATATAGTGGAGACAAGACCACCTCTATGACAATTAGATGAAAATGCTACATACACACATCAAAAAGGCTTATGGCTCTTTGTACTTATGACCTGGCAGATGTCATGTATGTATTATGTCTTATCCTTTCACTTAAGTTTCACTTGTGTCTTCTCATGCTTGCCGTCTTTGTCTTGTCATTGTCGTTGCTGTTGGTGCTGCTGTCACGATAACAGCTAAGCGATTGTCACCGTGGCATAGTGATCGGTGGCCTGCAGTCTGTCTACACTCAGTCAGTGGCAAGCACGCTGCAAGTTGTTCTCAAGGCCCTGAACAACCGCAAACTCATCTATGTGATCAACCTGTCTGACTCCTACACTGCCCTGAAGGCACGGGAGAGAGCACAAAGAGAAACTGAGGGTAAAAAGTGCACCAGCTCATACACAACATTCATACAGAGTGTGAGGAGGAGAGAACAAATCAAAGATATTGTATTGTTATTTCTTTTTAGTAAGGCTTATTACCCTGTGCAGTATGTGGAACTGTCTGTGTGTGTCCTTCAGAGGCTCTGCAAAAAGAGAAAGCTGACAGGGAGGAGCAGTGGCTGCAGGAGCTGGATGAGGAGGAGTATGATGCTCTGCCAGAGGAGGAGAAAGAGCGTGTTGTCCAGCGATATGGAGAAAAACTCAGACAGAAGAAACTCAGGTACTGACTTGAAGATGTCATGAACCTTTACGTGGTCTTGTCCTAAAATTTGTCATTTTTTCTGTGAGCTTTGTCTGTACAAGTGTGCATTCCTGAGATTTCATCATTGCCACAATCTAACACAAGATTACAAGATATACTTTCAAACCACAGAGAGTCCTGCTGTCAAAAATCAGCAAATCCAAATATATTTTAGTTATACAGTAAGTACATAGTTAGTAAGGGGGTAGCAGTTATTCATTTAATTTTTTCAATAATTGATTTCTGTATCATAAACTCCATAATCCTTCAAATGAATGCTTTATGATTCTTGAGTCAAACCATTTTTTTCTCTCTATGAACAGATGACTAGTATGTGAATTTAGTTTGTAAATTCTAAATACGAGAAAATTAGTGAAGGCCACAAATGTACATCTATATAGTCAACTTCTTTTTTTATATTTTGTATTTTGTATTTTTTAATTTTCCATTGCCTTGCTATTGCTATTTCTATTGATGCCACCTGTAACACCAAATTTCCCTAGTGGGGGATTAATAAACTTGATCTTATCTTATCTTAAATTGTTTGTTGTTGTATTACAATGACTTTTTTTAAACCTTTTGAAATCTTTTCACCTATTGAGTGATTTCAAATGCCACCCTGATGCAGAAGGAACAAAGTGGTTGCAGAAAGAAGTACATAATCAAATGCAGAATCAAATGAAAGTAGAGAAGCAGCACAGGAACAAATTATATAGGAAAATAAAGATACATATCAGATTGGACTATGCATCTGCATACCTGGATAAGATCCTCATTTAACCCTCCAGTTTTTCATACAGTGCACATTACTTGTTTGAAGAGAAACTGTGTATGTGTGCCTGTGTGTAAGGGAGCTTGAGAGAATAGTGAAAGAACAGGAAGAAAAGAGACAAGAGGAGGAGATGAAGAGGCTGAGAGAAGAAGAGTTGAAGAAGAAGAGCAAAAAGGGTGGAAAGAAGGACACCAAAGAAGTGTCGAGGAAGAAGAGCTTGCTGGAGGAAAAGCAGGTCTGTATATTTATCCAATTCCAATGCTCCTCTATTAATGCAATCCTATGTGAACCGTAATACATGCAAGCTCCCGTTAGTTTCCCAGTCAGTGATCGTGAAATTCTTTTGTTTCATTTCCTGTGCAGTCAACAGATGCATTGAACGGGCAGAGGGTGTCTTCCGGGAACAACTCTAAAGAGTCGCTCGTGGACACAAAAGAGCAACATAATTTAAATGAAGGTGCACTTGGGGATGCATGATTTTTACAATGTCTTGGCTCCAGGAAAATGTGAATAATATACAGTAAATGAGTATATAGGCTGTAATCCGATTGGTTTGTTGCTGACATATGGTCATCTGTGCTACTACAGTGCATCATAGCAAACAGGCTGATGATTTACAAAAGCAGACAGAAGAAACCAAAGCATTAAATGCAGAGTCTCCTCAACCCACAGACCAGCTGGAGAGAGAAAAGGTAGGTTTACTGCTAAACAAAGGCAATAACACATTTAACCCTTTACTACAAATTTACTGTGAATTAACTCAAAGCTATTATATACTACTTAACAACACCGGACTGGTACAGATGATAACTGAAAGAAGATCAAAGAAGGCAAACTACAAAGCTTTAATGTTTGAGATAATTACTAAATCATTGTGGGGTATATTTCTTTTTTTTTTTTTTTTATTTGGAACAAACAGAGGTCCAGGGGAAGAGTAGCAGTAACAAAGTGGGGGCCTATAGCCTGTACCTTACTGTGTATGTTGTAAAGTGGTCTACTTACAGTATGGGTACAAACCATATATTTACTGGAGACTTCAGAAACCTGAGGTGGTTTAGGATTATGTGGACTGATACTGTTGTTATATGGGGTGCTATTTATTGTTGTTATGGACAACAGGAACTAGAGAAGCTTTTGTATAATGAGAATCCTCAATAAATACAGCTAAACTAAAAACCAAGAGTGTCCATCCAGCAGCCAAGGCAGTCGTAGAAGATGATCAATTTCATTTGGTGCCACAGTGTAACTGTTATGAACTCTACAGTCACTGAAACTGAGTTTAATGCATTTACTCTTGACAGAGTTTAAGAGTTTGGTACATTGGTACAAGAAATGACAGTGTTACAATTCAATGGACCCATCTACAAGTGGAATTGTAGATATGTGGATGTCTATACTGTACATAATCTAATGGCACTCAATCCTGAACTTTGCATTTATACCTGACATGAAGTATGTTTGTTATTGGATGTTAGAGTACAGAAGCTGCAGAGATGAAGAGGCTAAGAAAAGAAAAAGAGTTGAAGAAAATTAAAAATGGGGGAGAGAGAGATAATAAAGAAGAATCAGGGAAAAAGGGCCTGTCTGATCGAAAGGAGGTGTGTACTCACACAGCATTCAGTGATTCCTGATTTCACTCGTAAGGAAATACATTTTTTAAATTCTTTCTTTGTCTTTTTCTCCAGTCAACAGTTGCGCTGGATGGTCGTCAGTTGTCTCTCTGCAACACCTCTAAAGAGTCACAACTGGACACAAGACAGCAACATCATTTAAATGAAGCTGCCAGCAGATGTACGGAATCACAGCATGGTTCAGTGCGGAACATAGGAACTTTCAGGCCATACTATTACATAGGATAATTCACACAATTCAAACTCGCAACTAGAAACCCAAGAGTAACTCCTGATGATCTAACTAATTACAAGTGATAGGTGTTTCAGTATCAGTTAGAGTATACAGAAATATAAAAAACGAACAAGGTACACTAAGAAATCAATGTCATTCTGATTACCAAAACTGATATAACCTAAGCATATTACCTAAAATTAAACCATGCATTATTATTATCGTCTTTGTTAATGCAGTGCATCAAAGCAAAGAAGCTGATCATTCACGTGAGGTGACAGACGAAGCCAAGGGATTACAGGCACAGTATCCTCAACCTGCAGGCAAGATGGAGGGAGAAGTGGTGCGTTACGACTACTTTCTATTTCTAGATTCTTTATTAAGGTAATGATAGCCGTAATGGGTCCTGCATTCACAAACAAACTGACACAACAGCATGATTTGTGAACCCGGAAATATAAATATAAATCTTCCAATTGTATGTGAAGCTCTTGAAGGTACTTTTGTTCATACTGTCAAACTTTGCGTTGAATACTGTGAAAATACTCAACCATTCAGTGTGCTTTGATAACATTTGGAGAGAGGCAATCAGCCATAATGAGTGCTACATTCACAGTTACATGTGAAACGGTTAAATGGCAAATCCACCTACAGCATAACAATGAAAAAACAAACTGCCATGTTGCACTTGTAGTTTTTGTAATAATTACATAAAGATCATTTTGTCATATAATCTGTTGAATGACCCCCACAAATACACTGAGACTCTGCCACAAAAGAAAATAGCAACACACCCATAACCACACACAGCTTACAGAAGTAATAACACAAATACTGTTAAATGCAATGACATTTTTGTAATCTTTTTGCTGTTACTACTATCTCCTTTTGCTCCCCAATCCAGTCAAGTGTGGATGAGCTGCAGTCTCAGTTCAGTGCATATGAGCACAGCCAGGAGCAGGTGGAGCACATCTTGCAGCACTGGGACCGAGTCCATGGCTTGTTGCTTGTCCCATTCCCCAGTGAAGAGGCCCCACTGGTGTCAGAGGATGCCACAACAGAGAAGCAGGTGACTTTGCTGATTATTTGCATAACCAATTGAACATTGCTTGGTAAATTGGAAAAAAATGATGCTATTGGTCTTTATCATCTCCTAAACTGCTGCCTGCCATTGTCCAAACCTCTTAACATTTTTAGTAACACTGGAATACCTCAGCCTTTCTTCCAAACCCAACAGAATGGTTGCTGCCTAGAATAGTGCTGTGTTTATTTTTATACTTTCTGGTCACTGTTCAGTGAAGCTTTTAGATGCCTTATTGAAAACAAACTGATCTTAGAAACAAAGCCAAATACACACTGTTATTTGGATTTCCTTTTTATGTATGCATTTACTGCATAATTACCTACAATTAAATGAAAAGCGTATGTTAAATGCCAGTCACTTCTCTTTTTGTCTTAATGAACTGATCATATCAGAACATAGAAAACCATGTGAAGCGGTGTATTGTATTTCAGTTTGTCCAGCAGAGGGTAGCACTACCTGCCAGTGCTAAGTGCATCACCAAGAGCAGCAAGAAAGCCATTAGCAAGGCCATGTCTCCCATGCCCAGTCAGATGGCAGCACCAGCTGATGCAAGTATGGCAGGAGACAAAGTGTCCCCACAGGACATCATCCCTCACATTGTGCTGAATGTAACAGGGAAAGATTATCCAAGCACTACAGAGCTGCTGAAAGGCAGCGCTCTGCCTCCACTGGACGAGGTATGACTTGCCTGATTTTTGTGTTTTTGTAGTTGGTCGAGTAGTAACTGTATGTGTCTTTCTAAAATGTAAACTATCACTTTTTCATCAGTTTATCATCACTACCTAATCTATTTCTGTCTCTCCTTTGCTCTCATTAGGTGTTAGATGATTTGGGCTTGGGACCCAATGGCCCACCCATCCCTCCTCCCACCACCTTCTCCATGGTTCCTTTCCCCAAGAACAGGCAGCAATCTAACCTCACCTGTGACTGTTTCACCTTCCTGCTTCCCTTGAGGCTAGACCAACAGGGTGCGGAGAGAAAAGATCAAGAGGAAGATGTACAAGCATCAGTTGTAAAGGTAATTTCACATAACATGAATATACACTTAAACACACACGTACAAATGCAAATTTAGCATTGTGATGATAATCCTTTTTTGGCAAGAAGCAGCAGGATTTACAGAACAGGTGGACTGAATTTGAAGAATAGTGCTTAGGATTTACCAGCCATAAAATTCAAGCTACCATTCATCCCCGTCGTGGTCAAAAAGGTTTATGATACCAGATTATTACAATCAGTAAATCAAAAGCAAAAATTGATTTTAAAAAAGAACAAGTAAAGATTTTATTGTCAGACTGATGTTTGGGTGTGTTTGTGCACACTAAAGGAAGAGGCAGCAGCAACACCTTCCAAAAGTCGCAGAAAGGACCAGGATAAAAAGGGTAGAGAGAGTCAGAGGAGCAGGAGACGAACACTGTTACGGGACTCCTCCACATCTGACTGCACCGAACCAACACAGCAAGACCAGCACCAAGGAACTTTAGAGCTGAAACGCAACCAGAGGCAAGGGAAAACACACAGACACACTCTGCAAGGATACGTTTGGTTTTGTTTTGTTGTTCTTATTGTACTGTGTGTGTGTGTGTGTGTGTGTGTGTGTGTGTCTGTGTGTGCAGCCTGACAACATTTCGCTGGGTTGTACCAGCCAACGGTGAGGTGGTTCTGAAGATCTGGTTCTACTCAGACTCCCCAGGGAAGTTTGAACAGACCTTCAACTTTGAGCTGCTGGGGACGCAGAGACACTACCAGCTCATCTGCAGAGGAATTTGCACCTACCCCTCCATCTGCAAAGACTACAAGTCAGTCAGCATTGTTTAATAACGTAATGCAGTCATATAAATGGTAAAGAAAGGGGAATGAAGGGAAAAGGAAGCGAAAGGAGTGGTGATAAAAATATTTACTCAATATTTAATGCTATTTTAATGAAGCAGCTTTTGGGAAATTTAAGAATACAACGGTTTAGTCAGACTGAAATTAAATTGCACTGTTTGTCTGCTACAGCAGTATCTGCTCTAGTAAAAAAAAATCAGAAACCCAAAGGAAGAAATTCATATTTGATTATTTTTTGGTTCAATGATGGTGCCCACGTTTTTTGGATTAATATGACACGTTGTTAGGCCTCTGTCAACGCCGACAAAGAACATGTTTCCATATGACAAATCCAACCTTTCCATAAAGCGGTAACATCAGCATTCTGTCATAGGCAGAACAGTCACACTGAGGCAGACAGCAGCGTGCTACACAACACAAGAGCCACAGACTCTGAACAACTACCTAAACTTTTAAAGTCTCCTTCTTATCTATACTACAAATATGAATGCCGATCGTGTCCTGCACCTCAGCGTGTAGCCACCAAACAAACATTCAGCAGAGAAAAGTGCACTCCTAACATCAGTTTGCCGACTAGATAGCTAATTAGCTGCTCAGCTGTAGCACATTAAACAGCTTGTAAATACCCTGAAAATGTCACTTAGTTCTGTTTAGATCAGGCATCTCAAACCGGTTCCATAAAGGGCCGCGTGGCTGCAGGTTTTCATTCCAACCCAGGAGGAGCACATCAGGCCAACCAACATCAAGGGATCACTTAGTTGTCAGCTGAAGACTGAGATCAGCGGATTAATTGATTCCAGCCTGGTGTGTTCCTCCTTGGTTGGAATGAAAACTTGCAGCCACGCGGCCCTTTATGGAACCGGTTTGAGATGCCTGGTTTAGATGCTGGTGAGGCTTTTTTCTACAGTACCACTAACAAAAACATGCCTGTTCATGGCTTTGAAGCTGCAGCCAAAGTTTGTAGTTACTGCCTCTCTCTCTCCTTTTTATCTTTCTTTTAATAATAAAAAATATTCATCAGAAATATTAACTATGCATTTAAAAACATGCAAAAAGAAATGACTAAATGTGATTTCAATTGTTTGTTAGTTTTTTTTTAATTTTTCATATTTGATTTCCCCAGGACTCTTTTTGCCCTCAGTAAGAAAGTACCTAAAGTGGAAGAAGGGATCCAGAAGACTTACGTGATCAAATCTGGATACTTTGAGTTTGGACCGTTACTCTGTGGCAAGACCAGAGACAGGTGAGAAGCAGGGTGATGTCAGTGAATGCCTTTGTGTGTTTGTATCAGTCTGTACCTTTGTATTTACAGATTCACATGTGCCTGTGTTTCTGTAGATACAAGGAAAACAGATACCCAGAGAACACAGAGAGGCTGGTGATTCATAACAATTCAGGTCTGGAGGCTGAGGTCGAGTTCCGTTTCCAGCACGATACCCAAGCCACCACATATCTGCTGGACCCCCCGGCCATGACTCTCAAACCTGACCAGAAACAGGTACCTGCATGGTCTTTTAACACAGGTCTTAGCCCTCATTCAGATCACTGACAACATGTGACCAAAATAGAAATATCCGATTGAGAATATTTTGATGTCCGTTGAAGTGACTCAGATGACTGTAATAGCATTGGTACATGTAAATATTCTTCTGTCCTGCTAGGAGTTGACAGTATGGGCCTACCCAACAAAACTGGGACAAATGAAGGACAGTGTTGTTTGCCATATCAAGGATAATCCAGAGCTTGTCATCATCAACCTCTCCTGCTGGGGAGTTTGGCCAGAGCTTGAGCTGGAAAGCAAGCATTTGCACTTTGACAGGATTTTGCTGCACAGGTACGAAAATATGGAATACCAAATCAGGGAAGATAAATTGTTTTTCTGCAATAGCTTGACAAGGGATTTTCACAAAGTGCAACAAACCAGAGAGTGGAGCAGCATGACAGAGTCAAAATACTGTACTTCAGCTACAGCGATTGTCACCTACCCTTCTGCCTTTTCTTCATTCAACTTACCTTCTTCCATCGTTCTGTATAGGCGGGACAGCCGTAGTGTGACGCTGCATAATAAGACAGCACTGCCAGTATCTTGGAGACTGCAGGGTGTGGAGGAGCTGGGTGATGAGTTTAGTGTGCCACAGGATCAGGGCATCATCTCGCCTAACTCCTCTTTCCCCTTGAGCTTGCACTTCAGGGCGAGGAAACCACTCCACATTAAGAAGATCTTACGTCTGGAGGTAGAGAAAATGCATGTGCTGAAACTGGCTATTACACATATCTGTTTGCATGTATGTACGGAATATGCTGTGTGTTTTGTTTTAGGTATCCGATGTGGAGAAGATTTTAGGCATCGTACACACCGAAAACATAAAGGTCACTGTTGAAGCCTATGATATAGCTCTGGAAATCTTACCAGGTAGAAACCAGCAAAACTTTCAAACAATTCTTTTATGTAAAGGCCAAAGTTAATTGGGCCCTCTCTAATTTGCACGACTTTTAATTCTATTAAGGCACATGTAATCCTGACTGGCTTCTTGCTGTTAGGTTATCGTGTTAACCACTGTGTGAAGGAGCTGCAGCAGTCATATTAATTAAATTTAATGTACGATATACTCTTGCTTCTTTGACAGATGGCTCTCTGGACTTTGGAACCATCAAAGTCTTTGAAGAGACCAAACTATCTCTCAGGATGAAAAACCAAGGAAAATATGAAATAGCCTACAAGTAAGTTTGAACTGCTAGTTTTTGACTTTACAGTGTACTATAATATTAAAGTATAAGCCTGAATTCCGCATTCCTGTAAGTAAACTTTATCCCACCATGAAGGTAGTGAAAGTTGTTCACTTGCATTCTTTTCTTTCCACAAGGTTTACATTTCAGCAGACCGAGCCAAACCAGCCGAACCTAAGCTCCATTTTCACGGTGTCCCCCAAGAGTGGCAGTCTAATGCCCCATGAGAAGCCCACAACAGTGCAGATCTTCTGCAAACCCCATACGGAAGTCTTCATCAGAGAGCAACCTGTTCTGTCTTGCCAGGTCTGAGCCATACACTGGTCTTAATGATCCAAGTCATCAACTTGATTTGATTTCGATTTGATTTTACTCTTCATGACAAAAGTAGCATGCTGTCTACACCGCCTTTCTCTGGCTAAAGGAAAGCAGTTTTAGTATGCACTTCTGAAAGATCACTAACTTTGCTATGTCTCAACTCAATATCCTAGTTTAACAGGATTATGCATGCATAGGTTGTCCTGGCGGCCTAGTAGTTTAATATGCATCCCATATAATCCCAACATCGCTGGATTTGGACCTGCGTCCTTGGTTGTATGTCATACCCCTGTCTCTCCCTGTGATCCCAACTTTTGTTGTTCTCAATTTGTTATTTGTTCATATGAGATCGAAGGCAGAAGGTGAGTCATGAGTAGTCAAGTACAACTTGCTTGTAAGAGTTACAGGATTGTGCTTCAAATTTGAATCCTTCAAGATTTCAAGTGCAACTTGAACAGATTTGCTTGTTAAGTCCAAAATAGCAACTTTCTGAAATGAGGTGATTTAGAAACTATGAACTGTATCAAAGCTTCTGATGATTTACTGGATGCTAAAGAACACACTGAAGTTAAGGATTTTCTCTTCTGCAGGTGATTGAACCCAACATTGGGAATGGAGGAGACATTGCTACCTTAGCCATCAAGGTTTCAGTGAAGTCTGTCTTCTCCAGGTTATGGCTTGATTTTATTTGATACTTATATTGATTTAGGTTATGTTATGGCCCTGACTAAACTTTGTTTTTGAATTCTGATGGATGGTTATCTTTCCTTGTTTTCATTCCTTTTAACTTCACAGTTAGTACATGCTTTGCTTTACAGAAGTTATCAGTTACCACCTCATCACAGTCTGCAAGCTTCATTATTTTGTTTATAGGAGGTAGTTCTGAGAGTCAGCCTAAGCACAAATTGTGAATTGCTTAGTGGATCTTTTTTAGGTACAAGATCACACCTGCATGTGACATCAACTTCGGTCCACTGGTCTATGGCTGCAAGAAAAGCCAGAGCTTCACTATTGAGAACAATGGAGTCTTTGAGACCCATTTCACCATCTGCCGCATGATCACGGACCCTGCTCCACCAGGGAGGCCAGGGTAGGAGAACAGAACACACACACACACAAAATGGATGCAGAGACAAAAAACTAGCAGCTCAGAGCAGGTGTTCTTTACTTGTTGATGAGTCACAGAACATGAAGAACCATATCTACTGCAGTATGTGATAAATGCCATATTCAAATATAATACAGCTTAATATATTACAGTAAAATAACACAGTATTGATAAGGAAGTATAATTGTTGCCGATCCCTGCAAACTATTGTTTCCTTGTTTGGAAAGAATGTGCTGCTTTTATGATGAAGTCCTGTGATCTGAGGGTGAAACAAATTAAAAACAAAACCAATGATGTGTCAAAAGCAATAGCACAGCAGGAAGTTTTGAAAACTGTAAATCTTTTAAAGATAATAAATCACCAGGAAGGTCACCAGGACAGATTGTCTGTGGGAATTTTATACATTTTTGCAGAAAAGATTACAGCAGTGCTATTGAATGTCTTTAAGTAATGAATTAATCAAAAGGGGATGCACAAACATGTTGTGAAGCTGTTATCTCTGTGCTAGAGAGGTCTCAACTGCTGCCTGATGGAGAATCTGTCACAGTCCTTCTCCAGTATCAGTTTGCTTAAAGATGTTTAAATTAATTGTTGGTTTGTGTCCCTGTGTGCCGGTCTCAGGGGTCCAGGTAAGAAGGTGCGTCAAGAGAGCCATTCAGGGAGGGCCACTGATGATAGCAAAGCGAGACGTGAGTCCTTCCAGAAAGACACTAGAATCACACAGGTAAGAGACCGCTAGTGGAGATGACAACAATAACTTTATGAAGTGATTGATTTCATTTGTTTGGACAGTCCTCTACACGTTTGTCTTTCGAAGAGTGGAGGAGAGCCAATAGGAGAGTGCTAACCATTTTCTCACGAGGAAATCATTGAAATCTTTAAAAGATAAGATCTTATCTTATCTAGCCACGTCAAACTAACATAATTTTACCAAAACAATCATAATGATATTTGTATTTTAACTGATCAAACATAATGTTATCAGATCATTACACTTTTACTTAAGTATTACAGAATCTTTTAACAGCAGCTTTGTCACAAACACAGGTGTAACTAATTATTGATTGCTGAAATGTAGGCATCATTAATGTTATTAGTTCTGCCTGTGACTATCCTGATTTAAGGAGTCAGAATGTCTGCTGTTAAAATGTCCAAATCTGATTACTTTTAAAACAATAATGAATACAGTTCTCTGATGGTGGCTGTGAAGGTTCAGTTTAGCAAAACAACACATGATGTGTAAGATAAAGACACTGGTGACAAAAAAACTGGTGATGCTCATCAATTAAACAAAAGTCAAAATACAAGAAGCCTTTATTGCTTTTGAGTCTTATGGCTGTTGTGTGTGATAGCTATTTTTTCATTTGCACAACAAAATTAATGCAACAAGTTAAACCTGGCTCCTGTTGTTACGAGATTCCCCAGTATTCTCATCTATGCCTCTCTGATCCTCCCTGTTTCTGTCCAGAATCGCCTCACCATGGGGGTGTTCTCAGTTTCTCCCTGTACAGGGAGCCTGCAGCCAGGATCTCAGCAGGTGGTGACAGTGAACTGTGCAGCTGAACAGCTGGGCAGCTGGAAACAGGGTCTGCTCATCGACATCACCGACCGTGACCCCTCAGACCAGCCTGATGGCATACCGTACAGTCTGCTGGCTGAAGTCTGCAAGCCAGGTGAGAGCTGGTGAATCTGATGAATAAACCTGACCAAAGTTGTGGTTCAGTTCCGTACATGTCAGATGTATTGCTTCTCCTGAGACCACTAAGATAGGCATAACACATTGTGATTGATACGGGTTTAAAACTCAAATTTTCAAGGTTATCTTCATCAGAAAGGTATTTTTCATCCTAATGATCACAAAAACATATATTTTGTAAACATTTAGAGTGTCTGCCTGAAGGACAAAAGGGGTTGTGGTTCATCAAGTACCTTTCCTTTGACTAATACTGAAACTGACAATTTTTTTCGGGGTGGGGGGGGTTTCCCAGGCATTGCATTAGATGTGACCTCCATCTTCGAGGAACACCATCTGTGCCAGAACAGCAGTCAGCTCCTCTCCGAACAGTTTTGCAATGCTGAAAGCGTTTACGTCTGTGACGAGAACAAGTTTATTTTCAACAAAGTCCTGGTCGGGCAAACTGCTCAGGCCCGATTCAAACTCACCAACAACAGCAAGGTGCCCTGTGTGCTCAACCTGGCCATCAAACATGTTGGCGCTAAGGTAAGACATGTGAAGAATCTGTGGATAGATACATGGATAAATGCATACATCAGTATCACTGATAGTGGTAAACGGTAGTTAGCAGGTCAAACATATCCTGTATTTCTTTACAGACGTCCCGCAACATGGAGGTTTTTGATTTGTCTGTTACAACACTGAGCATTCCCAGCCAGTCACACACGTTCGCTGTGGTCACCTTCACACCCCAGTCAATGCAGCTCTACAGTGCTGTGTTTGAGGCCACAATAGAGGGGACTAGCAGGTATATGAGTACATGACTATGCATGCTACTTTAGTGTTCTTTTTGCTGCTTGTGTGTACATTTATTTTTATTTCCACTACTAATGTGAGTATAATGAAAGAATACTGTAGCATCACCCCTTGCTTTGCCTTGCTGACCACTGCCCACCTACTCTTTTGTCTGTCAGATCGAGAATGACACCCACATATAAGAGCAAGGAGCTGGAGTTCAGCTTAATGGGAGAGGGCAATCTGCCCAGTGTGTGTGTGGTGTGTCCAGCTCTGAGAAACAATGGAGGAAGTTCAATGCTGCGGTTCAGACGGATGTTGGTAGGGCGCAGACATACCCTGCCCCTGGTGCTGCTAAATGATGGAAATGTTCCAGCTCAGGTGAGAGGAGACATATTCCTTTGTCCTTTTATTTTTTTTATTGATTTAGGCCACCCTAAAATCATTTTTAACAATTTTCTTTTTGGCAACTCTACATACTTACAATAACAAGAAAACCCAATTCACCTGTATTTACAATACTCACCTGAACCTAATACAGTACATAAGGTACACTTCTACACTACACGTCAATAAAGGTACTCTGGCTCTCTGTGTTGTGTAGGTCCAGATTGACATGCTGGATAAACATGGAGTGTTCACCCTCAAAGCTGCTCCTGGCAACACTTGCAGCTCCATCCACTCCACAAAGCTTGAGGGCACCACTGATTCAGGTACAACCTTAACTTGTAAATCCGTCTACGGTAAAATGCATCTCCTCTTCACTTAAAGTAGTAGTTAGAACAGAACAGAACAGAAATGTGTTTCTGTTTTCAATGAACATTTATATCCAAAATTGTCAGTGATACTTTTGATAGATGTGATACTCTTCCCTCTTTCACAGAGCATCAGTTGGTGCACAGAGCCATCCTGAGCCTGAACGTTAACAAGAAGGTGGAATTTGAGGTCAGCTTCTGCTCTGACAAGCCCCTGAGTGTCGAGGCCAAGATGTCACTGCAGGTGGAGGACAACCAGTACTGCAATACCATAATACGAGTGACTGGAGAGGCTTATCAGGAAATCGTCTCTCTTGAAAACATCAGCAGGTCATTGCAGGACATAGATCAGGAAGATGATGAGGGAGGTAAGAGAAGAGAGGAAGGCAGGGAACTACGCATGTGATGGAATGAGGGGAAGCGGTGTAAAGTAGTCTTGTGGCTTATCCTGGATTTTTCTAGAAGGCCTGTTTCTCTCTTACAGGCAATTATGAGGTGCTGAATTTTGGTGACTGCCATGTAGATCGTCCCTACCAAGAGCAATTCACCATGACCAACCACAGCAGCAGCCAGGTGGTGAGGTTTGAGTGGCCTCCTGCCGGGCCCCATGTCTGCTTTTCACCGCAGGTAAATCATTGAAGGAAAGAATTCAAGTGTGGCTGTAGAACTGGGGTTGTTATATGCATTATGTATACATTATATATTTAAACTATTCATATATGTAATATGAAATGATATTAATGAATAGCAGCTATTTGTAACTCCAAATAGCATACAGCCAGGTATAGATTACAAGACAAGAAACCCAGACATGTAAAAAGTCCCACCGGAGCAACATACCCAGAGACACAAAACACAACAAGTCACAGCTGCATTGATTGCCTCTTTGTTGTTGTTTTTTTGTGTCTCGTTGTGCTTGTTTTGCATCTCTTTGTCCTCAAATAAATACTACCAACATAATAGCGATTATGTTAACTATCTAAAACTATGCTGTTTTCTTATTGTTTGCTGAAGATGACACTTGATTTTTCTTACAGGTGGGACACCTTCATGCTGGTTGCTCTAAGGTAGTGACTGTCACCTTTTGCTCCAATCAGCCAGTGACTCTGACCAGCCAGCCAATGGGATGCAAGGTTTGTGAGGTGGCATTCCAGCAGCCACTAGAGCAGGTGGCTGACTGGGACGACCAACAGAGGACTGTGCAGTGGTTAAGTTCTTCCAATCAGGCTTCCCCACAGCAGCATGTGAAGAATACGGTAAATATGTTGACTGTGATGTGATAGTGATGTTGAAGACAGAATAACCAGTTTACAATTACAGCTGAGCAAGCATGTACATGTTTGCATGCAGGTGATGAAGACAGATCCTGAGCCCTGCTGCTCTGTGGTAGAGGGCTCCCAGTGGGAGTTGGAATTGAGTGTCAGCGCAGTTTGTGACTATGTGAAGTTCAGCTGCAATACCGACACCATCCACTTCAAAGACACCATGCTTTACCAAACCAGTCACCACCAGTAAGTCAGACTCTGGGTATATGTAATGCATTCTGTTTCATTAAACCAATTAATTTTACAGCTGTTGGCTGAAACAGGCTCCCCTGTTGCATGCCGCCCCATTACACATCTTTCTGTTTCTTTATCACAGTGATCACAGTAGTGTTCAATAAAGCCCTAATAACATTAAAATAATTTTTAGATTCTAAAATATTGTTTATATTGTTTGTGCGTGTGTGTCTGTGTCTCTGTGTATGCAGATGGCAGATTGTGAATCATGGCACTGTCAAACTGCAGTTCTCCTTACAAGTCCTCATGGATCCAAGCAACAACACTGTCAATGACCAAAAAGGTATATATTGCATATGCTGTATACTGTATATATGCATATATTATTACTTTAATATTACTGTATATAATGAGGTAAACTTCATCTTGAATATCAACATAAATTGTTCTTACTGTGTGATTAGTTTGAATTTGATATACCTATTTAAATTGGAGTGCCTTTTGAAATCGTGTATAAATGTGAACCTGTGTTGTCTGTAACAGATGAGACCCTTGCCTCTCAACCAGACAGCAGGTCAGCAGGAGTGTTAACTGAAGCCCGTCCTGCTAGCGCTCTGATGTCTCTTCTGAAGAATCCTGAGCTTCCTCCCATCAGTGTTGAGCCCAACATAGGGACTATAGAGCCTGGTGCAGTACAGAATTTTAGCATTCGATTTTCGCCCCAGGAGGTGGGCCAGTTTCAGGGCAAGCTGTTTTGCAGGTACCGTAAATTGTTCTTTAAAATTAACATGTTTAAGAACAAAGAGCTAGCCAAGTTATATTACAGTGAAGAAGTGAATGTTCTGTAACGGAGCTCTTACTACTGTTAAAAGGGGGGAGGGAATTTATTTTTCCGTGATTGGAGCCTAGTCTGACTGCTTTTCCAAACTTGATCATGCTGCACTAGACATGTACTGAAAAAATTAAGTCGGTCCCACCCTGAGGCCTGAGCCATCAGGCTGTGCTGGTTGGTGCTTTCACCAAGACTCGTTAAAACAGAGTATCATAGTAAAAGACATTGGTTGTCATTTTTCTTTACCTCGTGGATACACCCCCTGGAAATGTTATGATGGACAGGATGACTGTCTCTGTAAGAATAATAGACTTTTTTTCTCTTTGTGTCTGTCTACTTTCCTTTCAGCATTCCCAACTTGCAGGATGGGAATCAGGCTCCCTGTATCTCAGTGTGTGGCCGCAGCTTGTTGCCCCACTGTCACTTTGACTTGGAGCACTCAGACTATATCAGTGGGATCCGCTGCAACCCTGAATTTAGGGGCTCTGTGGACCCTAACACCAGGGTCATAGAGTTCAACGCTGTTGGCATGTCTGTGCCGTCAACAAGGTAGCAGACACAGAGAGAGAGAGAGAGGTGAGAGCTTTTAATTTCTATCAGTTTACATTTGAATACCCTTGTGTGTTCTTGGTTTACTCCACAGATGTTTTAGTGTGATGAACCCAACCAGTGAACCCTACTCATTCAAGTGGAGGTGTGAAGATGCAGGTGGCAGCCCGTTCAGCTGCCTCACCCCATGTGGTACAATCCTGCCTGGAAAGAAAGTGGAAGTAAGGATGGAACATTTGTCTTCCAGTCTTCTTCAGCTCATTGAAGCTACAGCTACAGTAACTCATCTGATTCACCTTGTCCCAGCCCTCTTTATTTCATTGCTCATCATTCAATCTCAATCTCTCTCCTCAATTTCATTTCTGGTCTCCCATTTCATTACTGTTTCAGTTTCTCTGTGTCCCACTTTATCACAACAAATCTAATCTCACTCCTCCCATTTAATCAAATGCCATTTTAATCTTGTTCTATCACAGTCTTATCAATTTCTTGCTCAACTCATCTGGTCTAATGTGGTCCAGTGTGTCCATCACTCCTCTATTCCGCTCTTCCTCGTCTTTACTCCCCTCACTTTCCCCTTTATTTTTTTTCAGACATTTCTGCATAACCTCTGTTTTTAATGGAAAATTGTTTGTCATTTGTAACCCAGTGGTCATCTTTGTGTGTGTTTGTGTGTGTGTGCAGGTGTGTTTTGAATATGTAGCTGAGCAGCTGGAAGTGGTGGAGTCATTCTGGAGCTTTGTGATTGAGACTCTGTCACTGTCTGTCCCCTTCCTGTGTGTGGGCACCAGTAGAGAACCCCTTGTCTATCTCGACAGACCTCATCTTGACTTTGGAGAACTGCTTGTTGGTATGTAATGTGTGCTGAAAGTGCATTGATTTTGTTGTTCAAATACATATACAGTGTATTTTTTGTGATACGGTACATATACTTGTAGTTACATCTGTAAAGTTCACTGTCAACATCTCCACAGACTTAAGCATGACTAAGCTATGGTTAAGTTAAGGCAGCTAAAACCACTTGTTGAGGGTTAAGAAATGATTGTGCTCACAAATATATGAAATAAAAATATAGACAATATGACTATGATTTGCAATATAAGACCTGACCCCTTATTGGCCCTCCAGTAAAAAGATTTGGCCCCTTTGAACTAAACTTTTCCCTTTTATGGATAACATCTAAACTTTCACA
The DNA here is from genome assembly GCF_017976325.1 of Chelmon rostratus. NCBI lineage: Eukaryota > Metazoa > Chordata > Actinopteri > Chaetodontiformes > Chaetodontidae > Chelmon > Chelmon rostratus. Next base: position 5,837,442 of record NC_055663.1, on the reverse strand, counting down.
TCATAAATCTATTGTAGATAACATATTAAACACTATAAATCCAAGTAAATTAGACCTTCATAACGTCTAATACTGCCCCTGTGCGATGAGAGGCACTCAGAATGCAGCTACTGTGGTAGGCTTGTTTTGTGCCCCGCAGCTATTTGAACAGCACATGGTGCTGAAATGAAGTCTTATAACTTTATCAGATTTGTCAGGTTTTCAAGGCACTAGGATTTGGTTTTCTGGTTAAGATTAGAGTTAGATCTATGTTAAGATAAGAGTTTATTTGTATAAGGGATATGCAGCTTTGCTGGTTGAGGATGGGTTTTAAGGATGCTGTAACAAAAATACAAGTCCCCATGACGTTAATCATTTAGGACTTGGGTTAAGATCAGGTTAAGGTTAGGGTTAGGGTTAGGCAAGTCTTCACAAAATGAATGTAAGTCTATGAAATGTTGCCATAAGTAATGGAAACATGGTTGTGTGTGTCTACGCCTGCACAGGTCGCAAAGTGGAACAGATAGTGGATGTGGTGAATGGAGAGGAGGAGCCCTTTCACTTCTCTGTCATGAAGTCATCTCTTCTCTCTAATGACCAGCAGTCCAGCCTCATTTTGCAGCCCATGGCTGGCACAGTGGCACCCAAAGACAGGTTATGACACTGTAAAGTACACGGGTTAAAAAATGTGTCAATGTCCTTTTTTTTTGTAGTAAACACAATCACTGACTTAATGTATTATGCATCTGGCATGAGGTAATTAAAATGGCTAATATAACTTTTATGAGGTAGTTGTATGCTGCTTGCTGCTAATTACCTTTTGGAACAACTCAATCATAAAATTCTGTAGAAAGTCAGGGAGAGCGGTGCATCTGTCAATTATTGCGAACTCTCTGGTGCAGGTTGCCATTATCAGTGTCCTTCTCACCTTGCTGCGAGGGCTGCGTGAGCTTCAGATTGATTCTGAGGGTGAAGAGGAAGTCAGAGCCACTTGCACTCACAGTTAAGGCAGATTGTTTCACCATGAACACTTCTGTTCAAATCGAGGAGCCAGGCGGAGGCCTCAGAGAGATCAGCCCTAAACACCAACACACTCTGGACTTTGGAAAGGTAAGCACACAGACACAAATACCCACATGCATGATCCCATGCCTTTACATATGAAGTTTAAACATGGCAGTCATTTTCCTGTATGTGTCTGTAAATACGCTATTTGTAGGTGGAGATTTCAGGGCAATCCATCTTTAATTTCCTGGTGTCCAATCTGTCAAGATTTAGCCTGGAAGTGAACTTTGACCTAACAGGATCCAGCGAGCTGCTGCAACACTTGGAAGCAAAACCACAAAATTCTACTATAAAGGTTGGGAAGCAGCTGCAGTCAACCCTCTTCTTTTGTCCCCAGAGCATTTGTAACCTTCAGGACATCAGACTGAGTATCAAGGTGAGATCCCGATCTGTCCCCAAGTTTTCTGAGGGTTTGACCAGGAGCTATGATCTGGCAGGGTGGATGTGGCAGAGCTGAGTCTTTGTAGGTGGCTGTCTCCACTGAGGCAGCCACACACCACACAGACACACAGGCAGAGAGAGGCTCTGAGGGAGCAGATGAGATTATGTTGTATGAGCATATATAACATCTTCTCTATCCTGTCTTTCTCCCCCTTATTTCCTCTCGTCAGGTAAAACACGGGCAAACATTTACCTTTCCCATTAAAGGCAGGGCTGTAGCACCTAGCCTTGAATTCTCCTTCACCAAGTACAATTTTGGCAAGTGCTTCCTGTACTGTCCTGGCATGGTGCCAGCCTCCCAGACTCTAGTGATCAGCAACAAAGGCGAAAGGGACATCAGGTACTTTTTGTGTGTTTGTTCACTGCACAAGGAATTTTTTAAAATGAACTCTGATTTGAAAACCTCTGCTTCCCCCTCCTCAGTGTCCAGTGCCAGTTCAGGAACACCTCTTACCTAGAGATGGACTTCCAACCAGATATTTTGTCCCCCGGTACTATGATGGAGGTACCAGTCAACTTCTATCCTCGTGAGGCGTGTCGTTACCATGAAAAACTCACCTTCATCTTAAACAGCTGTGTCAGGAAACATGTGGACATACTGGGGCATGGCATTGAGATGAAGGTGAGAAATAAGAGTCCATGAATCTCATACCACATTACATTGTTAAAGGCTATGAGGTTATGTAACTTTTGCTGGGCAGTGGCAACGGGACACTGGTGAACTCTTGATATCTGAGTGGTGAAGAGTACTGAACTGTTCCAATGGGAGCAAAGCACTATTTGAAGGGAAGCAGACACAAAAAGAGAGAGGAAAAGAAACATGTCTTGAAGTGATGTAAAAAGACTTTAGTTTTAATTTTGCTTTTGTGACAAGCTTTGTCATACATGTGGCTGATCAGATTACCGTGACTGAAAACATCTGAACCCACAGCAGTTGTGTGCCAAAAAGTAGTAACTAACAGCCGGTATGACTCACCAAAAATTCACGGACTGAGCAACTAGCAACAGGTAGGAGTGATAACTTAAGCCATGACAACAGGCCGTTTGTGAGTCACCCAGCATGTGAATATGTCCAACTAACATTACGATCCACATCGGAAGATGCTCCATCTAAGTGGTTTAGATACAGGACACAAAGGAAAAAGGCATGTTTAAGCTGAAGTTTTGTCCGCTCTGCCATAGCAGTTCTAAATAAAATCTATAGCTCACTAATTACCTGAGCACGTTTTGGTTTTGTTGTAGCAGCCAAAACAGAAGTTAAGGGGTGTGTGGTACTGTACGTTATTTTTGTTGCTTGGAGTTTTTTATGAGAAATAATATTTTTTATTTCACTTCATGGTTTAATTAAGATTACTACTGTCGCCAATTTATACAAGGAACATAGATGTTTTCTTACATTCTACAGACGCCATGCATTTCTAAATACATCCAATGTTAAAAAGAAAAGCAAGCCAAATATTCCCTTAATATAGCCTTAATAATAGCAGATTTTCACAAACTCCTGTCTGCAGGAAGATGGCCCAAGACCTTGAGAACCATAGGATTGTATCATTCACTGATGCATTTATTCTAAACTTCCTGTGTATGTGTTGTTCTGCACTAGCTGGGGGTGGAGGATCCCAGGCAGAAGAAAGTGAAACTGGGATCTCTGCTGTTGGGTCAGAAGGTGAAGAAACAAGTGGTTCTGGTCAACCGCAGCACTTTAGACCTTTCCTTTACCCTGCAGCTCAACACAAACATAGCGCTGGACCCAAAGGTAGAGAACACAACACGCACACACACACACACACACACACACACACACACACACACACACAGTTGTGTTTCCATGAGTTGCCTAACCCGGTCCCTAACTTTAAAGTTAACCTTACCCTGGCCCTAACCCAAGTCTTCACCCTAAAGTTTAATGATTTATGTTACATAAGGAAGGCGAGTCCCCACAATGTGACTGTGGAAACAGATTTCTGTCCCAACAACACAAGTTATACACGTCCACTGACAAACAGTGATCTACACCAACAACATTTAATATCATCCTCTCCTCTCTACCTCCACCTCCACCTCTAGGATCTGTCATTCAGTCCAGCAGGTGAGCTGAGCCTCAAAGCTGGCGGTGGTTCATGTACTGTTGACATCCAGTTCTCACCTTGTCAGCACATCCCTCCTTTCAGTGCTGAGCTGCAGGCAGATTTAGCAGGCCTGTTACACCCCCTGCTGTCCATCCATGGCTGCTGCCAGGTAGGCTGTGAAGTAAATTTCATCTTACAAAGCTGTTACAGATGATGCCACTGCTTGATAGATTTGCTTGACAGGCATGAAATGTTGTTCTGGAGTAAATTTACTGCGGTACTCATAACTATTTTCAGAATGATCTTCATATACAAATGTGTTTAGAGCACTTTCAGACGAATGAACACAAAGTTTATCTGTATGAACTGTCAGGGTGTGGAGGTCCAGCTGGACCAGGACCACCTAGCCTTTGGAGCTGTAGTCCAGCGCTGCCAGGCCAGGAGGACGATTGTCTTGATGAACACTGGGGACACTGGTGCCAGGTGATCCACTAGTAGTAGTAGCATTTATGTGAGATAAAAACCTCTTACAAGATATTGCAGCAGAAGCTTAGAAACACACTAATCAAGCTAGACTTTATGGAGTTATCCCTTTTTAATAGAGTCCATAGATGGTTGTGTAATTAAACTAAACTTAAAGACTCATTAGACTGACTTTATCAGCCCTTTTTAACTCTGGTGCAATGAGAACATAAATGTTTTGTTACACTCGAGGGTAGTTTTCTTTTGGGACTCATTCTGGTTGGATTCATATCCTGTTGCTGTTTTTTTTATTTATCTGTCTACCTTGTAACCAGGTTCCAGTGGAAAACCAAGACTTTTCCTCCAGAGTTGTCCATCAAACCAGCTAAAGGCTACATCTGTCCACGAATGGAGGTTCCTTTTGAAGTGACTTTTGCTCCTGTGGAACTGAGTAATGACACAAGATACGAGAACCTGTCTTGCTTCGTGGAGGGCTTCCCCTCACCTGTTACCCTCACAGTGACAGGCTCCTGCATTGTAGCCTCCACGGGCACAGAGGTTTGACTGATGATGCACTTTTCTACACAATGTTGAGTAGTGAAGGAACAAAATCTACAGTACACAACTGAACAATGTATTATTTTGGGTTTTGTATCTGATGAACAGGAAGGGAAATGATGCATCACATTTACTGTATTCACCGTATGTTGTCTGGCACTTCTAAAATTACACTGATTGGCAGAGTAACAGTGCAGCTCCAATCAAAACAAGCTGGCTCACACATTTTGCTTCTTTGGAGGTATATCCCCATGGTTAAAATTTTTATTATGATTACCATGAAAGCTGGTAAGAGAGCTCAGAAATGTTCATGTATATTATGTGATGTCTATGTTATGGGATATTGAAGTAACAGTAAGAGTCTATGGCTGGGTGACATAGCACTGACAGAGCATGTTCGTCTATCAAAAGACTAAAATACAAGAAAACTACAACTTTCTATAAGGAGAACTGGAGCAACTGTTGGATTTTGGATATTGATTTCGAGGCTTCTCCAGGAGGCATAAAAGCTCACAGCTGCCTTGTCAGCAGTGTAGCTTCTCATTGTAAGTATAAAGGCCAGCATCATATAATGTGAGACATTGACTCGGCTCCTTTCTGAAACAAGCGGACAGTGATGACAGATTTAAAGATCAGTGAAAGTTTGGACAAACTTTCAGTCAGTTTCATTTAGCTGATTAGCCACTAATGGGTTTATATTCTGCTGTATTCAGAATAAGCTATTGTTTTGTGACAGGGATTTCCTACAATGTAACTTTGTTTGTACTACCTCTTACATAATTCTTACCTTCTTCTGATCTCTTGTCTGCAGGTGGTGAATTTTGTTTGCCCAGTACGTGGCTCCCACATCCAGACATTGCACGTGTTCAATCCCACAAACCAGCACTGCAGCATCAGACCTGTTCTCGAGGGCGAGCAGTGGAGCGCTGCACCCTCCTTGACATTTGAACCCCTCCAAAACAAGATGTATGAGATCACCTATCGGCCACTGACCATGACTGCTGACGGAAAGAATCATCTGGTAGAGGAACCCTAACAATTAAACACACTCAGTTATTTATATGCAATTATGCATATTCAGTGTAGCACAGTGTATGCTAGGTAACATCATGTAAACATGTAAACTATCGAGTGTGACATTAATAATCTAAAATAATTAATAACACTTAATCTCAGACATTAACTTGTTATACCTCTCCTTCTGATTTCCTCAGGGATCAGTCTTTTTCTCCTTCCCTGATGGGACAGGCATGCTGTACTCCCTGCAGGGAACTGCTGAGCCTCCCAAGGCAGAGGACACCATTGTGCACAAACTGCCTGCCAAGACTCACCACACACAGTTGCTCCCTGTGCACAACTGGCTCTCCAAGCAACAGAGGTGAAACACACACACGCAGTTACCCAGTTTGGTGCTGGGCAGATGGTGTACACTGGGCTTTAAAGCTTTTTTGGTGAAAGCAAATGCCTGCTGCAGTTATATAGCACTATGAAAATGAAACGAAATAGTACAATTGAGGGCAAGACATCTAAACAATGAACTGAAAGTCAGTATAAAGCTCCATAAAGCAGAGAGGAGCTGCAGACACAGGTCATAATTCTCTGTAGTTTCACCAATATGAGAGACCCTTTCACATTGTGATATTCTCTTCAAGTCATTTAATACATTATCATAAAGATATCGAGTAGAGCATCTTTAATCCCAAAGTTTAAATCACCCATGTGAAAAATACAGTGGAGGAAATATTTCCCCTTTAATTTAGCAAAACCTCTAAAAACATCACCTGAATGCTGAATGTGAATGACTAGTGAAATGTAATGAGGAGAAATACACAAACCCTGTTGGGGCAGGTGCACAGTAGAGTCATGAGTGTTTCTGTGTGCTCAGGTTCCGTGTGCTGATAGAGATGCTGAAACCTGACAAGCCAGATGCTACGGTGTCCCTCAAGGGTTTCGAATATATTGATGTCCCTGCCTTAGCTAAAAGAGACTACAAGATGTCTTTCTTTGCATACAGAGAGGGGCAGTACAGCACCAAGGTTTGATCACACACACATTTCCATGACCACATCTGGATTTGTTTCGGGCCTTTATCATCACATCGCTCTTGAACTCTTCTCCTCAGGTGACCTTTCGTAATGTGGTGTCTGGTGAGTACTTGTTCTACCTCGTTACCTTCGAGGCTACATCTCCAGACGTCCTGTCCACCATACAGCTGGTGACTGCTGTTCGTCAGACGGCCTCAGCCACCCTACAGGTGGAGAACCCGCTGACCACAGCTACCTGCCTCAACACTGAGTGTAAATGCCCTGACATCAGTGCTCCACCTCAGCACACTGTGCCAGGACAGTCCAAGGTACATACTGAATACATCTGTTCACTAACTGACCAAATTAATCATGGTATATTGTTTTCAGGTGGTTGTACAGTAATGAAAACAATCATGAATACTAAATTCAGTTTCTGCCATATTCTGCCAATAGATCCCTCTAAATCATACACACTGGTCCCTATCAGTTTAACTCTAAAAAGAGTGTTGTCATAATTGCTAAAACAAACAAGGACCAGAAGCAAAATTTCCCTTTATTCTGTACGGCAGACCAGACGCTAAATGTGGTGAACAAAGTGAGATATCTGGGTCACATCACTAGGAATGATCTATGTGATGATGATGATGTGCAGTGCCAAACTGTATGCACAAACAACTATGGAATGCTAATTTCTCATGTGTACAGTAGGGATGTGGAGATTCACCGATTCATATCGGTGGTCCGATATAAACGTTTGCGATGCGACTGCACCGGTAGAATGAACGTGCATCGGATATAATTTACGGGTGAATTCGCGGTGCATCTCTTCTAGCCTGTCTACACCGGCAAATCCCATTGTTAAATCGACTATTTCATGTTGTAGTATTTTCAAGGCAACCTGAATGCACCATCGCGTCCCCAGGCAGTGACGCAAACAGGTGTTGTACACAACAGACAAACGAGGCAAACGAGAAAGACGATAGCCGCGACGAGATATTTAATGAACCAAAAAAGACACGTTAATCAAACGTGTGGCAATATTTGGGTTTTTTTTAAGCGAGGGGGTCAGCTAGACAAGACGCACGCAATTTGCAAACAATGCCGTGCGGCTATCAAGTACGTCGGCAGCACGACGCAACAAGCGTTCCTTCTGAACGAGTGTTCAGTACCGCTGCTGACATAGTAATAATAATTACAAGAATACATTTTATTTGGAAGCGCCTTTTAGAACACTTAGTGACACCTTACAGAGCGGGTAAAACACAAATAACACAAGATGAATACAAGCAGAATTAAAAAAAAAATAGTGACTGCTCAGCGCTATTCCCAGAACATGTAGACCAGTTAATATTTCTAAAGAAAAACCTGAAACTAAGCCATATGAGGTAAATCAGTGAGGTGTTTGCAGTAAATGACATTGTTTGATTGCCAGTAGATGATGTTTTTTGCTTACATTGTGAGCAGTTATGAAAGACTTGTTAGGAAATGTTATTTATTTACATGTTCAATTTCTTATAGAAATTACACCAATAGGTTTTCCTCCTAATACACAGGAGCACTATGGACATTGCACTTTGGAAAGAAATACCTCTATTTGAGCCCCTTGGTGAGAGTATTGTTTACAGCAGCTGTTACTGGCTGCCAGTTATAGTTTTATTTTTTTTTAACACTTGATTCTGTAAAACATTGTTATTTGATTTTCATTCTTTGTAAGAAATCAGTCAACTTACTAACTTTATTGGTTACTCCATAAAAAAACAAATATTAAATACATCCCTCAAATCGATACAGAGAGTAAAGCAGAATTGTGCTATTGAGGTAAAAAACCTGATGTTACTGTTGCTCTCTCATACTGCAACTAACTGTATTGAATGATCACATCATATCGAAACATCCTTTTATAGTTAAGTCATATCGTTATCAAATCATTTTTGAATCGCATCGTATCGTGAGCAGGAGTGAATCGTATCGCATTGTATCGATGGGAGCTCCAGTGTATCGTAACTGTATCGTATCGGTGTCAGCGCATCGAGATGCATACCGAATCGGCCTCAGTGGTGGAGATATACAACCCTAGTGTACAGATGTTAAAACATCCTGTTTTAGAGCCTACTGCACTCTATACAGCCCTCTTGTGGTGCAGTTTTAGTAAAGCAAAAATGGAAAGGCTTCAGCTGGAAAGGCTTCAGCTGGCATTTACTGAAGCAGTCAGAACCTTGCCCAAGCTCCCAAGATGGACAAGTGTAAGTCATATTTTTGTGAGTCGTAGTGTTCCCACCTTTCATGCCGTGTTGAGGTGTTTTATGTACAAATTGTGTCGATAAATGTCGATTGACCAATTCAAAAAATGTATTCATAATGGCTGTGTGTGTGTGTGTGTGTGTGCGTGTGTTTGTGTGCGTGTGTTTGTGTGTCTGTCTGTGTGTCCTCTCTGTAGGGTTCTCTGAGCTTTGAGTACCAGCCCCTGCATGTAGGCGAGTCTACAGCCCGGCTGACTCTGTGCAGTAATGATCTGGGCTTTTTCCACTACGATCTGCTTCTCAGAGCTCTGCCCCCACCACCAGAGAAAACTGTCCACTTCAACACTTCTCTGGGCAGCAGCCATTCCCTTCTTGTTCAGTTCATCAACTATTCCCGCATCAAAACTGAGTACTCATGCAAGGTACAGTAAGAAAATATGAGGCATGTCCCAGTGATTGAGGAATTTAATTAGTGTGAATGACTTGAGGTTCTACTTGGGCCACAAAACACCAGGAATGAAGGGTCACAATCAATTGTCCAGTTTATTTATCCAGAATGTTGATTGCCATGGTTCTTAACAAAGGAAGAAACAAAGCACAGAGTGATTTGTGTGATGAAAAGTCAGACCCCACCTATGACACCAGAGTTGTGTTTCCTCTTGTTATCTCTCTCCTGCAGACTGATTGCCCAGACTTCACAGTCGACAAGAGTGTCGTTGTTTCTCCTGGTTTCCAGGCGGGCTCAGAGGCCAGCGTGGAGGTTTCCTTTGAACCTCATCGGCTGGGGGAAGTTAGGGGTCAGCTCAACCTGTCCTCAGGAAGTGGTGGCGAATACATCTTTCCCTTACAGGGGATCTGCCTCCCTCCCAAAGCCCAGGGCCCATTTAGCATCAGGGCTGGTCGCAATGTCACTATCCCCTTCAAGAACATATTCCTGCAGACCACCGCTTTCTCTTATCAGGTAAACAACTGAAGACCTGAGGGCCAGGGAAATGACTAGATTGAAAAGTGGAACAAAGGTTTAACATGTGATATTTTTGGAGGAACATCAGTGTCACTGAGCATGAAAGTGATCAGTAACGTTCCAATACAGCCACTGTGCAGAAAGCCAATACATTTCTTTCAGTCCAAGGAAATCCTTTTCTTTAGTCTTTTTAGACTATGACTGGTTCTTATTAATTTGCTTCACTTTAAGTTACATCTGTAGTTAATTTAACCTCAGCCGTATTTACTCTGCTCCTAGGTGGACAAACCCTGTTTTACTGTCAAAGGGGTGGACACCATCCTCTCCAAAAGGACTCAGAACATCCTGATATCCTTCGAGGCCCCTCCAGGAGGCTCTCCGGGGCCGTGGTTCGGCAAGCTGACAATCTCCAACCAGGGCTCTGAGGGCCACAGCAAACCTTGTTTTTGGGTTTATTACCTGAAGGGGTACCGGCCTGGGTCCTCTTAGAGAGAGCTCTACACACACAAAACACCTTCCACAAGATGACAAAATGAAGGTGCACAGCCAACCAGCTGGACTCCAGTCTTAATTGTGTAACTTGTTTTTGTGATGCTTCAGTTGCGATGGCAAATTATTTATCAAAGTGCTTGATTTCCTGTGTTGCTGCCAAAGATACGAGCCAGAATTTCTCCCGTGTCCAAAGAAAGTCCGACGCCCACCGCCGCTCAGCAGCTGCATCTGTAGTAGAAGCAGCACCAGTTAGTCAGATTGTTTGGATGCTGGAGACAGTTTCATCACAACACTTTAATTATGAATGAAAATATCTTACTACCATATTCTAGAGAATCAACCTGTACAAAGATGCTTGCTGGTTTGGAAGTGGCAATTACGCAGCGCCATGTTGATTTAGGTCAGCTCATCAATACTGTTGGGTTACTTTTCATCAGCGCCCCACTAAATCTTTCCCCTGGAGATCAGCTGATACTGCTTTAATGCTTTAACAGGGTACAAAACAAAAGAGAAAAGTAGTTCAGTTTCTGCAGACATTGACCACGACCCACATAGACTGACAGCCTGATAAAGAAGGGGTCCACGGAAAACTAATTATGATCAGGACCAGAGGGTCCATATATCCTAGTACCCTAGTGAACTCATTCTGTGTGTGTGATGGAGGGGTTGATGGGGGTGTAGCCTGATTTGCTGCTGATATTCCCTCCTTGAGCACGACACCGTCCACTTAGGCAGATGCAGTACAGCAGGGTTTCATAAGCTTCCAGTCAAGAGCCAGAATGGGTTCAGAATGTTTTTAATGTGTGACACAGATGCATTTCTGATTTTTTTTATTAAAGTCTTAATGGAAATGGCCAGTTCAGACAGTGCAGCCGCACTGGGGCCTGTATCACGACCCGATAGCAAGTGGGCCCCTAGCAAAGCTGTGATGAAAATGTTTCAAAGCAGCACTCATTCACTATCTCCCAACATTGCCTTTAAAATATTGCTAATGAGAGATCAGGTGGTATACACAGTACATCCTCAAATGTGCACACTCTGTCATGGTGTCAGTAATTTCAAAAAAATGTCAGTAACAAGCAAAGTGTCACAAAATTATCGGCAAATTCTACATATACCTTAAAATCTATGAAGAAGCTATTCAAAATTTATTTATTTTCTTATTTTCTCTGGTATTCATGTCATATACAGATGCAATGATAATTGCTGGGTAATATGTTATTTTTGTTTGTCTCGTCTCCAAAACACACTCACATACACGCTGCTGCAGCTGTGCGCACCACATGTGGACCGATGTTCTGTTCAAATTCACTGTGAGGATATGAAGGGAAAGGAGGGAGAGAACAGGGGGAGGAAGAGACGAGATACAGACTTAATGTTTCCAATAAAGGCTTGCTTGTTGTTCAACAATTCAGAGCAAATTCGTAATAATTTGTCTAGTTATTAAATGTTAACCTTCCCATCAGTGTGTGGGGGAGAAACAGCAGCACTCTGATATTATTTGCTCTGGTAGCAGGATCAGCCTGTTGCAGAGCAGGAAGCAGTAGTTTGCTCCAGACAGCCATGCTGATATTTGGGCTGCTGTAAAGCATGAAGTTGGTGATTTGCAGGTCAGATTGGCTGCAGGTGTTGATTAACATATATTTTTGTTGGTCGGACAGGTGGGTTGGCTCTCATGATGGATCTGGTGAATGCAGTAATAAGAAAAAAAACGAAGTGTGTGAGTGTGTGTGCGTGTTAGCTTCTTAACTGAGGCACTCAAGGACTTGCACTGGGGCCAGGTGCTGATAGAGGACAAGGCAGCACTTGCAGGAATGAAGAGCAGGCAGCAGAATGCACTGCAAGTACGCTCTGGACAGGAGAGCATCCTGTACTGACTGCTGGAGCTCACTGAGTCATGAGTTCAGCTGCAGCAGTGAGAGTTCGTTTGTTCAATCTCTCTCATAACACACTTTCAATAAATGTTTTTCCTGATGACAGATCTCTCATCCTCCAAACTCTTGATTTGCATACCTGGTAACAATTTGCAGTGCAGTGCTCATGGAGGGGGTCTGCCCTTGTTGTGGATGTGAGCGACTGCCCACGTGCCTACATACAACACGAGCACATTGAGCAGCTGGATAACATTACAGATGCTGTAATGGTAGTCTAGACAACAGGAACTCTGGGAAGTCATGCAGCTGGACCAGGAGCACTCCCAGTGTGCCCTGAAACAGCCAATAATAATGATAATAATTATAATAATTAACATGCAGTAGGAGGCACAGCTTCCCTCTTCTAGTATGGCGCTTCCCACCGTTCCTATGTAGGAATTGGTGTTGGATGTAAGGACTCAACACAGCCGAGAAGATGAGTTTTAGGTGCGCGATGGACTGCAAATACCAAGTAGAATAGCGCCATCGGTTCATCTCACTCACAAAAAACACTCAAACCCTCACCTCACACACACTGATGTTTTCATTTTAAAACGCTGTTTCAAAACAAAAACAATCTCTATCCAGACGTGCATTTAGCACAGGATACTGATCAAACTTACATAGGGTTAGGAGGGCTTTCAGGTTCCTGGGAAACAGCACCACAGAGAACCTGTCATCGACATCACACATCTTCACCCAGGTAAAGAAAACTAAAAGACAACGCTCACCCCTGCCACAGCCTGTTCACCCTCCCATCTGGCACTACACAAGTATCTGTACAGTGTAGAATATGAATAACTGAACCTTGTGCCTTGGCATAAAGCTGACAAAATATTTTATAACCCATCCAAAACTTTCATTATGACTTTTAAAAAGGTTCATTTTAAATATAACCAGCAGAAAGTGAGTAAGAAATGCTGGTCAACAGAACGTCTTTTGCTGACACTGCTGAACTTGTATAAGTATAGTATATATAGTATACTTATACTGTGTATATAGTAGTGTCAGCCAGGTCCCAAAAGAAAGGGAAACATTTGCATACTTTCTGTTGTACCAACCCAGCAACTCCAAACAACATCCTCAGAAAAAAATGACTTATTTCAGAAGATGTGGAGAACAGAATATTATAAGACTGAATATGTTCAAAAGTATGTTCTTTCAATTTAACTCCATATTGCTAGATTGTTTTTCCAGATGTGTCTCTCAGTCAGTCAATAGCAAATCTGTCGTTACACATTTATTAAAGTGATGAATGACATGAAGTAGCTCTCAGTTCTGGTGGACAATTATCTAAAAACACAATTAAAATAAAATGTGAGAATAAACCTGAAAGCCAATGACTGGTAATTGGTAGAATAAATATTATACAGTCTCTAAGTGAAACTGCTACTGTACCCTCAACATGCTTATTTTAATTTAGCACAATTGTGATGTCACATCATCACACGCTTGGTTTAAAAACACAACCTGACCTGAGTAACACACAGATGAATCTGGAAATGTGTTACTGAATTCACAGAAAAATAAGTGAATGTGTCTGAGGTGTTTACTCAGTCTGTGTGGGTATTTGTCACACTACTGTAAATAAATTTATCTGTGCTATGCAACAAGACTCAGAACTGCAGTAATGTAGAAAATACCACAATCTGCTTTTGAAATATTTTTGACTTCTGCACAATGTTGTTGGCCTCTCATTCAGAAAACATGGTCAGACACTGAAGGATTCAGTGCAGTCAAATTAAACCTTTACACCAGAAACTGGCAAACAAAAAGCAGCAAGTCCTCACTCTGCACAGACTGGAATCAGAGAGTGGCATTTTAGTTGGCTCCCCATCTATTACAGAATTCAGGATTGTATGGATTACTTTTTAATCATGATCTGCGTCCACATAACATTAAAGAACGCAGCTCTAAGAGGGTTTTACAAAAAAAAAAGATATATTCAAAGATTTGGACCGTTGTTACTGTATATTTACTCATGTAGATTGCTGCATTTCATGAGTTAAACAGGCATGTAAATCCCATTGTCTTTCAGGAACAAACTGTAGAGTTGCACCTTTGGATTTTGTGACCCCCGGAGGTAAAAGGAGGGCTCGTCCGGGATTTGAACCCGGGACCTCTCGCACCCTAAGCGAGAATCATACCCCTAGACCAACGAGCCGACATACACAGTTGTTCACAGCTGTAATTTCCTCTGAAGGTTTGCGCTTGAACTTCTCACTGCTGATGTGGCAGTTTGGCATCTTATCCAGTCCAACAGCACCCTCTGTTGGTCGGATCGAGCGTATACATGTGTTATCCTTTATTCAGTAGTGTTTTGTTATTCTTTCTGGTCAATGGTTATTCTTGCTATTCTTTCCCAACTGATATTACATGACTGACAGGAACACATGTATATGTGTTACTGCAAAGGGAAAAGTAAACAGTACCTCAACCGCCTCTCAGCTCTATGTTTCACACTCCGGAGGATTTTGTGTGCATTGATGTTGTGGCACACACACCAGGGTGCGCGCCCAGCCTGGGCATAATCCTACTAGCTCCACTACTGCTAATTAGGTAATAAGTTAATGTCACATGTGACAAAGATTGCAATAATAGGGACGTAAGCCACATTAAAACCACATTCATCTGGGGACAGGATCGCTGTGAATGATCTCTAGCTGCACTTTATATTCAACGTCACCAACACATTATTGAGCAATAGTTTTTTTTTTTTTTCAAAATAGAAATCTTCATTACGTATTGTAGGCTATTCATCAGTGAAGGTATGGTAGGGGTCCTAAAGGGCCAGAATTTTTCGATGGGGCCGAATTCCAATGGAAACTGCTCTCACGCGCGCGACAGTGGCAGCGGCAGCTAGCATCGGCTAACATTTCCGGTGGCAGGTTTAGCTACCCCTGACAGGCAAGTGCTGTAGTTTTACTAAAAACTCAGAATCCCAAGAAGCAAACAAACATACTCACTTTGAGAGTCATTACAACAGCTGGCCAACGAAAATGGTGTAGAGTGACTGACCATCATTCTCAGGATGGACTGAAACTTTTCCACAGGTGAGTCACAGGAGATGCGCGAATACTGTGCAGGCCGCCAGGTGATGATCGGGGCTTGGTCCGGATTGCCTTTCGGTCCAGACTGCGCTCACAGCTAAGGCTGATTGTTTCACCGTGAACACTTCTGTTCAAATCGAGGAGGCAGGCGGAGGCCTCAGAGAGATCAGCCCTGAACACCAACACACTCTCCCTTTACATGTGAAGTTTAAACATGACGGTCACCTTCCTGCATGGGTCTGTAAATACACTATTTGTAGTGAGTGATTTAACTAAATCTGCTTTTCTTCATCGTTCTTAGATACTAAGATTACAGCCGGATTATTAGATACTAAGATTACAGCCGGATTATGACATTTAAAAAAAGTGACTCTCTCTAAACCCTGCATTAAAAATGTGTTTTGGGTGACCAGATTGCAGTCAGATAGTGTTTAACCACATGAAAGCACTGATGTAAATGCACCCAAGATGCATTCAGGAACACCTGTGATCCGCTTGGCCAAACCACCTCCAGAGGTGGTCGGGGCCGCATGAACAGATAGATAAATAACGTAATATAAGTGTAAATATGACTGGACAACAACCACGGTCACAGTCTTCCATAGATATAATCTAATGTTTGATGGCGCATACATAGATTTAATATCTGGTCTTCATCCGTAAAGGGCCCCATCACTGTCCTCTCCCACCAGTCTTGACCGCCATGCTGCATCCCTGTCGTCCTCTGGACAGTGGTGGCACTGACCCCAGCTGAAATCAAAGCAGCTGCATAAAACAGCATTCTCCTCCGCGTTCTTCTTTGGCATTCCAGCTGACAAAGATAGCTTCTTCCCCCGCGGTGAGAAGCAAGCACACAGAAGCATAGCTTTGCACAGCTGCACCTTTTTTTTTGTTTTTTTTGAACCAGCACGTATGAGAGCAAGTTTTAAGAAGGAAGAGCATGCATCAATGACTGGCTGATCAGGTGTATTTGCCATTAATATGTAGTCACCAAATATCATTACAGTGCAGCATGTACTCAGCTGTATGTAGAGTAGATTATTTAAGAAGTGACATTTCACTGAATAAATATAATTAGTCAGGTAAAACACCTGTCTTGTGGTTGCACCATGATTAATTCTTGCATAACACTTCTTTGTCACTTTACTCTTTTCTTCCTACTGAACGCTCAGTGCTCCAGGTTAGGGTTAAGCTTCGGGATTCAATCCCTTGTTTAAATGTGCTGCTTCCTGCTGACGGAAAACCTGTCTCCTACAGAGAGGTGCCAAAGTGGATTAAGAAGCAGCTGCTCCGGCTTGTTTGCAAACCTGATTTTAAACCTGAGCTTACGTCTGTTTAACGTGTCTAATTAATCCTGAATACATCCAGTGTTCAAGCCTAATATTCACAACAACAGTAGCAGATTTTTACAAACCTCTGCCTGCAGGAAGATGGCCTACGACCTTGAATTTTAGGATTGTATCATACACTGATGCATTTATTACCAGCATTTATACCCTGCAGCTCAACACAAACACAGCGCTGGACCCAAAGGTAGAGAACACAACAAACACACACACACACACACACACACACACACACACAGAGAGTTGTGTTTCCATGAGTTGTCTAACGCTCTCTCTACCTTCAATGTAAACCTTACCCTGACCTGACTGGACCTGACCTTGCTGTGCGGAGGGCTCCTCCTCACCTGTTACCTCCTGCATCGTAGCCTCCACGAGCACAGAGGTTTGACAGCACCGGGGATGTTCCACTTTATCCCACCCTGAATTGAGATCTTCCATAAGGAGATCAATAGAGTATCACGTTATTGTGATGTCCTGTATCCTTGCAGTAACTGTTTTATATTACAGGTGCCGTTTTATGAAGGGAAAAACAGTTTGCATTGTCCAGCCGTGATGATTCCGTCACATTTGATTTATGTGCCGCATATTACAAAGCAATGTAAGTAAAAGGTTTGAAAAAATAGCAAAATTAGCATTTTGGATATTGATTTAGGGGCTTTTCCAGGAGGCCTAAAAGCTCACAGCTGCCTCGTCAGCAGCTTCTCATTGTAGGTATGATGAAAGGCCAGCGTCATATAATGTGAGACAATGACTTGGCTCCTTTCTGGAACAATTGGTCAGCGATCACAGATTTAAAGATCAGTGAAAGTTTGGACAAACTTTCTGTCAGTATAATTTAGCTGATTAGCCACTAATGGGTTCAGCCATTAACTTGTTATATCTCTCCTTCTTATTTCCTCAGGGATCAGTCCACAGTTTAGTACGATCTGCCTGCCAAGACTCACCACACACAGTTACTCCCTGTGCACAACTGGCTCTCCAAGCAACAGCAGTGACACACACACACACACACACCAGTATCTTAAACCATAAGAAACCCTGAATATAATCCCAATATAATTCTCATGTGTCCCAACGCTGACTAAAGGTTGGTGGCCAAAGTACACTTTTGGTGGCCCAAATGTAAACAAAACAATACAGAAAAGGCAACTCAATGCAGCCTTTCTTAACTGTGACACCTCGATAAATTAAAAGACATTAACAGAATAAAAGAATATTTAGATAAACTGACACAGTCCATCCATCCATCCATCCATTTTCTTCCACTTATCTGGGGCCGGGTCGCGGGGGCAGCAGTCTAAGCAGGGAAGCCCAGACTTCCCTCTCCCCAGACACTTCCTCCAGCTCTTCCAAGGGGACCCCGAGGCGTTCCCAGGCCAGCTGAGCGACATAGTCTAAACTGACACAGTCCATTGTTAGGATTTTATTGATAATACTCCTCTCGATACTCCTCTTCGGTTGGGTTCTTTATTAATCCTCTTATTGGTCCTTTTCCATTTGTAAACAATTCCTTTTCAAGAAATATATTATTTCAGAAATAGATAACTTCAGATAAGAATCAGGCCATCAGGCCATGGTTAGTGTTGAACTCTGTTTTTGGTCTCTGCCAACTTTGAGTTGAATATTTGTCTCTTTAGCTGCTAAATGCTCCTCTGTGTTTAGTAGCTGGTTTGGTGCTGGGCAGATAGTGTGTACTATCCAACAGTTGGACAGTGCAGCTAAACCATGAACTGAAAAAAGCAGAGAGGAGCTGCAGACACAGGTGATAATTCTCTGTAGTTTCATCGCTACGAGAGACCCTTTCACATTGTGAGACTGTTGTCACATTGTCTTTTAATACATTGTTATAAAGCATCTTATCCCCAACTCTAAACTAAAATAAAAATTCATTTTGAGGGGGCACTGTGTGTATACATGAAGTACAGCAAACCCCTGTGAGTGGCTCGGCTCTTCTCACAAGGAGAACACAGGCCGTTAATTCATACAAAGGATACACCAACAACAGCTGGCCGTGTCCAGTCACTGCTGAATGTGACTGACTGGTGAAATGTAATGAGGAGAAATACTCAAACCCCGTTCTATTTTTCTTGGTCAGTTTTACTTTTAGTAATGGATGTGTGCACCGTGTAGTGTGAGGAAGAGATGGAAGTGTTCAAAGGGGCACTTCACCAGTTGTGCACACACATCAGTTTCTGTGTCAGCCTTTGAAAACAGTTGTTAGACGTGTTGTGTGGCTTTGGAGGAGCTTTGTCAGCTCTGACAAAGAACACCTGGCGATGTCAGGGTTATCTTAGCTGGGAGACGGGATTTATAATAGTAAGCTGCATTACAGACTGGGGGCGAGGAGTTTGAAAGATGGATGTTTACCATGCAGGGAAGGTTTAAGTTGCATTTTGGGAAAGTATGCTTTTGGAGCCAGACCTAAAATTAGGAACTAAAAGTCATTTTTGTGTCATTCAAAAAGAGCAACTCATGTTTCAAAACTACAAAAATACCAATGTAATGTCAGTGATTTATTTGCTTTCATAGGACCCCCCTCTTATCTGTCTCCTGCAGACTGATAGCCCAGACTTCACTGTCAGCAAGGTAGTGATAGTGATGGGGACTTTATGGATGAGGACTGGGTGTCAAACCTGCGTACGTGCCATCAAACTTGTGATTTTATTTGCAGTAGACTGCGAATTGTGTTATCCAGAAGAGACACGCTCTTGGTACCTGGCAACAGGGTCGGTATACACACCTTATCCCAGCTGTTTGTTATAAGCACGGCAGAGTACAGAGTGCGCTGATGAGGGAAGCTGCTTTAAATGTAGCCTGGAACAGTTCCAGTAAAGAGAGTGCTGCAGTCTGGCCTTTATAATCACGTTTAGACAATGACTCTCAGCACCTCTGGTATTAATTTCCTTCACTTTATATTACGTCTGTAGTCATTTAACCTCAGCCTTATTTACTCTGCTCCTAGGTGGACAAACCCTGCTTTACTGTCAAAGGGGTGGACACCATCCTCTCCAAAAAGACTCAGAACATCCTGATATCCTTCGAGGCCCCTCCAGGAGGCTCTCCGGGGCCGTGGTTTGGCAAGCTGACCACCTACAACCAACACAACACCTTCCAGGAGATGCCAAAGTAAAGGTGCACAGGCAACCAGCTGGACTCCAGTCTTAATTGTGTAACTTTTGTGATGCTTCAGTTGCGATGGCAAATTATTTATCAAAGTGCTTGATCTCCTGTGTTGCTGCCAAAGATACGAGCCAGAATTTCTCCTGTGTGTATTTATGTCATTTAAACAATTATTTGTCACAAATGTGTCGTAAACAGGTTTTAATGAGGAAAATCAACCCTGCAGAGAAAACCTGCCCAGGCCTGTCAGTGGACACTCATGTCCACATGGGGGCAGTCATGTCCAGTGAGTTTACCATGATGCAGCTTTCATCAGCGGGTGCTCCACTGATGAGAAGACGCATCACTGATTTGACTTTTGTGCCTTCTGGTCATTCTTCTAACCTGCGTGTTAAAGTGCCAACTTTCCAGCAGGAGTGTGTTTGTCCAAACTAGCCTGTGTGCTGTAAGACACACGGCACAATGCAGGCAACACTAGCCAGTCAGCAGAAAGGGCAGAGCTGGAGGAAACGCTCATTACCAAAGGTTAGATCATTTCACACACACGCACAGGCACACACACCCCTAAAGGTGTAATGAGGAGCTGGACTTACTCCAAGAGAACATTCTCTCATCTTCCCACTGGGACAAATAGAACACACACTGATGGCCAACAGCGATGTCATCACTTGTTTTAACAGCCCTCAGCATGCTTTAGACGACCATCCTAGAGGAAGTGATGTCACTTTATTTCAGATAGACCAAAGTGTTCTTTAGCTTTATTACGACATGGCTGAATGTTACCTGACTGCTGCTCACAACACCTTGATTTATCCACCAACAGTTCAGAAGGTCAAAGAGTGTATTCAGTCCAAATATAGGCAGTGCACTGCTCCCCATAGGTTTAAAGTGTGGAGATACAGTAAATGCTCAGAGCAACAAAGTCTCTATAAACTCTCCAAACCTGACAAATATCAGTCCCCACAAGAATAAAATGAGCATTTTTCCTTGTATCGACAGTGCCGGGGGTATGTAGGGTATGCAGGATGGGTGGGTGTGTTTTGGGGTGGATGCTGTGATGTAACGGGGGAGGGGGGGTGGGGTCTTCTCTCTCTCTCTCTCCCATAGAGCGCAGCATGAGCGCTCCGCAGCAAAAGGATGTGTGAGCAGGCAGCGCGCTACTGTAGGGACGGAGTCCACAAACTGCTTAACAAAGAACAAGTGAAACTTCGAGCGCAGGAAAGCCGCGAGCAGCCGAAACCCGTAGCCGGTCAGGACAGCGAGTCCGCGACGGCAGCGCAGTCCGGAAACAGCGGCGCCCAGCCCGGTGGAATCGACGGGCTCGTCCGCTGGATCGTCACCAAAATGAGCGACAACAAGAACATCTCCAGCCGGGAGTGGGCCTCCAGCAAGGAGGAGGTGGCCGTGGCTCAGGAGCAGTTCTTCGCCCCGGAACCGCGGAGAGGCATCTCCGTTATTTTGGATGTGAGTATGGTCAGCCTCACGGGGCGGGTGGGAGGGTGTGCGGGATGAAGACATCCAGCGAGCAGTGCGTATGGACCGGTGCAGTGCGCACTTACGCACGGACTCGGTCTCATAGTGTACTGTTCTGGCTTGCAGCTGGACTTTGCGGATCAAGCAGGAGACCTGCCTGCTGAGTTAACTCTTTGGTAAGGTGCGTGGCTGTCTGCGATCACACCTGCGACCTCCCGCTGACTGGACGCGCTTAGATCTTTGTGCAAAATTCACTGACCCGTGTCACACAGTATTGATCAATAGTCTTTAAGCTTAGCTGTATTTGTATACTTCTTTACTATATTGATCCAGAAGTCCTCACAGACGCAGGTCAGTGCAGCACAGCGTTACTTTTGGTGATGGTTTGACTGTCAGTCCAAAGAAAGTCCGACGCGCACCGACGCGCTCCGCCGCTCTGCAGCTGCACCTGTAGTAGAAGCAGCACCAGTTAGTCAGATTGTTTGGATGCTGGAGACAGTTTCATCACAACACTTTAATTATGAATGAAAGTATCTTACTACCATATTCTAGAGAATCAACCTGTACAAAGATGCTTGCTGGTTTGGAAGTGGCAATTACGCAGCGCCATGTTGATTTAGGTCAGCTCATCAATACTGTTGGGTTACTTTTCATCAGCGCCCCACTAAATCTTTCCCCTGGAGATCAGCTGATACTGCTTTAATGCTTTAACAGGGTACAAAACAAAAGAGAAAAGTAGTTCAGTTTCTGCAGACATTGACCACGACCCACATAGACTGACAGCCTGATAAAGAAGGGGTCCACGGAAAACTAATTATGATCAGGACCAGAGGGTCCATATATCCTAGTACCCTAGTGAACTCATTCTGTGTGTGTGATGGAGGGGTTGATGGGGGTGTAGCCTGAT
Source organism: Chelmon rostratus (assembly GCF_017976325.1). NCBI lineage: Eukaryota > Metazoa > Chordata > Actinopteri > Chaetodontiformes > Chaetodontidae > Chelmon > Chelmon rostratus. The sequence goes on along the minus strand of NC_055663.1, from coordinate 5,815,336 downwards.
TTGCTGCTGATATTCCCTCCTTGAGCCCGACACCGTCCACTCAGGCAGATGCAGTACAGCAGGGTTTTCTATCACATTTTCACATTCAGCATGCAGTCTTGTACCGTTTAAGGTGAATCAGTGAAAAAGTTTCAGCTGAAAAACAGTTGTGCTGGAAGTGAAGTGATAATATCTCATTGATTTTGTCAGTTAAGGGGAGATGCGTTTTGTGCATACAGGCAGTCATGGTTCTCTGCTATACTCACACTGATTGGTCGATGACAGTGTGAGCCGCGCCTTCTGTCATCAGCAGTGAACTCTTTCTGACATTTTCTCTCCAGTTCACTTTCTGCGTCGGCTTGAACTTTGAAATGTTAATCATTTTGCCAGTTTTCCCATGTTATTGACCCCAGCAGTGCTATCATGGTGAAAAAGTCCACACCAAATGGGTGATTGCTGTAGATGTGTGTGTGTGTGTGTGTGTGTGTGTGTGTGTGTGTGTGTGTGTGTGTGTGTGTGTGTGCCTGCAGACAGCACTCTTCTCATTAGACCCTCTCTGCTTGCTTGTTTCTCATTGTTTGCTTTTCTTGTCTTCTCCTTTATCTTAACCCTTATGTTCCTTTCTTTCTGCTCTTTCATTGTTTGGACTCGCCCCCTCCTCCCCTCTCTCCTCTCCTCCTTTATGCCAGATCCTTTTTTCCGCCTCTCCTCAGTCGGGCCAAGAAAAACATCCATTCTTAATAAGGTTAGGAAATGTATGCAACGTTCCCCCTCCCTCGGCCTGTCTTCTCTTTCTATTTTGTTCAATCATTTTCAGTTCCTCTCCTTTCCTGTCTATCCTTTTCTTCGCACTCTGTATTTCTGTTACAACTCTCTCTACACACACACACACACACACACACACACACATACACACACACCGCCTCCTCGCCGCAACACTTTCCCTCCTCTCCGAGCTTGTCTGTCTCCAGCAGCTACCGAGTTGGCTGTTGTCTGTGGAGTTGAGAGCGCCCCAGGGTGCAGCCAGAGAGCAGAACAATGCAGAACAGCTTGTCATTTGGTACTTTGTGCGTCTCAGCAGTTAATGATTTTCACTTTGGCCTGTTCAGATGGCTGCAGTCGTTGCCCAAATGCACCACATACATACTTATAGTTTTAGAAGCAATGCACTGGTAGAGTAAAAGACCATTATCACTGCTTTATGCACTTTTTTCATGATTGTTGTCAATGTTGTCCTTTTACATGGTCTTAAAATTAGGACTGCAGCTACTGATTATTTTCATTATCTATAAATTATTCAGACTATTTATTTAATTATTAAATTTTTCATCTTTTCCCGTAAATTAAATGCTGATCATAATTTCCCAAATCTTCAATTTACTATTAAATCCTCACATCTCAGGACCTTGAAACAGAATGTTTGGCATCTTTGCTTGACAAAAGACTGGAACAATTAATCAGTAATCAAAGCAGGTGATGATGAACTAAGAAATTAGTTATTTCAGCTTTACTTTAAGTATTAAAAGTGAGAGTCCCACAATCTAAGAAAACATTTGCCGAAACAATAAAATACCTCTTTCGTTTGACATTCCCATGAACAGTTGACAATGAAAGTCACTGTCAAGTCTTAAGGATTTTTTTTTTTTTTTCCAGACAGCTTTATACACTTTCAGGTGAGAGGTCTTATAAGCTCTGCTCCACTTCTATTCTCAAGTGTGATGGGAGGGAATCTGTGTACTTCACAGACTTCCACATCTTTTCTGCATGATGGGGGAAACGTTGAAGAGATCCTCTTGCAAAAAAATCTTCATAGTCCCACTCACTCATCCCCTGTAGGTTGGAAAGATGTCTATTAAAGTTGTCAGTTTTGTCCTTCACAAGAACAGTTGCTGCTACAACAGTCCAACAGTGACAGGTTTTCTCAGAAGAAAATAAGTGCCCCCCTCCCACTTCCTCTCTGCCTCTTCCTTTCATCTCTTGCATCCCCCTCGCTCTGTCGCTCTCTCCGTCTTCCACCTCTTCCCTGTCATTGTGCTGGTTTCTGGCAGTTGCTGTCAGTGGAAACAGTTTATATCACAGTATGAAACACTGATGAAAGTATCAAACCTGCTCCTTTCTAATCCGTAGGGAGCGAGGCTTTCACTGAAGCTATAAATTAGCCAGAATCGTGTGTTCATACGTGCGTACAGTGTGGCGCACGTGTGCACAGCCAGCAGTCATCAGTCAGTGACTTTTCTGTGTGTGTGTGTGTGTGTGTGTGTGTGGTGTGTGTGTGTGTGTGTGTGTGTGCAGCTTTCAGTCCCGTGGCTCCTAACAAGTCTTATCACACAACGCTGCACCTTATCTGGTTGAGGCACAAGTGTTGGTGTGTGATTCCGTCAGTCTCACTGCACCGGCTGCGCTGTTTAACAAACCGAATGGAAGATCGAACGTTTCTATTTGCAGTTACTCACCCGCCGGGTTCTGCGTCCGCTGCAAAGAATTGGTCACTCTGTTCTTATGAAACATGATATTGTGTGTGTTTAACCATCTGTCACTTCAGCTTAAATGTGACTTCATGTAAATTCTATCTGCCAGTGCCTAAGATTTAAAAACCCCATTAAGGCAAAAACAGGTGCATCACCTTGTGTCTTAAAATGCAGACTGTTAAACTGTCAGTAAGTCTGCCAGTACACCTGAAGTAGATTCTTATTATGCAGACGCTGTGACCATATTTGACAGATGCTGAATTGGTAACACTAATCTTTGGCATCCACCTTGAAACTGTGCTGATTGTAAAGATCTTCTGTGCTGCTGGCTTGAAGATGTTTGTGAAGCTTCCACATTTTACAGTTTGTTGCTCCTTTGCAGCAACACCTGTATTTGAAGCATTGTAGTCCACAACAAGCTCATTGGTTCTTCAGGTGATTGTTGTTGCACCATGTGATGAAGCTCTCTATCAGTCCTCTTTGCTCCTCTAGAAGAACAGTCTCTAAGTGAAGACAGCATGTTTCTACCTGGAAATGATTCAATGGGATCATACTTGTGAATACAGGGATAAGTTCCATTTCATCAAAAAATACATTTATACACAAGTCTTCACTACATGTATGACAAGAGTCTGGGTAGACGTGGGTGGAAACTGCAACTTGACTGGTTGGTGGAGGCAGACAACCGTGATGTGGAAGTTCTCTTTTCTTATGTTAAATTTCCTCCATAACTTCAAAACCAAATGTGATACACTGATGTTCAGCATACTGTCTTTTTATGAACAAAATATTTCTGGACAAAGATGTTAAAACAGTTTCATTCAGAATTGACGTGCTGTAACATGAAAACTGTACTTACTGATTAATTAATTAATTGCAAATGAAAATGGTAAGAAATGAAAGTTGATTTTAATGGCAGTTAAGTAACTTGTAATTTGTGGTTGCCAACTTGACTATACATTGTTTTCAGCATGTAAAACTGAACTTTTTTTTTTTTTTTAGAAACCTCAACCCTTGCTTTCCTAAACAATTAATTACCATCTCTGTCTATTTCTTAAGCTTATTTCTAATATTACTTCAAATTACATTTTTGATATCTGTCAATCATAGCCGGACAGATACTGGATTTTTTCAGTATCAATATTATTATCAGTATTAGAAAACTTACAGGAGAACAATTTTACACATCAGTGTCTGTTCACAGGTCTTTGGGAACACGACTACATATGTGAAGAAAGTTGTATTAAACGTTTTGTGTCTCCAAAGGAAACTGTGTGAAATCTGATAAATTGCCTTAAGTGATGTCACTTAAATCTGCACAAAGAGACTCTGATTCTTGATTTCTTTTTGTTCTTTCAACTGTCCATCATCAGTTAATGAACAGGAGTGCAATGTTAAATCAGTGCAGTAACCTACTCTATAATATATCTGCTGATGTTCAACAAAAAATAGAATTTAAATAAAACATTAGTTATGCATATAAATCAGTAAGAACTAACTTACAATATAATAAAAGGACATATAAGGATACAGAAAATGAGCTTTTAACTATATCTGGTACAGTACAATACATGTATTGTGCACTGTCCCTGAATTGAAATGAAATCACCAAGTTCTGCAGGCCAAGGACAGCAACATGAGAGGTAACATCAGTTCAAGTAAAACACCTAAATTCACACTGCTCTAAGTCTAGAAAAAGAGATTTGAATTGATTAAAAGGGATCAGCTTTTCTAGTTTTCCTGCAGGTTGTTCCATTTGTGTGGTGCATATAGAGCCAGTTTTTCAATATCAGTACTGACATGATGATACTCGAGGACCAAATGGTCTTTGGACCACTGCAAACTTGATTTATAGTGAAGAAGACGTGAGAGATACATAATAATTTGCCAGAAAATCCCCATTTTAGGGTATTAGGTCCTTTTCTCTTTTCTGTGGACATGCTTCCTCTCAGCTCTATGGTTTTAGAAATAAGATGTGTTATTACGCAGATGATGCACAATTGTACCTACACACATGAACTTTACTAGATTGATACAATATTGAAAAATGTTAATGTGAAAACTTTAAATGACATATAGGGAGTAGACACAATAACATGAACACATGCTCAAAACAATTAAATTGAATACCATAGCCCAAATGTCATATTTAAATAGTTGATTTCATTTGTTTTTATATTATTGTGTCCATCCCATGTATCTATGAATTATTCACTGAAAAGTAACTTTCCAAACCCAAGTTTTGAATTGAAGGGGTGTTGGGTCGCCCTCCTTCAGTGGCTTTTATATGACTGTGCTTCCTTCCTGCCTCTAGCAGCTAATTGCTAATACTTTGAATGATGCCAACTGACTACATTTTCTTGGTTTGTGTTCACAGATATTCAGAAGAGCTGACAAAGATGGTGAGTGAACTCATTGACTGTCTCAATTGCTGTCTGCAGAAATGGAGACAAAACATGTCTGAAAGCGTTAGTTTGTATAATGTGTGTGTTAAATATCATCCATCACAGAATACAGATGACTACTGTGGCGTAAAATGATGATGTTGATAAACAGCATGATTTCATTGTATTTAAGGAGTCACAGATTTACATGTGGTAGGCTTATTTTCAGATGGATTTGCATTGTTATGATTATATTTTTAAACATTTTCCCACTTTTCTCGTGACGTTCTGAACTTACTTCAAAGAACAAAAAATGCTGCATGTGTCTCTTGAATGTCCATCTCTGTTTGTTTTGATGAAGATTTAGATTCAGAAGTATTTTATCATTTCTAAAAACTTTTACAGATTCTTCCAATTGGTGATAGTTCGGCTATTCACACAGAGGCATCCAAGGCTATTGTGCATACATGCTCACTGGTATAAATGGAGCTATACCTGCACTGGAATGAGTCAAAAAGTCGAAATACCTTAAGAATGGTTTGTCGGTAAAATGACAACCTTAAAGGATAGCGCAGCCACGGCAGCGGTATGTGTGCTCTCTGAAGGTTTTTAGTTCAGTGTTTTCATACAGTTTGCATCTGCAGTCGCACTGCAAAAAAAATCACAAGAAGTTCACCTAACAAACAGCCTATTCCTGAACTGTTCTGGCCTCCATAGGCAGGTTTTTCGGTTGATGATTTTGCTGCAACACAAACATAAGATTTATTGTGTCTGAAGCGATTTGTATAACAGGAAACTACTGAGCATGAAGCTCTGTCTGTCTGCGTCTGAGCTGCTGCTGCTGCACTATGCTGTATTTTTAGCATGTTGGGACAACAAAGTGTTTTCAGAGGAGAAAGTTTATATTGCTGTGTAGCTGTGCCAGTGAGCAGTTTGTTTATACCTTCTGGCATCTCATGTACTGCTGCTTTCTTTCTCTCTATCACTTCATCTTCTCCGCATCTCTGTCTCTTTCTCTCTCCTCCCTTTACTTCTCTTCCCGCTCTCTCCATCTTCCCTCTTTCTCATCCTCTCCACCCTCGCCTCTTTTATCCCATCACTGTGTCGTTGACCAAAAACGATTTAACTAATGAGGAAACAGCATAAAAAGCTTTGCTTTCGAAGCAGACAGATGGCCATTTGCTCTTTGTGTGTGTGTGTGTGTGTGTGTGAAGGGGGTTTCTCTCCTATCCAAGCATATTACTTCTCTGCCTCCTCTCCAGCATATGTTGCCAAAATGTAGCTCTGTAAAGAAGATCTGTTCTCTTTAATGTGCACTATTATGGTTTTTTATTTAGTCATTGCTTAGTCATCTGTCTGACCTCGGTTCCATTCGTTGTTAGCACAATGGCTGTGTGTGTGTGTGTGTGTGTGTGTGAACGATACACACGGCACAAAATCCGTTTATCAACTGAAGTCGTAGACCAGCGAACATAAACAATTTTTCCAGATAATTTAACTCTTGGCACCGGCGCTGTAGACGACGTTCTCATGTCGCCCGGGGTTATTCTTTCGACTCTATACGGCAGGCTGTGGCGTCAGCTGTCAACATTTTAAATGCTTGCACTGCCTAATTACCAACTGCGCAGATACAGAACGTCAGTTAAGATTCAATAAATGATTATCCCGAGCACAGATCAGTTGTGTGAAAGATAAAGCAACTCTTTCTCCGTCACAGAAAAATGGGTAAGATTGTGTGCAACTTCACGGCAACGGCCTCTCGGGGTGTTGCTGCTGGAAACCCACAGCGGTCTTTAAAGAGGCAGATACGAGTGGAGCTGGGTGAGGGGCTGCAGAGCAAGAGAAAAGAGGGACTGAGAGTCAGAGAGGAGCAAAGTGAGAAGCAGAAACGACGGTTATTATGCAGAGACGTAGTTATTTGATGTATGGAACGCAGACTGCAAAGAAAGAACCAGTGAGCTCAAGCGGAGGAAGAGCTATTTTTATCCCCCTCCTCCTCTCTCTGGGGAGAAGACCGGGGAACTGTTTTAATGAGTGAGAGAGGGTGAAAGGAGATGCTAACGGGGAGAGGAGAGAATTGTTAAAAAGAAAGGAGGGTACAGGGAGGGAGAGATTGACAGGAGGAGAGGCAGGGGGTGGCAGAGTTTAAAAGGGAGAGGACAGGAAGAGAAAGAAGAGCAGGGCGATGAGAGGAAGAGGAGCGAGGGAAGAAGAGAGCATCGTATATCTGACAACAGGGCAGTAATTTAGGTTTAATTGGCTGAGTTCTGTCTTAACATTCATAGCACAGATTTTAAGGCCAGCCGTCCTGCCCCCGACCTGCTGAAACAGCAAACCAGCAAGAGTGTGTGTGTGTGTGTGTGCATTATGCATCCACCTCTAGCAGTATGCATCAGTGAGCATTTTTTGTGCGCGCTCGTGCGCAGTGTGTCAGCGTAGAGTGCCTGTGCATTGGTGTGTGTGTGCGTTCTGGCTGTGTTTTTCGTGACGATCACAGCCGACTCGAAGCCATTGTTATGCAGCTGGCGGAGTGTTTCAGCAGCCAATAACTCTCTGAAATAGTTGCATCATTTGACAGCACTTAGTCTACTGTTTGCACTTGCAGTAACACTTCTAATATGCCACAGTCCATCGAGCCGCCGCTGTTCCAAACTTGGGAATGTTACGAAATGGTAACCTGGGTTCAAATTTCTTGGCCACAAAATTTCGTTATTTAACGTGCACCATTAATTTGGAGCTTGAATACGTGTGTTCAAACACATTTCTAACAGCCTGACCTTCTTTTTAGAGAGAGATTTATCCCAAACAATATCTGCAGATTTGGATCAGTCCATCACCACTCGGAGTGATTTTGGACATCTTGAGGTCTTAATTAGGTAATATCAGCGAAAACACCTGGGTTCAACAAAAGCCCTGTGATTTGCAAATGTGATCTAATTGGGAAAAAAAGATTTTTCATGAAACCTTGGACTTGCACACCGCCGACACAACCAGGGATGTTTGTGTCTTTGCTCTCATCAGTTAGCGGATAGTTATTTTCTTGCTTGTTGCCTTGTGACTCATCAGCCATCTGCTAATTATCGTCCCTGTGTTTGACATAAAGATAGAAAGCAGACGGAGTTTAGGGAGGCTTGTTTATCCATGCTGTCAAGACCAGACAGAATTACAACCTTACAGCTAAAAGCAAACAGGAGGGTGCAGCTGCTCCTGCTCAGTGTGGACAAACACAGCTCATCACTGTTTCATTAATGGATGTGACTTCCTCATTTTATTTCAATTACATACAGATGTTTGGTGGCCAAGTGTTCAGAGCTGTGCACCCCACAGATCACCTGTCAATCTGGTGTTGAGATAATGGGATGTGTTGATTTTTCTACCCCTTTTAATTTTCTTTCTTTTCCAGTAACAAGCTTCTGCTCACATACTGGGACTGCAGGCAGGGTGTAAATGTGAGCTCTAATATCCTGAACTAAAATGGTAAAGACATTTAATATTTACCATTTTAACGTAACAGTCAGCTTCTCTGTGATGTTTTTGATGAATTGATTGCATACATCAAATCTCGTTGGTGCTTAAATAACCATTCATCCCTTCATCAGCAATATTTGCACACTGCCGTAGCTGATACAGCCAATGTAACTGAGCACATTTACTCAGTTGAGGTACTTTACTTGAGTCTTTTTTTCATGACACTTTTTATATCTACTCCACTGTTTGTATATGACGGCACGTCACTCTTTTGTTGTGGCGCAAACTGCAGATGGCGGGCAGGAAGTGATTTCCTGCATAGAAAGCACTATAAAGTGTGTGTTATAGTGGTTCCTATGCAGAAAATCACAATGTTTTATGTCATTTACGGTTGCTCAAATCGGTCAAACCAAAAAACTGAGAAACTGTATTGTTTAACTGTCTTCGGTCGGGAGAAGCTGAGTCAGATAATGGTGGAAATGCTGTAATATTAGCTATTGTTTTAAATGTGTGGTGATAGATTTAAAGTAATAGCTACAAGCAACACGATTAACTTAACTTAAATCAGGGTTAACAGTTTGTCATAAGACAGGTGAACGTACATAACGTGCACCGCCTTGTTTAGCATCGATCCGCAGCTTTGGTGGTGTTTCACCGGACCTTTGCAAGTAGTTAACCGGGCAAAGAACCACAATGAAGATGTCAACATTCAGCACCGTGGCGCAGTTGCTCGGTTCATCCACAGGACCATAAAAGCTGCTCACCCCAGCAGTCATCCTGGAGCACCTTGGTACCGAGGTCGTGGACCCAGCCGCTAACAAAGAAGTTGTATGCCTCCATTGTTTTGTAGGCTTTCATTTGGTTTCAAGAGTAGAATGATGTCTGAATGAACAGGTAGTTTCTTATATCTGCCGCCTCAAAAGCAGGCAAATCTCTTCGGTTCATCTGAAAAATCGCTCCTCTTCATGATGTAAGATGCACATCCAACATTTGTTCTGATTTTCTCTTTATACCTTTCTCTCGTAATTTCATCTAAAGTAGCACAGTAAGAACTTTCCTCCTTCTCGTCCATTGCGGTGTTCACTTCCTGCCCTCTGTCTGAATTTAACGCCATGTGACAGCAAACAGCCTATTATACAAAGCATATGAAGAGCTTAGAAAATAAGGAATATAAATGTGGGATGAGGACAGAGATTGGGATGAAGAGAAGTTACTGTTTCGCTGTCAACAGAAAGAATGAGACTGAGAGAAAAACAAGACGTAAATCAGCTGAGAAAGACAAACCGACGAGCAGCAGACGGGAGGGACAGACAGGAGTGCGAGACGAGGTGGTGCAGACAGACAGCAGGAAGGTCCGTACCGGAGCACTTAGTTCATGGTTTATTCAGAAGGAGCCATCTGATTCATGTGCACAGGTTTTAAAAAGAGGCTGGAGTACGTCTCTGTTAGCTGTCTGTATCCCAGACCTGTGGGAGAAGTTTTTAAGGTGGACATCTCAGCATTGTGGAAGTTTAAAGTAATATTTTGACATTTGAGAAAGATGAAAATTTGCATTCTTTCCAAGAGCCAAGATGAGAAGATTGATACCGCTCTCATGTTTGTGAGCGTAGTTCAGCATGAGTTTGGAGGTGATGAAACAGCTAGCTTGGCTCAGTCCAAGCTTTAAAAGGTAGTCTCAGTCTACAGCGCCTACCTTTTAGCAGGCGATATGCAAGAACTCACCACAACTTGCTGTTTTTTACTTTTTTGATTGAGATACGTGGTGTGAGTTTAAGAGGGGCTGCTAGGTGCCTCTCCTCTAACTTTGCTAAACTAAATGTCAATTTATTCAAAATTGAGTCTTGAAGACAGACTTCTTCGTATTCCTGGTTCCTGTTAACCTTAAAGCAATAGTTTGATATTTTGGGAAACCCCCTCATTCCCTCTCTGGTAAAGAGTCAGATGACAGGGTTGATGCCACTCATGGGTTCATTTAGCTGAGCATAAAGTCTGGAGCTGGGGAAAACACTAGCCTAGCTCTGTCAAAAGGTGGCAAAATGCACCTTAAGTAAATGATACAACATGTTGATGAGTGAGCTTTAGAGGTGCTGGTAGGCAGACTCAGTTGGACATCGTCAGGCTCGCTGTTTTAGCTGAGTTAACCCACTACAGGTATGTGAGTGATACCAACCATCTCATTTTAATATGGTTGTATTCATTGGTAAGCTTGTTATCACAGTGTTTAATTGGCAGCAAGCTGACCAGCTAGTCATTCACTCCATCAGAGGTTTTCATATGTAGACCAGATCTTCTGCCACTCATCCTGTAGGCCTTACGTGTTAAACTAGTAACATAACATATGCAGATCAACCATCAGCGTGAAACCATGCAGAACATCTAGAATCAGAATGAAAACTTGAGTCAAACTAACACGGATACGGTAGCTCCACTAAAATAACTACTTTTCAGTCAACTAAAAGATTCCTTCAGCCCGACGTTGTCTGCGTTTCCACAACGTTTGAAAGACCTGCAAAGAGTTAGTCATCAGACCTGGTTGATCTGTCCTTTGCTTTCTTCTGTAACTCCACGCTGATATGTTGAAGCACAGTGAACAGAAAACAAAACTGGTTTGTGGATGCAACTTTTTAAAAATGGTGGTTAAAAATAAAATGCTGCGAGCATTTGACCAATCAGAAATGTTCAGTGCAAGAACCACCCCCAAAGTTCCTGTACTTTTGGAAAGTACTAACCCCCGGAGTTGTGACCTTTTGAGGAGTGAAGTAATGTCCCTGGTAATTTATATCCTGGTCGATGCGGCGAACTCCTCCAAAGGCTCCGACTCCCAGGGGACAGTTCCCACGGTGGAATCGGGGCTTATGTTGCTTATGTAAGCTGTGGAAAGAAGAAGATCTGAAACTGTTGTTGTGGCTGTGATAGAGCCGCTCCATTGTAATAGATAAATCCCATAAGCTATCCATCGCTTCCAGCTGTAGCTAATCGTATTATTTTGTAAGTAGTTTTTTTTACAGGAGTGATATAAAAATTGCTTGATTTGATCAGTAGAATCAGCAATTTGGTAAAATGACAGATGCAACAGATGACTGGTACAATATTTGAAAAACTGACTGTTTGGGGTCTAAGGGCTGAACTAACACTGTAACTATAGGCTTTCTTTATTAACAGACATAAATGAATATTTTAGTCATAACATTTAATTTTAAAGAACAGCAGGAACTCAAACACCGTGCACAGCACTCAATGATCGAGATCCTAATAATGACGATGGTGATGGTGATGATGAAGTTATGCATGTACATTAAGTCTCTATCTGGAATCGTAAGGGGAAGGCTTTTGACTGTGAACAGCGAAACACTGGGCTCATCTGCTGGCAGATGCTGCAGCTCGTCAGTCAGCCAGTCAGTCAGAATGGTGTCATGTGTATCTAATTACCTGCAGTCTTTAATCACTGACACTGCTGCTAACAAGCCCCAGAGTGCCGCACGCCGAGGGAGACAGAGACGAGACAAATAGAGAGGGGAAGTTCTGTCAGAGTGACAGGAAGGAAAAACAGAGGAAGTGTTTTCGCTGTAGGACACACGGCGAGACTCAGCGCCTGTTCTCAATATTCAGTTTTTGTCTCCGAAAACCCGGCAATTTCTTTTCCTTAAGCAACAGAAAGGTGCAGATTTCAGACACCAGGCATGTTGTTTTTGCTGTCAGCTGCCCACTGACTTTAAGATCCTGTCTTTTCCTCATTGTAACATTGATCCAGTTTTGAGTCCCGAAGCCTGAGAGTAAGACTGTGCCCACTCTAGAGCAGCTACATCTGAAAATGCTGTTTACATGTGTGAAAATGACACCCGTGCCCGAAAAAGAGAAAAAAAGACAAAATCCCTTACTGCTTTTAAATGTTGTGTTTGTACAGTATGCTACCTGTTAACCAAGGCAGTAACTCCTGCACCCAGACATCAATCAAATCACTGTTTTATGCTCGTCTGACTCAACAAAGAAAATTCACCTTAATGACACCTGCGGTTGTGTGATGGGCCAGATTTGCATTCAAAGTGAGTGAAGAGAAAAGTCAGAGATCATAGAAAGTTGTCTTCCACCACACTCACTCAGTGTCTCAGTGTGTGATGGCTGCAGGGTTGTGGATGGGTGGCTGCTTTTTCTAAAATCACTTAATTAAAACTCTGTATGGCGCTGGAAGACAGAACTGATACGCAGTCCACTGCTTTGAGCGTTGGACGTGAACACAACATGAAAGAAAAGAAAGAAATATAAACTCTGTCGTTCTCTCTGAACTCACTTTTTCAGGTTAATTTGCTTTAGATAAAGAGTGGCTTTTATCTTTTACTTGTATGTCTATCTCTATACTCTCTGTTGTCTCCGCCTGTCTAATCTACTCTTATTCAAATGTCTTTCCTTATCACAGCCTGATCTCTGGGTACATTCAAGCTGATGACTAGCTGTATTAAATCTTGGCACACACAAAAACCTCTTCACAGAGACATTATACTCCTCTTTTACTATAATTGTGTAATATAAAATGGCTACAGTAATCCCTGAACAGCACATGTACAATTTCTATAAAGGTGTGATACCCTGAGCATATTGCCTCTCATTGGTGAGATGTATCTCTACAACCATTAAACCACGTGTAAAATGTGAGCAAGATATTCGACCTCGCTGCTTAGTTTAACTTAACCACTTCGGAACATTTAAAGAGGAAATATAACTTGTCCAATCAAACCTTTTTCTGTTATCTCCAACTAAGATCCTTTCTGAGAGCTAATTTGGGTCCTGAAATGACTTTACCTGTCATGAATGATGTTGAGAGATTTCTTTATGAGGGGAACACACACACACATTTATTTGTGAAATGTATCGCCTGTTGTTGGATGAGGGCCCAAGACCAGGTTTGCATAAGAAGAAGATGGGAGTCAGATCTTAATGTTACAATTGACGAACAGTTTTGGACGGATTTATGCCAAGGCAGCTTGTCAACTATTATCAATGCCCGGTATAGATTGATTAACTATAATATTTTGCATCAATTATACCTTACCCCAGAAAAATTACACTCATTTAAACCTAGCCTGCCAGACATGTGCTTCAGGTGTGGTACTGAAGTTGGTTCCTTTCTACACTGTACCTGGCTTTGTGCGAAAGTGAGGCCTTTTTGGCACGATATTTGCTCCACTTTGACCAGGATCATAGGAGTTAATGTTCCAGTAGACCCTGGACTATGTTTATTGGGGAACTTGACGAGTATTCGCAGTTCTCTAAACAATGCACAACTTAAATTTGTGGAAATTGCTCTATGCGTGGCCAAGAAGTGCATTGCGGTATCATGGAAACCTGATTCCCCTCTCTTCATAGACAGGTGGTGTTTGGAGATGAATAGTTGCATTCCCCTGGAAAAAATCACATATTCTCTCAGAAAACAATATAACACCTTTTTGAAAATTTGGCAGTCATATTTAGATTATATGTCTTGCACCAAACAATTAATGTAATCATTTGTATTGAGTTCACACACTTTTTTTTTTTTTGCGGGGTGACGAGTACTTTTACCCTCTTGTTTGTTATGTCTGTATACTGTTGGTATATCGGCATGTTTGTGTATGTTTCTATATGTTGCATATAAAAAAACTGAAAATAAAGTAGTTTAAAAAAATAAATAAATAAAATAAAACTTAACCACTTCGGATTCAGGAACGACCACTATCATATCTTGTATACATTAAATCGACACATAAAGTCACCACACTATGGCAGCAGACAGCAGAAAATAGAGCCAAGTCATCTGCATACATAAAATAAAATTTGCAAAAACTGGACGACTGAAGGAAGGGTCATTACGTCACAGTACCAACATTTTTAAAGTGCTTGGTGCCAGACTTTCATGCCAATTCTGTTGAAGCTTATGGAAGATTTATGGAGAGGCACACTAAAACCCAGCATATCTACATTGTACGACCTTCCTGTCCCAACTTTTTTGGAACGTGTTGCAGGCACCAAATTCAACATGAGTGTATGTTGAGAAAAAACATCAATTATTGAAAAAAATTATTTGCTAATTTTTTGTTGGAATTGGCCCTGTTCTTCCCAAATTTCAAACTATTCCTTTAAATTTGCAGATGCAACTTTAATTCATTTACTTTTCTTAAGTATGATAACTGAATATTATCTGTGTGGTCTACAAAATGAGCCATTATAGCTCAATGAAAAGACTGGACTAGGCACTCACCTTTGCATGATACATGAAACATGGCTGCCGTAGTTTGCAGTAACAAACAGGAGTCGACACTGACTGAGTTAACATTGTGTTGCGGGAGCGATGTGATGTGAAGGAAACAGTGGCGTGAAAAGCAAAAAGGATTCAGCGCAGGTTCCTTTGGTGGCCTACAGAAGAAAGAGCGAGCGAGGGAGGAGACCAGAGGGGATTGAAGTCTCTTTGTTCGCCATCTTGGTCGTCTGGATTTGGATCAAAGGCTGAGAGTTAAGACGTCCTTTGAAGATGTGTCTCCTCACCTGACGCTTTCTGCCCTCTGCTGGGTCGGGATCAATCCCCCCTCTTTTCACCTCATTCGCCTGGAATATTTGTACGGTTCAAATTGCAAGAGCACAGAGCTGAAGTGGAAGCCTTTATATACAGAGCTACATTTTATAAACAGGCTTTTTTTAAAGATAGAAGAGTGAGGGATGGTACCACATTTTGACTTCAGTCTGATATAATAAGAGCCGAATATGATAGAAGTCTTTTATCTTATATAGTCTTTCATCTTAATATATGAACGTAGCAAAGACGCCTCTAAAGTCTATTTTAATGTGTCCCGCAGTTATTTTATTGTGTAATAACTTGTTTTGCAAGTTGGTTTATTTTATTTTGGTAGTCCTGAAGAATGATTCTTTCATTCTTTGTCAGTCGACTGTCTCTTCCTCCATTCTGCCTTCATTTCTCTCCCTCGCCCTCTACCGTGTGAGCTGCACCAAGGTTTTTATAAACTGCGCCTCGGTGCTGGCGTGGCAGGACTCCCTGGCCGGGCCGCATTTGGCAGCATTGCTGAAACAAAGCTGAGCCGCCAGTAGGATGAGTGAGCATTTGGCACCCTAACCCACCCATCCTCTCCTTTCTCTTTCTCCCTTCTGTATGTTCTCCATCCTTTCCTCTCCACCTCCTCCCTTGTATTCCCCCTCACTCTCTCTACCTGTTCGCGGCTTGTCTCTCACTTTATATCCTTCTGCTTTTCTCTCAGTAAATGTATCCTCCAGGTCCTCCTCATGCCTGTATAATAGTGTTTGTTGTACCCAGGCTGTCCTCTCTCCAGCCTTCCTTCGTCTCCTATCTCCTCCTCGAAGCAGATAGAACTCTCAGTGTGCAACAGAGAAAAGGATGGTCAGACAAGAGGAGATCTGAACAGATTCCCAGAAGTTTTTGACTTGGTTTGGTAAAATGTGGCACTTTAAAGGAGGGTATCAGTGTAGAACAGAGGTTGTCAAACTGTGAGGCTGGCCTCTCTTAGGAGAGTTGATGGGGGACATGGAGGGAGAGATGTGAGGTGAAAGAGCCAGATGCTTGTTCTAAAAACAACTGGAAGTTAGTGATGAATAATTGGTTCGGCCCATGGATTTGGCCCTTATGAACATGGCAAGAGCAAGTTAGTGGTCCAACTAGCAATTTGCAGCAAAATCTGTACTCTTTCTTTGAGTCAAAACTGAGGCAAGTCTGAACCAGTAACTTGTGATTTACGTATTTTTGAATGAGGATATCGTGTCTCCAGAATCTAAATTCATAAAGCTGTTGAGAAATCACAGGAGAAGGGTGCTCCTTATAGCTCCAGACGTTGTCCAAGAATCACCACATTTTGAAGTGTTCTTCAGTATCACAGTAATTCAGCGACAGCTGTCTGTGCATCAATGACTAGACTGCAAACAGAAACTGCTAACAGCTAATTCATCAATCATTTAGTGGTACCAGTCATTGAATCCATGGCACTATAACATAGTTCTGAACCTTGGAGCATGGTTATCCCCCCAAAAAAGCAGTGAGAGTATGATCAGAGTGATGAACCTCTAGAAGCAGCGCTAAGCATAAAAATATCCAGCGTCCTCCTCACTGTTATTCGTCGGGGAGTAAACAAATCTCTAATTTCTACGCTTGCGAAACTAACCAGAAAGCACTTAAAGCATGCGGTTCTAAAAATCACTCATCAAGTGAGACGTTTGCGTCATCAGATTAGATGATTGGTGATTATGAGCTTGTTTGGAGCCCTCGCAATCACCTTAATTGAACCTGCACACAGGTCTTAAGCAGTCCTGGCGCTATTGATTGAGGATATGAGAAAGGAAAAGGCCAAAGAACTTATGAGTCGAAACAAGTCATCAGGAAAAAAGCGAAGTCTTTAATCAGTCCATTGATTCACTGATGTGACCTTTTCAATCACACACACACACACACACACACACACACACACACACATCCTCTAGAGAATCTCAACAAACAAACAGTGATGAGATCAGAGCTGTATTGTGTCCTGAGCAGATCACACCCACTGTTGTGTGTGTGCTGTGGTGTGTATGTGAGTGTGTGGACGTGTGTTAAAAATAAGGAACGGGGAATAAGGGAGGCATGGAGTTAAGTGTATTACAGCATTTTTATTGGATAATTGAAAAGACAGAGAAGAAGATCAGCTGGCAGCATGCCACTGCAGCTGTCCACTCGATGTTGATAAAAAATCCTGCTTGCTTACAAGCTGCTGGTGTTGTGCCGAAGACCTGACTTGTAATGAGATAACTTACACATGTGATTTAGCCGATCTGTAGAAGAAAGCTCTCACGTTTAAGGGTGAAACAGGAAGATTTTTAATGTAGCTCAGGATGTATGAATGAAAAGTAAATGAAGCTCATGATGAGGTGTTATGTATAACAATAATGGACAAGGCAGAGGTACTTAGTGGAGTCTGGGCTTTTCTCTGTCAGAACACCTCTGGGTGCTTTCAAAATGCTGTTTGTCACTCATAGTAAACAGTTTGACCTGTAGTAACCTGTAGTTGCCTGCTGGAATGATCTGAGGTGTGAAGTACTTTCCAGCTACATGTTACAGTGTGTTGGCAAAGTGGCATTTTTCTGTGTTCCTCCAGTGGGTGGCGTGGTGAAGCAGAGGGTGTCGCCAATGTGGAGATTGTGTGTACAATGCATGCTAATTCTGACTACTTTCTTCTTTATTATTGTTCGTTCACATTCGTCTACATTCTTCAAACTGGCTGACAGACAATATTCTTTAGAAATTCCATATCCAAGTGATTGCAAACGATGGTGCTGTCAGTGTGTGTTCAGCAGCATATCGTTTGTGATATTATTCACTGGTTTGTAGTGCCTTTGTTCAGTGCGTGCAAGGACAACCACAGAGTCCCTGGCTGGTCAGAACTGGAGAGAACGGAATCAGACTTCAAAATGTATTTTAAGAGGGAAAGTAATTAAGCGTGTGACATCTGACAATGCAGGTTTTTGCAAGCAGCACCCATTATCTCTCTATGAAATGTGCCTGCTGCTGGATTACGCCATTAGTAGCAGAGGAAGTACCTGCCACAGCGCTTGAAAAGTGAGCCGCCTCAGCGTCAAAAAGCCGTGGGGTTACCATGGTGAACACAGCTACCGTAGATGATTGACAGTGCTGATCATCAGAGGTAAAGCGGCTCAGTGTTTGTTCTTCCAAGAGCTTCAAATAGGGAGAGAATCTAGCTGCGGCAGCTAATTCCTCACTTTTTCTCTCTTAATGAGCAACGGTTGGGAGCTGCCACTCAGGAGATGTGTGCCCTCTGATTAGTATCTGTGCGCACCATCTGTGTGTATTATTGGAAGAGTGGGGGTCTTCTGTTATGAGCCCGAAAACTCCAGGGGCACTTAAGACATGACATTTACATGTCGCATAATTAACTCCATGGCCTTACCAGGTGTGTGTTTGTGTGTGCGTGTGTGTGTGTGTGTGTGTGTGTGCATAAAAACTCTGCCTAAAGGTCTCTCAGCTAAATCAACCAGGATGGAGTAGACTCAGTGAGTGCATTTATTTGTGGTTTCCAAACTTTGCTTTGTATTATCTGCTTACATGAGAGTGATAAGCCCCTTGAACTCAACTCGCAGATATAACTGTATGATCATCGCTAAGGCCCACGCATTTAGATTCAGATTCACCAGCTAACACATTAAAAAGTGCAGTGCTAATCAATCTTAAGAGGGCCAAGAGCTGCTGCATATAAAGGTAAAATGAGGTTTCTTGCCCTCTTTAGGAATTCTGTAATAAAACACTAAACAAGCAGTTTACCTCTGCTGAGATCAAGGATACAGTAACCCCAGTTACCACTCAGTTGCCCCTGGTTACAGCATCCCTCTGCTCTCCTCCCATGAGACCCTATGGGCTGCCGTTGCCATGACACTAAGGTTAATCCCTCCCCCCTTATCCCCCCCAAAATAAATTCCTCTGCACAGGACTAACAGGGCTCTGCTGAAGGCTTGTTTTCTCTCAGACTGTGGGCAGCTGTTGGCCTTCAGTTCGTAATCTGCTCTCAGGTGTCGCCCACCATCATTGGACATGCTGAGCCGAGCAAAAAAAAATCTTATTTTTGATTTTCAGGTGGGTCTACTCTAAAGCTTCAATTCAGTCTTTGGTTGATCAACAAAACGCTCATCAGCTGTCAATTATCAACAAGTTTACTGTCTGATTAATGGTTCAGGCTCTATTGCCATAAAAGTTTGTACAGATATTCATGGTGATCACAGGATGCAGTCTAATGACTGATCCCCTGACATTGCCTCTTGTGCCACCATGAAGTTGACGTTAGTGGGTTTGAGTGAAATGTCTGAATCATATGGAATGGATCATCATGAAATTCGGTGCAGGTAATCCTGTTCCCAGCAGAACAGGGTTCATGACTTTGGTGATCCCTTGACATCACCAGGTCAGATTTGTCATTTGTCCTGGACTGTGTGACCAAATACCTCCAAAACGCCCATCAGCCTCAGCTGTATTTTGTGTTTAGTGCTAATCAGCGTTCATAGCATGGAGATGAGATGATCCTGAAGGAGAAAAATCAAAGAGTTGGCTCTAATCATTTACATTCAGCAGTTGATTTTACTATCTGGGATGTAGTAGAGGCTAAACGCACATATACACAGTTCGTCACATTTTTCACATGCAACACTGGGTTTACTCACCTTTTTATGAGTTCACCATTACTAAAGACTGGGCAGTTTAGCCAGAGGACATTTATAGTTTGCTCACTTTTTATTTTACTACATCCCCTACGTTGTTTGGTCCAATCACGCTTAATATCTCTGGCTAATTTGCTGCCCTGCTCTCTCACACACCCCACACACCAGCTGGCTAACCGAGAATAGTGGGAGTAGAATAGCCTGCAACCTATCACCATTTTAGGCTCAATAATGTTTTTATGTATATGATTTCAAATATGATGTAGCCATTCTTTCAATCATCATTTCCCGTCTCGAGCTACACAATTATACTGTCATGGCTGTAAGTGACTAAAGAGGTCATTTTCATGTGCACAACAAGCCTATTCTCTGTCTGCCATATAGTCTGCCATCACTGTCACCTCTGGTCTTCGTGTGATTTTAATTTTTATTTGATTTTTGCCTGCCTCCACACCCACAGCTATGCCTCAGCCCCCACATCAAAAGCTGCTCCCATATTCCCTACACACATATTACTGATTAACTGTAGAGTTAGATTTGATATTCACCTCGCAGCTGGCATCTAGTACAACATCTGTTACCTACAGACAGACGCCCACGTCACATCACCCAGAGAGTTGTTTTCAAAGAGAAAGAGATTGTTTTCGCAATTGTAGCGTAGCTCAATGGCTTGTAGCGTCGCCGCCCAGCGAGAGCGACCTGGGTTTAAATCCCAGAGTGGGTCCTCTCTGTATGGGGCTGGTGTTTTTTTATTTTTTTTTTATTTTTTTTTGTAACTCATCGAGGGTCAAGCATTTGAGTGAGGTTTTCTTTCAGTATGTTAACAGTAATGATGGGCCAGTGTGTTCCTCCCCCTTCAAAACCAATACATGCTGGTATAGCCTCCAGTCCCCAGCGACCGTGCAGTGGAACAGGCACATGAACAAAAGGAGTGCATTTGAATTCTTTCTATCAGTCAGACATCGCAGGGCGTCCTCATGCAAACACTTGGAGAACAATTCATTCCAACATTATACATGTTCGGTTCAACAGACAAGACTCAGCTACACTAATAGATGCACTGACAAATCAGCACGTTGGCCATCCCTGCACCCCATGTCCATATCTTTTATTTAAATCACACTGCTGCCAAGATACATTGACACAAACCTCAGGTAAAGGCCACAAATTCCATTTTCAGCTGAGACATTAGCAGCTCGTATAAATTCAGTCACAACAAGACGCTGCACACACATCCTCTGTGGCTCATTTGCCGAGTCGAGGCCAACGCGGACCCTGTTATCTCTTTCCCTGTGTGAGAGTACTGAATGTTGTCGATGGTGTCGAGGAGGCAGCATACACGGCATCTCCTACTCTTTCCTGACACGCTCGGGGTTATCACAGGATGGATTGGCACCACAGGGCAGGTGGACAACAGCATACTCTGTCTGTAAATTGGCATGAAGAAATGTCATCTAGAGCTGCTGTAGGGGTCCCAGTGTCCAATAGGACACAATAAGATTAATTTCTATTTAAAAACAACTGTATCTGTCAAGCTTTTTGTGACGTTAACTGAAGGCTACCCAAGTTGCCCTGGTCCATCCATGCTGTTGAGTGTGCGTGTGTGTGTGTGTGTGTGTGTGTGTGTGTGTGTGTGTGTGTGTGTGTGTGTGTATGTGTGTGTGTGTGTGTGCCTAGTTAACGCTCTGCCTTGAAGTCTCTCGTCCTCCTTTGGTACATCGGCTTCCCTCACTGGCAGAAAATGAACAAAGGCAAACTTTGACCCGTCTCTTCCGCCTGTCTCTTCTTCTCTTATCTTCTCTTTTATGAGGATGCTGCTTTCCATGGCTGGGGGAGGCGGGGAGGGTTGGCGGTGGGTGGTGGAAATATAATTGAAGCAACTTAATCCCCCATGGAAATAAAAAGGGGAGTTTTTCATTAGTAGTTCTGTGTGAGGACGGAAGGAAAAGAAGGAGGGAGGGTGCTGGGTGGAAAACACAGGGAGAAGAAGGCCTGGAGAACAGGGAGTGAAGGGAAGCAAACAATGATTAAAAGCCCATTCCTAATCACACACACCTCTAACTCATTCTCATTTTCTCTCCTATTTCACTGTGGCTCTGATTCATCCACTCGTTTCCTCTATCCATTTTTCCCTCACATTCAGTTGAACCCCCCCTCATTCCCTCCACTCTCCATTCTTATTTTTTCTCAGCCTGTCACATGTTTCTGCAGCTCTATTTATCATTACTCTGCACTGGAAATGACAACAATACTGCCATGTGAAACCCTTTGTAAGCTGAATTGAAAAAAACAGCAAGTTAAGTGTAACCGTTTCTGTTGTGGAGCCCTTTGAGTTGTCCCAAGCAAGCTAATAATGATCAACTTTTTTATCAACTCCTTTCATCTGGATCATGGTGCGTTGAATTCATTTCAGGGATCCCAAGTGGAAATTAATCTCTTCGTCAATACAGGGTAGCATCTCCTTACTCAAATCTAAAGCGCTTATTTTTAAATGAAAGGGATATTGATGCTTGTAATGAGAACAAATCTGTCTATGCATTAACACAATATGCACAGCCTCCCTGCCATGCTTGTTAATCTGCCAAGCCACCAGGGCTCCATGTGATAACGTTAACAACAAAGAGGGCCGGCACAACGCGCAGAAATTACCTCGTTTGACGCACTGACGGTCTATTATCTGCCATTAAACACCATCATGCTGCATTAAAAAAGCACTGTTGTGGGCAATGGTAGTCAATTACAGGCTGGTGAAGAAGCATATCTGGCTGTAACAGGAACCATAAAACACCATTTGTGCAAATGAGGCCTCCCCAAAGGGCTGACTGAAGCAGGAGAGGCTACCAATGGGTTTCACATGGTAGGATCTGCAGCGCAGACAGGCACCTGAATGCATCATCCTCACTTGCGCACTGACACGCTGCTATTATCTGCCATCACCTAGGATTACTCATCATTAGGATGGACCCACAAACACACACACACACACAGAGTAAGTCCTGAACTGTATGTATATACTGCACACACACACACATACACACACGGGCACGCACGCAGATCTTTTCACTTCCCATTACACCCATTGTGTTGTGTGCAGCCACACTCCTCTAATAATAACATTATTATGTTCAGCCAGCAGATTGATGATGATTACATCATTCCACTCTGTGCTGAGACAGAAAGTAGATAAGAGTGAATGATGAGCATCTGCTGGGGCTCATCTCTTCATCCAGACAGACAGAAAGCATATTGTTTACACCAGGGAGCCATCTGTCTCTGGGGAGATATAGAGAGGATCGTATCCTTCTCATCAAGACAACTTATGACTCACACCTCTGTCTTTACTAAAAATCAGGAGGACGGCGATGCTTTAGCTGCACCCAAAGCCTGTTGAGTTTAGACACATCACACACTGCACAAGTTTTCATTGCAGCTTTCAAAACTGGAATCCACCGTCATCCTGGTGGCCCGTTATGTCTTTCGGTTCGAGTCCAGCCAGGGACCACTTTTGCATGTCAAAAAAGTTCTGTACTTAAAAAAACTGGAGCACCATGCAACACTAGGCAGTGGATGGGGGGTAAAGATATTTTTTACCATGATACATAATGTAGAAAAATCCCTGCAAGCTCATTTAGACACTCTACTGAAGTGAATGGAAACCAAATGCTTCCTGTAAGGCAGGAAATCAGTCTAAAAGCCGCTGATATGCTGAGCAGAAAATTGGATTAATTAGTTAAAGGACTACAAAATGCAGAACTATTGGTATGAGCCCTTAAAATCCCTGTGTATGCCATGACTATTGAATCTTTGCTCTTCTCTGGTTCCAGTTTGACTCTTAGGGGTAAGCTGTTGGGTTGTTTTTTATTTTTTAGGTCATAGTTAACTTTCTCTGAATTATTCCAGCTTGTCACCTGCAAAAGCAAAACGTAGCAGGATCTGTTACCTTGTTATTGACCTAATAAAGCAATGAGCCCCCAAAAACGTGGTTTCCCTTTTTAAAAATGAATAAATATTCATGATTTTTAGTGCATCAGATTCTGTTTGAAGCAGACATTTTGTATTCACTAGTGCCTCACATGTCCTCTAAATCAAGGTTAAGAATGGATGATTAGAACAGGAAGTTCAACTGATTTTGTCTACAAACGCTGTGTTCACTGTCAGCTCCTGTACAGTACGCCTGGTACAGTTGACGGCCCAGCTTTCAGAGTAATGGAGTGGTCATCTCTGGTGCTGCCGTGGTATCTCTCAGCCGGCCCGTCCACTCTGTGAGGTCAGGGGAGACAGAAGCTGTGCATGCCTTGCGTGACTGTCTCTCATGAACTCTTTACATGGACGTCTGTGCTAAAAGCTCACATGAAGCATAAATGGCATAAACGTGAATAAGTGCTGACTGCACTGGGAGCCAGCTTGATTGTTGCCTTCGCTTACCTGATGGTGTTGTGTTGATCAGTGATCAGGAGCAGCCTGTGTTACTGTGAATTTACACTTAATCTGGACTGTGATTGCAAAGACACCAGTTAGTAATTGTGTGATACGTCAGTCTGGTGTTTTGTTCATGGACACTTTAGCGGAGCGAACGCTAAACAACGGCAACAAGAAGATTTGCTGCCCTGTCAGAGTAAATGCCTGAGGAGGCTGATTAGTCGGAAAGTAAAACATTGCTGCTATATATATATATATATATATATATATATATATATATATATATATATACTATATATATATATATACGTGTGTATGTGTGTGTGTGTGTGTGTTGACCAGGTGGGCTGCAGTGATAGATAGGGATAAAGGACAAGAGCTGACAGCTCAGTGAGAATCACTCCTGTTCCTCATCTATCAGATGAGGAGCTTACTGGCAGCCTCACACAAACACACACACACACACACTCATTTTCCTTTCCTGCTGATAAGAATTATTTGCAAAAGTGAGATAATTTAGGCAAAAGGTGAAATACCGGCTCATAGAACAAATTTCTAAATCTCACCGACAAACCAGGTGATTGTGGCTATAGAAGTAATAAAGAGGTAAAGTAAAGGATGAGAAAGACAAGAAATAACTGAATGAAGAGGGTTGGAAGTTGTTACACGAGCAAGAGAGGAAGATGAGAAAAACAGGAGGGAATTGAGTGAGGGAAAAGGAAAAAAGGAGAAACCAAGAAGCGGGAAAAGAGGCAGAAGAGTGGATGTGTGTATGTTAATGGTGTACAGAGGGAGAAAGAGATGGTAATAACATGAGCCCAAAAGGAGGGTCAATTCCCCTCTTCTTGTTGCTATGACAACCCATCATGTAGCTCCCCAAAAATAATGATAAACAGCTAGAAAGAGAGAGGAGAGGAGAGGCCGGAGAGAGGAAACCAAGAGCGAGTCTACTTTAGAAACAAACGTAATTCAGTGGCTGTAAAACCGTGCCGACAGGTTGGATGTGTGTCAGACATGTATAGAAGGAAGGAGCAGCAAAGACACACTCGGTCTCTCTTCCTCCTCAGTGCTGTGTGCAGGATGTGGAGCCCAGCAGGAAGAAGGAACTTCTAATTGCTTCTCTTTAGTCTGTACTGAGAAAAGAGAGAGCAGTTAGCGCAGTAGGTCCACTGCTCTTGCCGTCCCCTCGCTCTTTCTTTATTTCTGTCCCTCTCTCTCCAACCTAAAAGGGTGACTACAGCAAGAGCATTGTGCGAGGACCATGTGCGTAGTCATGTTCGCGTATATGTCGGGGGTATAATCCCAGTCCCTGTGTTGTGAGTGGTTGTGTAGTCCGTGTGAGGGGGTGCATGATGTATGATCACAGTCTGTGTATTGGGGTTGGTTGTGGGTGGGTGATCACCTCCTTGCGCTTCTCTGTTGGTTAAGCAGCGTTATAGAGTGAGTGTATACAGGGAAAGAGTGCTTGTACTTATTCTTCCGGCAGTCTGGCACCCTAAAGCAACTTGCAGAGGGCAGAGGTTCACAGCGATTTTGTCAGCCAGTCTGGGTCACTTACTGCAGCTGTTGAGGAAGGAGTTTTCTACAGAGTCACCCATCACCACCTGAAGAAGATCTGCAGGAACTGTGGAATTTAGATTTCCTTACTGGCTCCAAATGACCTGAGTCTCCTTAAACAGCAAATCCTCTGTTGTACCTTATTGCAGATTAAGACCAGATGATGACCAGGACTGTGCACTGTCCACCTACACCTCCACATATCTGATTTTGTTTTATGGATTAGTTGTGAATTGTAACGAGCAATGTGAATGTGATCTGTGGCTCCTTCTGGAGATGATCTCCTGTTTGCAGGGCATTGAGTATGATCATGCTACCAGTGTAGTATCATCAGAGAGGGTGATGATATGGTGGTTGGGTACACTGGTAACACAGTCATTGGAACAGGTCCGATGACTGAAACATTGGTTAATCTCCTCATGATGCATTTTAAATTGCAGTATGTCCGGTTTTATTGTATTAAATACGTCTAGGAACAGTGTTCTGGAATATGGTTTATTTTCGGTGCTTCCAGACTTTGGTGCTTGTATCCTATATAGACTGAAAGTCATATGAGAGCTAATTCTCTCCAATGACTTCACTGATACAGAGGTTAGTGCCACAGGCTGAAAGTCATTACACTCCTTGAGGCGTGTTTTATTTGGAAGTAGAATGTGTGAGCTTTTCTCGGCTGTGTGGGCAGTGTGTAATCTAGTGACCCTCTGGAAAATGGGCTGCCACAGCAGGGCACGTCTTTACAGGAGGTACTGATGTTGTCAGGGTGGGTGGACTTACATGCATGGCCACCTGACCCACTGAGACTTCCACTGTACCATGAGACCCCACAGTTAGTGACTCCAACACCTCCCTGCAGCTTTCAGCACTCGCAGAGGTTTCAAACTGGGTGAGAAACGTGTGAAGTTTGTTGTGTCTTGTGGTGTTACCTTCATCATTGGTGTAATGTCTTTGCTTAAGTAAGTTTCGTTATTGGGATACACTTTAATTCAACACTGAAGTTGATGTAATCGGTTGTCACTTTTGTATGTGTTGCATCCTAAGTGCCCTCCCATAGCACCGCCCAGTTAGGGCAGTTGAAGCAAGCTCTTAGATCATCTGTGCTGTCCATTGTTGTACCGCCTTGTTCTCAGGCTTGGTGGTTTGCTCCTAGCTTGATTTGCATTGCCGAGGTTTGTGTAACATTTCTCCAATGTGTTTTCCTTCCTTGTTCCACATTTTACAACCTGTTTGAATCCCGGCAAAGTTTTCTCCGGCTGCCAGTTGTTTGGTTGTTTTCACAGGACAATGGCAGAGGTGTCAGGGAATTGCTTTTGATTCAATCTAGATCTGTGATCACCAGAAATACTATTGTTTTAGAGGTAGCTACTAAACTAAGCAACATTAAAGTATCCTTATCAGCACCTGTAGCTACAACCTGAAAATGAGACAAGCAGCAGACGATATGAACTATCGATTGTTCTGACACACTGAAATACCAGCTGTAACATCCCAGCTCTTATATCTGATCCAAATAATGGAGGTCCTAATTCAGAACCATGAGGTTAATGGGGCCAAAATATTGATTTGGTGTCCAAAGTTCCTCCTAGCTGCATCAGCTGGATCATTTCTCTAGGAAAGATTTGTCTCTCTGTTGAACAACAAGACACAGTTCACTCATGGTGGACGAGTGATGTTTCTGAGTGATGTGTCTTTTCACTCACCAGCAGTCTTTGGTGTTGGACAGTAACTACAGTAACGAGCCACAGCTGATATAATCTAAATATACTGTCATTTAAACTGCTGAAAGCAACCGTCAGTGCCAGCTGTAAATGAGAAGTCTGCTAATGTTACCTGCAGTGCTCTAACAAGGTCATGCTCATAAAAAAATACAATACAGCGTGAACAGTTATTTAGGCACCGCAGCGTTTTGTCAGATGACGTCAGATCGTGGGTTGAAATTAGTTGGAATTTGAGAATTTCAGGGCCTAGACTGCTCTGTGGTCTGTACATATGTCCAAAGTGATGTGATTCACTAGTAAAAGTTGCTTTACAAATAATTTTACTCATTTGAATATTATTTTAGAATATAAGTCCAATAGTGCCAGAAGAGAAGTCAGTCAGATCATCATCCATACTTATAGACACACCTGGAAACACATATGAAACCATAGACACAATAATCTCCCCAAACCTCAAAGATCAACCACGTTCATATTGTTAAACATGGATTTAGAGTTACGTTCTGCTACTTTGCAGCAGTTAAAAGCAAAAAATACAATAGGAATCGGCATGGTGCGCTCCAATGCACGATATCCAAAAGTGTTCGGAATCTAGAATATGTGAGGAGTCTCTATTTGACAGCGACTTTTATGCCGGTTGGTCGCTCTGCAAAATATATTTTACTGAACTCTCTCATGCTTGCAAAGAGCATCCAAGCCTGTCATGTTTACAAAGGCAAATCAAATCTCAGATCACTCTTGAATCGCTTCAGTGCTGGTAGACAGCCTGAAAATGATGGGGTGCGTCGGTGGCATTTTCACCACCTGTAATTTGCGGCATTAAAGATGGCACCACGGCTATGTCAATCTGCCAATTTCCATGACTGGCCGAACAAAGAGGGGTTTAGCTGCATGATTTCCTGTTTGGTATTTTCTTAATGAACTCTGATGGAAGAAGAGGTCTGGAAATGCCATCCTGTTCATGGCTCCTCCTCAGGGCGGTATAATGACACCCCAACGGCATCACAAGGAAATAAAGCAGGCTTTCATTTCTTCTACATAATGTGGGGGGAAGATTTGTTTTGCCTTTGCCCAAACAATGTTATAGCAACTGTTCTGTGAGGTGTGTAGTTATCGTTAATTCATTCATTTATGATTTATTCAGAGAACCATAACCTCCAGTAACCACTCTCAGGAGTAAAAGTTGTACTTTCAGTATAACCCACTCCCCATCTGCCAGGCAGATCTGAAATAACTGTGACACACGTTTGCGTAAGTATATTACATTGTACTAAAACAAGCAGCAGGCTGGCTAACAATACTGTCAGTTCAAAAACAAACTGCTATCTCTTCAAAGATGTCTGAGTCATATGGGGCTCGCAGAAAACAAATAAGAACAGAAGAAAAGACAGACAGGCAGCAGGCTGCCTACCTAAACCCTCACACTGATTGGGGACTCAGTACACTCTGTCCATTCGGTCTGTGTGTGTGTGTTTGTGTGTGATTTCCATAATTTAATCTTGCCGTCGTATTACATTAGCAGTACAGGGGCTTGTATTAATACAAAATGAAAAAGACTGAAAATGCAGCGATGCAAAGGGGGAATAGAGTCCGCCTGAGGAGACATGACACACGTAACCAGAGGGCTCTGCTCAGAAATGGTGTAATAGTACACACATATCCCCCTCATTCCCCATCCCATAATACCTTGCGCCTCCCTTTTTCTTAGAGATTTGTGGGAAATAGATGATGTGGGAGCACAGCCAGGGGGGAAAGTTACACACTTGCTTTCTAGTTGAAAGTGAAGATTCTTACTCCCCGCTCTCGTGTCTGCATGCTAAATATGAAGCTACGGCCAGCAGCTGGTTGGCTTAACTTACCACAAGGACAGCAAACGGGGGAACCAGCTAGCCTCTGTCTGAACAAATCCACCTACCAGCACTTCAAAATGTCACTAATGAATTCATTTCAGCCCTTAAAATCTACATTACGACAGTGTGGCTTACACTTACACTTGATTTTAATGATTAAACAAATGAGATGTATTTTTTTTAAACTCCAGTTTTATATTATAATTATTATATTTTGCTGAGGTTTGCCTCCTCATTCCCTGTTTTTTTCAGAACACATTTTTGACAGCAAAATAATAGAAATTTCAGAAAATAGGCCAAATTTAGAGCATCTCATTTGGAGGAGACAGGATGCTCTTGGCTGTTGCATTACCTCCTCTGTTGCCAACTTATCAGGTCAGTGAGGAGAGTCGCTGTCAGGGTTGTTGTGAAGGAGCAGGACTAAAACAATGGGAAGCAGCTAAAATGTCTATGAATGCTGTTCAGCAGCTGACCAGTTGGCCTGGTTGTCCTGTTAGTTGAATATAAAAAGAGAATTTCCCAATGTGAACAGAAATAGCACATTGCATTGTGCTGCGTATGTGTGAGAGGGCATCATGTGACAACCAGGAAGCGTATTTGAGTATTTGACAGTGGTATGATATAGGCCAGGGACTGTAGAAGCTGTAGTGTTTTGTAAAGACATGTAATTTGGAAGTATTTCATGCTTTAGGAAATGGGGTTAGCTCGCTATCTGCTTTGCTTGAGTGGTGTGTGTCTGGTGTGTTACTGGAGAATTCCTAAGTGGGTCTAACCAGGGTAGCTGGCTGCATGCAGTAAATTGGGTCACAGCTGAATTAAACACCAGTGCCTCTGCTTTCAGTGCTGCGCCAGAGAAGGTTAGAAATAGTCATCGCTACAGAGTCCAAATAAACAGTCAAGCTCGGGTGGACGGGGAGAGTGGGACTGGTGCTGTGAACACAAGAAGTGGCATTTCAGAGGTCCGCCTCTAACAAACATGCCTTCTGTCCAGGAAAGGTTATGCCAGGCGTCACCAAGAGAAAGCCATTTGTGAGGGCGTTTCCTACCTGGCGTCACTGTGCACAGCAGAAATCAACGTGGCGCAGCATCCGAGAGTCAGCCTCTACTAACAAGGAGCTGGAAGGGGGGAGAGATAAAAGATATGGCAAGACTAACAGGGTGACGGGTATAAAGTGAGATGGAGAGGAGGTAACAGTGTAGCCATGGCCATGGGTGCGGATTTCCTGGAAGTTTTTTTTGACAGTTTGTTAGTCTGTTTTGAAAACTGTGTGATGCCTTCTCTCCCGAGTGGTCAAAACTAGAGCCAGAGTCAGAGAGTGCAGCTCGCTGTGTTTCTGCTGGATGTGTGTCAGCCACACTCCTGCTGTGCTGGAGAGGAGGAGGCCAAAAAAGGACGAACAAAAAAAAAGAGGAATTCATAAATTTGCTGTATGCTTGCATAATCCTGCAAACGAGAAACAACGTAGGGGAATAGATGAGGCAGATTTAAGGGCAGCACATTTGAATTCAACCCTTTGCGAGGCTGCAGTCGTCCTGTCCCTGCGGTTTCCCAGCACTCTGCAGTGGCCCCATAGCTCAACCTGCTGCATCCAGTCAGCCACACTCAAGGACAAACACTTTGAGGGCAAGGGAATTAATATTTGATATCTAGCTCTGCATCATGTGGTGAGACAGACAGTCAGGAATACTAGCAGGCAGATACAGAATGGAGTCAAAGCGTGAATAACCACTCCCCAATGCAGGGCCGCCGCTCCACCTCAGAAAAGCTCACACTGCATTACAATTAGACAGCAAGAGGAGATGTTGGTTGATTGTTTGTTGAATACAAACTTGTTACTAATTATTAATTAAGTCACACCTCACATGTGGTCATCCCAAGGCCTTACTGTATGCATCAACATCCCCGTGAAAGCTTCAGCTCAGCCAGCTCAAACTACTGTGTGTGTGTATGAGATGAGGCCACCACGGCCTTACTCTGGGAAAGTACAGTGCGTTATGAATGTAAGGTCCAATGTGAATGTGATTCCTGCACAATGAGAAAGAGAGGTGCACAAGGAATACATTTTTCAAGTTCACTCAAGTTCATTTGTCATCTCAGCGGCCCCACATGAGACGCACAAGTTTTAAAGGGGAATTAGTCATGTTTTATGTGGGACACCTCATCAGCTGGATCTGAGTGGAAACACAGCAGATACAGTATGTGATGAGGCGGACGTACGATCAGGTCCAAGGCAAACTTGACACACACTCAAAAATCACGGCACATTTTCCTGAGTTGTGCTATGTCAGCACAGTAGTCTACCCAGACCACGACAATTCAATACACGTCAGCAGCGGATCAGATATGCCACGTAGGCCACCAAGACCACAGTGAGGGAGAGCATGAAACAGTAGCCCGGACCAGACAAATGTGACAAAGTCATTACAGTTTCCAAATCCATCCTATCATTAGAAATATATTCAAAGTCACCACAGACGTTTTCATTGGAGCACAACACACCAGATGTTGAGCTATTCTTCTCCCTGAGGATGGTTGAATTAAATCCATCTATAATATAATTTCACAACTAGCTAATTCATCTTATATATACAACCAGGTGGATTAAGATGTCAAGGCTATATTGTGATGTCTTATCAAACAAAACAACATAGACCAGGTAGCATATCTCTTCTTAGGAAAGTCAGCATTGATTGATGAACAACCCTAAATAGCAGACAGTTTTACAACATTTTAAATGTACCTACTTGTACTTAGTCATGCAAACATACCTCCTCCATCTTGCTGTTATTCGCATTTTCTGTTTTCTTCTTCGTTTTGCTGCTTTTTTCTATCAACGCACAGAACTGTAACCTAATGTCAGTCTGACTGGCAATTGATTAAAACAGCAGTTTTAGCCAGCCGGCCCGTTGATATATAACATATGATATAATATATCACAAAATTAAGCTCTCTTGTGGGACATTTCAAGCGCTCCTGGAGGCCCTCTGGTGTACATGGGGGCCCTAAGCAGGTGCTCAGTTCACTCATGCATCAGGCCGGTCGTGATAGATTGAAGCCCTCCCCCAACTTTGTCAGTCAAAAACCTGCACAACCAAAGTGTCGAACATTGTCCATGTTACCCATCAGCGTAGCAGTCCACGAACAGTCCTTTTGCTAAAGGGCTACATAACAACAGCAGACATCCAGCATTGTTTTGTGAGTGAACTGGTTATCAATGCTTCCCAAAACGCCTCGAGGTTTGAAACATAATCAGCACCAAAGTGCAGAGACAGACAGACAGACAGCAGGGATACAGCTAAAGGCTTGTAGCAGACTGAAGAGCATGTTGGATTGATTTTACAGCAGCCTGAGAAAGTACTGAAGGCAGGGATCACACTGAGCATGTGTGTGTGTGTGTGTGTGTGTGTGTGTGCAGGTGGGAAAATGGTACAGCAAAGCAAACAGCTATTACATGTCAAGATTTGACAAAAGATAATAATCCTCATCACAATCAGGGCGACGAAAAATCATTTAGAACAAAGTAGGGGCGACTGAAGACAAAGAGGTTGCACAGACTAACACTAACAGTGTCTTGAACATCTCAGGCTTCACTCTGACTCATTCAGTACAAGAATGAAAGGTTTGAAAGTTTGCCTGAGACAGAAGTACAGGCAGTTACAGTAGAGATAGAGCTCTCTCAGGTTAGCCTTCATAACTGAAATCACAACTGGCTCAGTTAACTCTGGGTTTCCAATCAAGCCACAAGCATGTTCATGTGAAAGAGGCAGATACCAGAGGGGAGCACTCGATGAAATGGTGATACCTGTGGGAAAACTAGGTATAAATATATCCAACAAGGTAAAATGTATACAATATAATGAAATATGAAACTGTAGAAACACTTGAAACAATTTCCAGTGAAAACAAGTAAGACAAGGCATTAAATAGATGTGGGATTAATGATGTGTGTGAGTCTACAGCCCTGCTGGCTGCTCTGTGAGTTTGGTTGTTAACATGCTGGTGTTGTTCACCAAAGTTGTTGGTTAGTTCTGTGCCAAATTTCATGACGTTCCATCATTTTAGTTTTCACTAAAAAAACACTGTCAGCCTTGATACCATGTTGGCAGTAGAAGAAGTCAGAGGATCACCAAGGATCAGTGTCCTCTGGAGATCGTAAATGTCCAATCCATCCACTGGTTGTTGAGATATTTTCATCATGTGGTGGATTGGCTGACTGAGATCCAACACTGCTTATGTGGCTAAAAGCATGTAAAAAATACACAATATACGTAGCTCTAGACTAAAGTCACAAAATTGATCTTCTGATGACAAATTCATTACACTTTTAATCACACATTAACACCAGTGAATCGTTCACACTTCTTCTCCTTTGATCCCCTTTAAAAGCAGCTGACAGGTTCATACAGTGAAGCAAAGGTTCCCCATAATGATGCTGTCTAATATTGAGTTTTCTGGCATGAACAAATGTCAAGATGGTTGATGGAACTCAGTGCGAGGATGCTTTCTATGACATGTGATTTCACAGTGTGTGCGTGTGTGTGTGTGTGTGTCCTGCAGATGATGGCAAGCTGTCTCTGGATGAGTTCCAGGCTTTCTTCTCCGATGGCACGCTGAACGAGGAGGAGCTGGAGAAGCTGTTTCACACCATCGACTCTGATAACACCAGGTCAGCACTACTACACCCCTGCTGCGTGTAGCACGCGACACAGCTGTGCAGTTGCATGAACGAACTCTGGGTGCAGATACTTGTGCATTTATGGATGTGTGTGTCTTGTGTGCTCGTTGCACCGCAACTTTTGTTTTTTCTCACTGTCAGTTATTAAAATAGCGGGAGAGATGCTGAGAAGCTGTTCTGCTGCTGCTGCCTCAGTATTGCATTTTTCAATTGTGTTTGTGTGTGTGTGTGTCTGTGTGTGTCTGTGTGTTTGCGTGTGTTTGTGTGTGTGTGTGCATGCTCAGGTAAAAGGTATGTAATTTCTCTGGAAGCCAGAAAATGTCACATCCACTTCTGAACGTTCTTTTTATGAAGCGCCTTTTGCGCCAAAGCCCTTTACATTAAGTGACGCTTTCAGTATGAAAAGGGAGAGGAGACAAAGAGACAGCGGGAGACAATAATGAAAGAAGAGTGAAAACTGCCAGTGCTTTTTTCATCTTTCACCTTCTCCTCCTCTCTGGTCATCGTCTATTTTTTTACATCCAGTCACATAAACCTCTCTACGGTGCTCCCTAGGACACTCTGTTTTGATTGGCTCTCATTAATCAATTTATTGACCCTTTACAACCAGCCAATCAGCTCATCCAGCCCGTAATCAGGAGAAGTGTGCTGACACAGTGGGATCTGAGTGATCAAAAGACCGGCTCTGTTAATTTACACAACCTCAGTCGGTAACCTGCAGGGCCTCAAAATAAAATGAAACCAAGCAGAACAAAAGCTGACCTTTATGGTTGTTGTAGAATTGAATTAGGTCCAATATATAAATCCACCAGCAGGCTCAGGCATTAGTGGAGATTTTTTTTCTTTTTTAAATCAGTGCAGTAAGTGGACCATGCAGCCGCCGCCGCCATCTCTCTGACGTCAGCCATCTTGCTTCTTGGAGACGGTCTTGCTTTATAAATCTTATTCACTGCAGTCGACGCAGTCAGAAAAGTTTTTACTCA